>NC_139790.1:2311721-2535869 GCF_965231275.1 Zosterops lateralis
ACCAAACACAATCAAGGCTCTTTTTATTCCTTAAAAGTCACTCACCAAAACCTCACTTGCTTATTATGGTTTTTAAATTTTTTTTTTCTGTTAGAGGCAGCATTAAATGCTCTGGAGATGGATTTTGTGTTGGATTTAATTTTATTAATTCTTGTCTGTGTTACAGCCCCACAAGTTGTGAGTTTTTAGCTGACAGAGTAGGAAATGACTCTGTCTCTAATCCTTTTCAAGGTGTTTTAAGAGCAAACTGCCCAATTATGAAATGACACTGAGTCCATATGGAATCCCAGGGAGGGCTAAAAATTCCTGCTGGAAGTGTAAAATCCAGCCAAACTCCAGTTCCCTGAGCCCGGGGATCATGCCCTGCTTGGCTTTTCCTCCTTCTCCTGGAAATCTGGGAGGGGGAACCTGAATGTTCCTTTTATTCTCCCCGGGATTGGGCTGAGCTGGGCGAGGCTCTGGAGGAGGAGGATCCTGAAGGGCTGGGGATGTTCCTGATCCCATTCCAGGCGGGGCTGGGGCTGTTCCTGATCCCATCCCAGGGAGGGCTGGGGCTGTTCCTGATCCCCTCATCCCCAGGGATGCTGCAGCCAGACCAGTTCCCATCCCAGACAGAGCTGGGGCTGTTCCTAATCCCATTCCAGGCAGGGTTGGGGCTCTTCCTGAGCCCCAGGGATGCTGCAGCTCAGCCCCGTTCCTGTTCCAGGGCTGTTCCTCATTCCTTTATCCCCAGGAATGCTGCAGCCAGCCCGGTTCTCACTACACGCTGTTTCCCATCCCCTCATCCCCAGGGATGCTGCAGCCAGGCCGGTTCCCATTCCAGGCAGGGCTGGGACTGTTCCTAAATCCATCCCAGGTGGGGTTGGGGCTGTTCCTGATCCCCTCATCCCCAGGGATGCTGCAGCCAGACCAGTTCCCATCCCAGACAGAGCTGGGGCTGTTCCTGATCCCATTCCAGGCAGGGCTGGGGCTCTTCCTGATCTCCGGGGATGCTGCAGCCAGACCAGTTCCCATCCCAGACAGAGCTGGGGCTGTTCCTAATCCCATTCCAGACAGGGTTGGGGCTCTTCCTGATCTCCGGGGATGCTGCAGCTCAGCCCCATTCCTGTTCCAGGGCTGTTCCTCATTCCTTCATCCCCAGGGATGCTGCAGCCAGCCCGGTTCCTGTTCTAGGCGGGGCTGGGACTGTTCCTAAATCCATCCCAGTTCCTCATCCTCATCCCCAGAGATGCTGCAGGCAGCCTTTTCCCCATCCCAGGCGGGGCTGAGGCTGTTCCTGATCCCATTCCAGGCAGGGTTGGGGCTCTTCCTGAGCCCCAGGGCTGTTGCAGCTCAGCCCCATTTCTGTTCCAGGGCTGTTCCTCATCTCCTCATCCCCAGAGATGCTGCAGCCAGGCCTTTCTCCATCCCAGGTGGGGCTGGGACTGTTCCTGATCCCTTTATCCCCAGAGATGCTGCAGCCAGCCGAGTTCCTGTTCTAGGCAGAGCTGGGGCTGTTCCTCATCCCTTTATTCCTGATCCCTTTATCCCTGACCCCTTTATCCCCAAGGATGCTGCAGGCAGCCCCTTTCCCCATCCCAGGCAGGGCTGGGGCTCGTTCCTAAATCCATCCCAGGCAGGTTTGGGTCTGTTCCTGATCCCTTTATTCCTGATCCCTTTATCCCCAGGGATGCTGCAGGCAGCCCTTTCCCCATCCCAGGCAGGGCTGGGGCTGTTCCTGATCCTATTCCAGGCGGGGCTGGGGCTGTTCCTGATCCCTTTATCCCCAGGGATGCTGCACCCAGCCCTTTCCCCATCCCAATCAGGGTTGGGGTCCGCCGGATGGATTCCCCCCAGACCCCCAGGGCACAGCAGTGACTGCAGCCCCCGCAGCCCCCCCGGCAGTGACTCTGGTGTGTGCAAGGACAAAACTCCCGCAGAGCTGCAGGAATTCCACCCTGGGAGCTTCTCCTTTGGGGACAAAACCTGGGAGTTTCCTGCCCATTCTGCAATTTGTTGCACCAGGACTCGAGTTTTGCTGCTGCTGCCACATTCAGAGGGCAAAACCCCAAAATAAAAGCAGGTTTTTTTCTCCTGCAAACTGGGCTCTGGCAGGGCAGAAACTCTTCCAATGTACAATCCAGTGAAATCTTACCCACGCAGAGCACTTTTTCTTGCTGATTTTCGCTGCTGCTGCTCCTCAGGGTTGTTATTTTTAAATCTTCCCGGTGCTGCTGCAGCCGAGGGAGAGAGAGAGAGAGAAAGAGAGAGAGGCTGCCTTAATTACTGCGGAGAAAATAAATCAGGGGGAAATTTTATTGCCAATCGGAGGCTGAGCCCAGCTCCAGCTATCCCTGAGTCATCCCTGCCGACGAGAATGACTTTATTAATCTCAGGGCCCAGGGAACAGGATGAACAACCAGACACTTTTTATTTTTTTATTTTTTTTTTGGGATGGGGAGAGGCATTGCAGGTTTTGGGATGTGCAGGGACCCAGACAGATGATGTCACCCTCTCCTCATCCCTGCCAAGAGGAAGAAACGTGGAAAGGCTCCTGAGCAGAGTTTTTTTTAAACCTGGTTTTACTTTGTGGTCAGACAGAATCTCTCAGTCCATCACATCTGTGTGTGTATCTTTAGAAATTTCCCTATTTGAGAAATGCAATTTGGGGATTGTCAGGAGATCTGTCACTCCTTGGGTTCAAAAGTGGATTTTTTTTTTTTTTTTTTAAATTATTATTTGGGATTTTTTTTTCTGATTTGGGTATGTCAATAAGTGAACTCGAGTTTGGGGAGCTCTGACTGGAGCAAGGGGTTCAGGGATGAGGAAATCTGTTTATTCTCAATCCTGGCGCTTGGTGAAGTCACTTTCTTTGTGATTACCTCACTCTTTGTTTTGTTTTTTTTTTCTCTTTCCCTGTCCCTGAGATGTAATAAAACCCCCTGGAGAGGCAGCAGAGCTCCCAAACCGTGTCCTTGAGTCCTGGCACTTGTCCTGAGCTTTCCTGAGCTCTTAAATAATTAATTGAGTTTGTTCTGGGAGCAGGGCTGGGCTCGCAGAGCTTTGGGTGTTCCAGGGGATCAGCCAACAGCAGGGAGGATAAATCTGAAAAAGAACCTTGAGGGTTTTTATCCAGGTGAAGTTTAGGATGAGGAAAAGCAAGAGAGGGTGGGAACCACAAAGGTTGGAGGTTTGTGTTAGAGTGAGACTCAGCTCTGCTGCTTCACTCAGTGCTGGGGGTGCGGGAATTCTGAATTCCAGGAGCCTCCTGCTCTGGGCAGCAGCAAATTCCAGCCTGGCCATGGCTGGTTCTCGTGGAATCACAGAATTGGGGTTGGAAAAGCCCCCCCAGACCACAGAGCCCAACCTGTGCCCCATCCCCGCCTTGTCACTGAGTGTCACCTCCAGGAGCTCCTTGGGCACCTCCAGGGATGGGGATCCAAACCTCCCTGGGCAGTTCCCAGGCCTGAGCTCCCTTTCTATGGGGAAATTCCTGCTGATTCCCACCCTGAACCTCCCCTGGGCAGCTCCAAGCCCTGAGCTCCCTTTCCATGGGGAAATTCCTGCTGCTGTCCACCCTGAGCCTCCCCTGGGCAGCTCCAAGCCCTGAGCTCCCTTTCCATGGGGAAATTCCTGCTGCTGCCCCCCCTGCGCCTCCCCTGGGCAGCTCCAAGCCCTGAGCTCCCTTTCCATGGGGAAATTCCTGCTGCTGCCCCCCCTGCGCCTCCCCTGGGCAGCTCCAAGCCCTGAGCTCCCTTTCTATGGGGAAATTCCTGCTGCTGTTCCCCCTGAGCCTCCCCTGGGCAGCTCCAAGCCCTGAGCTCCCTTTCTATGGGGAAATTCCTGCTGCTGTTCCCCCTGAGCCTCCCCTGGGCAGTTCCAAGGCCTGAGCTCCCTTTCCATGGGGAAATTCCTGCTGCTGTCCCCCCTGAACCTCTCCTGGCCCAGCCTGAGGCCGTTCCCTCTCCTCCTGTCCCTGTTCCCTGGGATAAGATCCCAAATCCCCCCCGGCTGTCCCCTCCTGTCAGGGATTGTGCAGAGCCACAAGGTCCCCCCTGAGCCCCCTTTTCTCCAGGCTGAGCCCCTTCCCAGCTCCCTCAGCCCCTCCTGGGGCTTTCCCAGCTCCCTCAGCCCCTCCTGGAGCTCCAGCCCCTTCCCCAGCTCCATTCTCATCCCTGGATTCACTCCATCCCCTCCATGTCCTTCCTGAATCCAATCTCCTGCAACATCTACAGCATCTCCTTGCACAGCCACACGTGGATGTCTTCTTGTCTGCTCCTATTTATTTTATATTTTTATATATTTTTAATTTTTTTTTTTTTTCTATTTTTTTTCCACTGGTTTGTAAGTGTAAATTGTCACCAACTGTTTTTATTTTTTTTTTTTTTTTTCTTTCTAGTTGTTTTTTTTGTGGGGTTTTTTTCTCATTTTCTCCCTTCTCTCCCATGGCTCACAGGAAGTTCCCTCCCATCTGTTCCCTCCATATGTTGTGGATGGCAATTTGCACTAGAACGTGGGGATGGGTTGAGGCGTGGTGTTAAAATTCAAAAAAAAACCCCAAAAAACAAAAAAACCCCCAACTTTTCTCTTGGCCAAGTGGGGTTTGGATGCACCAAAAAACAATAAGAAAAGTGGAAAAAAAAAAAAAGCAAGCTTGGTGTTCTTCATGTGTCTGCCTGGCTTTTTTACACACACTCATGATGGAACCGGTTGGGTGGGAAGGGATTTAAATCCCATCAGTGCCATGAGCAGGGACAATTCCCACTGTCCCAGGTTATCCCAGCCTGGCCTTGGGCACTCCAGGGATCCAGGGGCAGCCACAGCAAATCTGGGAATTCCAGGCCAGCCAGGAATTCCTTCCCAATATCCCACCCCAATCTCCCTTTTTTCCAGTGGGAAGCCATTCCCTGTGTCCTGTCCCTCCATCCCTTGTCCCCAGTCCCTCTCCAGCTCTCATGGAATGGTTTGAGTTGGAAGGGACATTAAATCCCATCAGTGTCACCCCTGCCCTGGGCAGGGACACCTCCCACTGTCCCAGGTTATCCCAACCTGGCCTTGGGCACTGCCAGGGATCCAGGGGCAGCCACAGCAAATCTGGGAATTCCATCCCAGCCAGGAATTCCTTCCCAAAAATCCCACCTCAACCTCTCCAGCTCCACGAGCACACCCGGGCACTGTCCAGGACTCGTCTTGGCTGCGTTAATTGTGATAATTACCCCACTGTGATCTCACTGGAGGCAGTGGCTGCAGGAGGAGCTGCAGGAGAAGCTGCAGTGGAGCTGCAGGAGGAGCTGCAGGGGAGCAGCTGCAGAGGAGCTGCAGGAGGAGCTGCAGGAGGAGCAGCTGCAGCTCTGCTGCATTCTGGGCTCATCCTGCACCTGCTGCATCCCTCCAGCAGCAGCAGCAGCAGATTTTTTTCTGCAGTGGAACGAGAAAAGCCTCCATCCCCACCCTGATCCTGTTTGCAGCTTTTCCTGCTGCTTGGAATGAAAAATTAAATAAAGATTTAAATGAATATTTAAATTGTCCCTGGTCCAGGCTCAGCCTGGGCCTGTTTCTCTGCTCACGGTTTTGTTTTCTGGGGCCAAACTCCAGCCTGAGCATTTCTGTAAATAAACATAAATAAATAGAAATATAAGTATGAATATAAGTATAAACATAAATATGTATAAATATAAGTATAAATTTAAATATATATAAATATAAGTATAAATATGTATAAACATAAGTTAAAATATAAATAAATATAAATATAAATATAAATATTTTATGTTAAAGCACCCGGTGTGTGTAGGGTGGAGTAGGAACACAGAGGTTCTATATTCATATATTATTCTATTTCTATTTTTATTTTTTATATTCTATCTTTTCTATATATAGAAAATATATAATATTCTATACTCTAATATTCTGTATTATTCTATATAATATATAATATTATATATTTTCTGTATATTCTATTTTAAAAAATATTATTCTATAATTAATGAGCAGCTCATTAATTATCCTCATTAGCACTGCAGCCGTCGTGGGCTCGGCTGGGTCCCCAATCTCAGCCACAAATTTGGGGTTTTTGGTGACAAAAATTCTTCCAGGCACCCCAAAGCAAGGAATGAGAAATGGGAATTTAACTCAGGGAGCCTCATTTGTTTTAAAACAAGCAAAAAAAAGCTACTAAAAATGCATTAAAATGTATAAATATATAATATATAGATACATATATATAGATATTATATCTATATATAGATATAGATATTATAGATAATATAGATAATATAATATACATATATATAATATATTATAAATATAATATAATATAATATATAATATAAATAATATAGCTAATATACAATATATATATAATGTATAATATATTAAATATTATATATATAATATAATATAATATATAAATCTAAAAGCATTAATAGTGCAAACAAACTGAGTCAAAGGTGGAAATGAGTTTTTTTTCACTGCAAGAAGAACATTTTGGGGTTTCTAAACCCCAGTTTTGGGTTGTTCTTCTCTTATTTGCTGAATTCAATCTGGAACTCTGTAAAACACAAAACCATCTCCAGCACGACTTTTAAAATCCATCTGCATCACACAAATACAAAAATAATCTGCATCTTCCCTCACTTTTTGCACATTTCCCCGAACTCAGAGCCTGGGCAGGGTGTGATTTTATCTTTAAATCTCTTTATTCTCCACCAGGATTTATTTTATTTATATATTTTTATTATTTTTTCTTCCCCCTCTCCAGAAACCCCACCCATGTCTCTGCAGCATCTGCAGCGTCAGTTGGAGATCCGTGGGGACATCCAGGTCAGCGTGAGCAGATCTGACATCAGCCTGCAGATGATGCCCACGACCAGCACTGCTGCAGTTGGTTTTTTTTTTTCTTTCCTCACCCTCCCTCTTTGTACCAGGAAAGAGAAGAAAAAAAAAAAAAAATATCCTGGTTTGAAAGAAAAAAAAAAGAAATAAAAAAGAAAAAAACCCAAGTCTGGTTTGAAAGAAAAAAAAAAAAGAGAAAAACCAAACCCAAACCAAAGTCAGGTTTGAAAGGAAAAAAAAAAAAAAAAAAAAAAAAGAGAGATAAACAAAGCCCAAACTAAAGCTTGAAAGATAAAAAGAAAAAAAAAAAAAAAAAAAAAAAAAAAGAAAGAAGGAAAGAAAAAAAAAAAAAGCAAACCCTGGTTTGAAAGAAAAAAAGAGAAAGACCAAACCCAAACCAAACCCTGGTTTGAAAGGAAAAAAAAGAAAGAAAGCAAACTGAAACCAAAGCCTGGTTTGAAAGGAAAAAAAAGAAAGAAAGCAAACTGAAACCAAAGCCTGGTTTGAAAGGAAAAAAAAGAAAGAAAGCAAACTCAAACCAAAGCCTGGTTTGAAAGGAAAAAAAAGAAAGAAAGCAAACTCAAACCAAAGCCTGGTTTGAAAGAAAGAAAAAAAAAAAAAAAAAAAAGAAAAAAAAAAAAAAAAAAAAGAAAGAAAACCAAAGAGAAAAACCAAAATCAAACCAAAGCCTGGTTTGAAAGAAAAGAAAAAAAGAGAAAATAAGAAAATCAAACCCAAAGCCTGGTTTGAAAGAAAAAAAAAAAAAAAAAAGAAAAAAAAAAAAAAAAAAGAAAGAAAGAAAAAGCAAACACAAACCCAGGTTTGAAAGAAAAGAATAAGAGGAAAACCAAACCCAAACCAAAGCCTGGTTTGAAAGACAAAAAAAAAAAAAAAAAAAAAAAAGAAAGAAGAATAAAGCTGATAACTCAGGGGTGGAGCAGGAAATGGACACTGAGGATGATGATGAGGATGAAGATGATGAGGATGCAGAGAGGAAGAACAAAGCTGATAACTCAGGGAGGTGGGAGATGAGGATGATGATGAGGATGCTGCAGAGAGGAAGAACAAAGAGGACAATCACTTTTCAGCAGCAGAACTGTGCAAAGCCCAGAATTTTGGGGCTTTTCCTCCTCTTGGGGTTCCCCCCCAGCTCCAGCCCCGCTCTGCTCCTCCAGGCACAGGATTTGCTCCAAATTCCCAAATCCTGATCCACGAACATCAGTTCTGCCCCAAGAACATCAATTCAGCCCCCAAAACATCAAACCAGCCCCAAGAGCATCAATTCAATTCCAGGAACATCAACTCAGCCCCAGGAACATCAACTCAGCCCCAGGATTATCAACTCAACCCCAGGATTATCAACTCAACCCGAGGAAGATCAAATCAGCCCTGGGAGCATCAAACCAGCTCCAGGAACATCAATTCTGCTCCAGGAGCATCAACTCAAACCCAGGAGCAGCAAATCAGCCCCAGCAGAATCAATTCTGCCCCAAGAACATCAATTCAGCCCCAGGAACATCAATTCAGCCCCAGGAAGATCAAACCAGCCCCAGGAGCATCAATTCTGCCCCGGGAGGATCAAACCAGCCCCAAGAGCATCAATTCAGTTCCAAGAGCATCAATTCAGCCCCAGGAGCAGCAAACCAGCCCCAGGAGCATCAAATGAGCTCCAGAAGCATCAAACCAGCCCCAAGAACATCAAATCAGCTCCACGAACATCAATTCTGCCCCAAGAACATCAACTCAGCCCCAAGAAGGTCAATTCAGCCCCAGGAACATCAATTCAGCCCCAAAAGCATCAAATCAGCTCCAGAAGCATCAAACCAGGCCCAAGAACATCAAATCAGCTCCACGAACATCAGTTCTGCCCCAAGAACATCAATTCAGCCCCCAAAACATCAAACCAGCCCCAGGAGCATCAAATGAGCTCCAGAAGCATCAAACGAGGCCCAGTAACATCAATTCAGCCCCAAGAATATCAAACTAGCCCCAAGAGTATTGATTCAGCCCCAAGAACACCAACTCAGCCCCAGCAGCATCAAACGAGCCCCAAGAACATCAATTCAACTCCAGGAACATCAGCTCAGCCCCAGGAGGATCCAACCAGCCCCAGGAACATCAATTCAGCCCCGGGAGAATCAAATCAGCCCCAACAGAATCAATTCTGCCCCAAGAACATCAACTCAGCCCCAAGAAGGTCAATTCAGCCCCAGGAACATCAATTCAGCCCCAAGAGCATCAAATCAGCTCCAGAAGCATCAAACCAGGCCCAAGAACATCAAATCAGCTCCACGAGCATCAGTTCTGCCCCAAGAGCATCAATTCAGCCCCAAAAACATCAAACCAGCCCCAGGAGCATCACACCAGCCCCAAGAAATCAAACAAGCCCCAGTAACATCAAACCGGCCCCAAGAGCATCAATTCAATTCCAGGAACATCAATTCAGCCCCAGGAGGATCCAACCAGCCCCAGGAACATCAGCTCAGCCCCAGGAACATCAATTCAGCCCCAGGAGCATCAACTCCAACCCAGGAGAATCAAATCAGCCTCAACAGAATCAATTCTGCCCCAAGAACATCAACTCAGCCCTAAGAAGATCAATTCAGCCCCCAGAACCCTCACACTTTCCCTCTCAGCTCTGCAGCTGAATCCTTTTATTTCAAGAGCTGTTTAACATGAGCAGTTTTTCATTAAAAAAAAAAATACGAGCCAGGAATCCACGGGACTGTTCTTTCTTTGGCTCTGAGGTCAGGAAATTCAATTAAAAGCTGCCCAGAGCTGCAGGAGGGAGCTGGGCTGTGCTCAGAGCTCTCCAAGGTGTCCCAGACATCCTTCACACCACCTGGAAGGTGTGGAGAGAACCCAGGTCAGGCCTGGAATGTTCCTGGTATTCCCAAGGGGATGAATTCCCCAAACCCTGCAGGGTGAGGAGGGGCTGGCAGGGGAGGCTGAGCTGGAACAGACTGGGCAGAGCTGGAGAATAAAGGAGATTTTTATTGAAAGGCCTTTAAGGGTAAGGATTGGGCAAGACAAGAGCCTGGCCAGGGCTACACCCAAGGTGGACCCAAAATGGACACAAAATGGACACAAAATGGACACAAAATGGGCCCAAAATGGCACAAAATGCACACAAAATTAACCCAAAATGGACACAAAATGGATCCAGAATGGACCCAAAATGGGCACAAAATGGACCCAAAATGATCACAGAATGGTTACAAAATGGACCCAAAATAGACACAAAATTGACCCAAAATGGTTACAGAATGGACACAAAATGGTCACAAAATGGACACAAAAGTGTCACAAAATGGTAAAAAAATGGGCACAAAATGGTCAAAAATGGACACAAAATGGGCACAAAATGGACACAAGTGGCACAAAAGTGGACACAAAATGGACACAAAATGGACACAAAATGGACACAAAGTGGACAAACAGTCTCCAGGTCTCACACTTTTATCAGTTTTGGTCCATTTGCACATTGGGGTTGAATTGTCCAGTCCCAGCTCCAGGCTGGGAGGTCCCATCCTTCTTGTCCCTCCCTCCAGCCCCCCTTGTTTGTGCTTTTGGCCTGAGAGTTGTCCTTGGTGTGCAGCAGGAAAAGGGTTTGTTTTGTGTCCCTGCTGTGTGCAGAGCTGAGTGACACTGACTGTGAGCTCAGAGCTGCCCCCCTGGGCACCACAGACACATGAAATACACGAAATTAAAACTTGAGGCATCACCAGCCCCCAGCTGGGGCTGCTCCTGCTCCATCCCTCTGTGGCAGAATTGAGGTTTTTATGTTTTTACTGCAGCCAACAAGACTTTGAGTGCGAGACCCATTTGCATTTTCAGAGCTGAAAATGAATCAATTTGGAAAAATTTCTTTTTTTCTCCTCTCTGGCCTGAGCCCCTGGTAGCTCGAAATCGCTTTGAAAACGAGGCCAGAATTAACACAAAGCAGCAAAAAACCTCCCCGGGGGAGGAAAATGTGACATTAATTTGTGGTTGCGTCACACTCTGATCTCATCACTGCAGGGCTTGGAAAAGGGCTGGGAATTAAAATGAAATAGTGGATGCAAAACTTGGCCTCTGCATGGTGGATTCAAGGGCAAGATCAAATCACTGTCACTTCCAGGCCTTTGTCTTTGACATGGGAAGCAAATCAACCTGAGAACTATTCAGCACTAAATAAATTATCAGTTTGAGAGGCTCAGCCAAAGTCTGGGGGGACCTGGGGTTGTCTGGGCTGGAGATTTCAGTTTGATGCTTGTCAAATCTCAGCATTAACAGAGTGACTGGGCAGGATGAGGTGGTTCTGAGACCTGAGCCCCGTCCCTGCTCACAAACATCTCTGTGCCCAGGGTGGCATCGGGTGGGTTGGTGGGGAACAGGTTAAATTAAAGATCAGAAGGAAAAACAGCTCATCAAAATAAAATAATCATCAAATTCCAAGTGGTTTGGGTTGGAAGGGAATTTAAATCCCATCAGTGTCACCCCTGCCCTGGGCAGGGACACCTCCCACTGTCCCAGGTTATCCCAAACTGGCCTTGGACATTCCAGGGGTCCAGGGGCAGCCACAGCAAATCTGGGAATTCCATCCCAGTGGCTCCTCACCCTCCCAGACAGGAATTCCTTTCCAAAATCCCACCCCAATCTCCCATTTCCCAGTTTGAAGCCATTCCCTGTGTCCTGTCCCTCCATCCCTTGTCCCCAGTCCCTCTCCAAGGAATCCTGGAATGGTTTGGGTTGGAAGGGAATATAAATCCCACCCAATGTCACCCCTGCCCTGGGCAGGGACACCTCCCACTGTCCCAGGTTATCCCAACCTGGCCTTGGGCACTGCCAGGGATCCAGGGGCAGCCACAGCAAATCTGGGAATTCCATCCCAGCCCCTCCCAGCCAGGAATTCCTGCCCAAATTCCCATCCATCCCTGCCCTTTAAACCCATTCTCCCTTTTCCTGGCCCTCCATCCCCTGCCCAAAGTCTCTCTCCACCTTTCCTGTCCCTCCCTCAGGCCACAGTTGTGTCACCTCCAGGCTGAACATTCCCAACCCATCCTCTGGATGAGGCCTTTGGAACAATTCCCAAATTCTCTGTGTCTTGAGATGAGGGTTGGGAATGATTCCTCTGGATTGTCAGAACTCCCTGTGCAATCCCCAGCCTCCCTCAGCAGCTGAATTTATAATTTATTTTTTTCCTCCTGACTGATTTTTCCCCATTTTTCTCACTCATGTTGCTGTGGCAGCTCTCATTAGCGAGACTCCAGGACATGGATTAATTATCCCAAGCCTGTGGAGTTGGAACTCCAGGGTGTAAATCAGTTGTACATCATTCCAAACCTTCTACCTCATTTATTTTTTTTCTGATTATCCTTTAAGGGAGGGAAGTAAAAGCTTTGAATATCTTTGTAAAAGAGGTTTTTTAATTATTATCATTCAAATAGGAATCCTGGGGCTCTCAGGCCTGGGGTGAGTTTGGCCCACAATAAAAACAATTTATTTAATTTTGCAGCACCCAGTTCATGGCTGCAATTAGAGCAAAGCAACTTTGCTTGAGAAAAGAGCTTGAAGTAATTTTAAAAAATGTGTAAAGAAGTTTTAATTCAGAGTCAGGATGGACCAACATCAATATGAATTTTGGGTTTTTATAATATGAGCGAATAATAATATATTTATAATAAAAAATAATAATATTTTTATCATATGAAGGTTTGTGGTGAGTCCCAGTTAATTCTCATGGAGAGCAGGAGATTCCTCAGGAATCACAAACCCATGGATAATTCCCATGGAGAGGCGGAATTCCCCAGGAATCACAAACCCATGGATAATTCTCATGAGATTCCTCAGGAATCACAACCCATGGATAATTCTCATGAGATTCCTCAGGAATCACAAACCCATGGATAATTCTCATGAGGTTCCTCAGGAATCACAAACCCATGGATAATTCTCATGGAGAGGAGGAATTCCTCAGGAATCACAAACCCATGGATAATTCTCATGGAGAGGAGGAATTCCCCAGGAATCACAAACCCATGGATAATTCTGATGAGATTCCTCAGGAATCACAAACCCATGGATAATTCTCATGGGATTCCTCAGGAATCACAAACCCATGGATAATTCTCATGGGATTCCTCAGGAATCACAAACCCATGGATAATTCTCATGGAGAGGAGGAATTCCTCAGGAGTTACAAACCCAGGGATAATTCTCATGAGGTTCCTCAGGAATCACAAACCCATGGATGATTCTCATGGAGAGGAGGAATTCCCCAGGAATCACAAACCCATGGATAATTCTGATGAGATTCCTCAGGAATCACAACCCATGGATAATTCTCATGGAGAGGAGGAATTCCTCAGGAATCACAAACCCATGGATAATTCTCATGAGATTCCTCAGGAATCACAACCCATGGATAATTCTCATGAGATTCCTCAGGAATCACAAACCCATGGATAATTCCCATGGAGAGGAGGAATTCCCCAGGAATCACAAACCCATGGATAATTCTCATGGGATTCCCCAGGAATCACAAACCCAGGGACACCCTCACTGAGCACTGGCAGCCCTAAGTGGGCGATAAATGTGAATTTGTCACCTTTTCAACTCCTCATTGACCAGGAACACTGAGGGATGTTGGTTTAGATGATTGAGGCAATTTTACGGCCCAGTGGAACTCAAAATCTCCTCATTCCTCATCGCTGCTACTCCTCGGAGTAAATCAATACGTAACTAATGGCAGGCAATTGTAGCCCGTCCCTAACGCGTCGCTGTGCTCTTATTAAATGGGCAAAAATTGAAATTCCAGCAGCAGATGAGGGGAAAAAAAAATAAATATCTGATTTTTGGTGGGCTCAGAACTGCTGGGAAATCCCAGATGTAGGTCAGGATTATTAATTTGGTGTGAATGTTTGTGGTGGGATTTTATTTTATTTTATTTTATTTTATTATATTTTATTTTATTTATATTTTATTTTATTTTGTTTTATTTTATTTTATTTTATTTTATTTTATTTTATTCAATGGATTTGTTCATGGAACCCTCTAGATGTGGCACTCAGGGTTCTGGTCTGGTTAAAAAAAAAGGGATTTTGGGCAAAGGTTGGGTTTGGTCTTGGAAGTTTTTTTGCAACTTTCACCATTCTGTGAAATCCAAGCGTCAGTGGGAAGAGTTTTAGTGTGGAATAAGGAGTTTTAATGGTGATAAGGAGTTTTTCATGCGAGAGAAGGGTTTTTTTAAAAAAATAAATAATGAAATGAAATGAAATGAAATGAAATAAAATGAAAATAATGTGATTAAAAAATAAAGCTGTGGGAGGGTGTCTGGAGTCAGGAAGGGAAAGGGCTCTTGGGGTGACCCCAAGACAAAAAGCAAAAAAAAACCCCCAATTTCAGCTCTAAAGGCTGAAGCCCGTTCCCATCTCTGGAATTTATCCCACGGCTGATTCATGAACGATAAAATACTTTTGTGTTATTTCAGAATGAATATTTGGCCGTCGGTAGCTGACTCCTAATTAAAATGTTGTCTCTAAATGCCATTAAGGATGTTAATAATTGAAGGAACAGCTGGAGTTGCAGTGAAATTAGTTGTAGCAATGCAGAACGAAGACAATTCAGTGGAGGGGATCCCTGACTGATATTTTATTCCAAATTCGCTCCCATCTCTATCAAAAACAAGAACAAAAAAAACCCCAACCAACCAACCAACCAAAAAAGTATAAATATAATATAATATAATTACATATTATTAGTATAATATTTAATATATTTATTAAATATATCAATAAATATATCTATTAATATATATTAATATTTATTTATTTATATTTATTTATATTTATTTATTAATAAATATATTTATTAATATTTTTATTAATATGTTTCCCTTTGTCACTCAGTGTCCTCACGCCTTTGATGAATGCGGCAAACAAAGCAAATATTAGGGCAGAACATTCCTGCTGGCTTCGCCCAACTGGGTTTGGGTTTTTTTTTTTTTCATCCATCTCCCCTGGAATCAAGCGCCATAAATTTAATTTTCCTGGGAGGTAATTGGAGTGCGCTTCCATTTAATCCTGCCATGATTTTTTTTAACCTTGACGTGAAGTTTCTGGATTATGCTTTTCCCCTTCCACATCTCCTTCTTTTTTTTTTCCTTTGTATTTTTTTTTTTTTTTTTTTTTTTTTTTTTTTAATTTTTTTTTTTTTACCTGTTGTTTTTTCTTAATTGCCTGTCTTGGCAGCGGGGACATTTCAGCTGTCCCGGTGTAATCGCCAATTCCCTCTGGGCACGTTCCAGCAGAGCTTTGTGCAGAGTCAGCCTTTCTGAAAATAAAGCAGATCCCGAGGTGAACACGAGAGGAGCGTGCCTGGAGGTCACATTGAAAAGAGATTATTTATTTTATTTTTTTTTTGTGAGGAAGGACAAGATTCCCTTGAAATCCTGAATCCTTCCCTCTGTGCGCCTTGAAAAAAATTCGTCTTAAAGAATTTATTTGTTATTTGAATCTATTTTTTATTTCTTAAGTGATGATAGGGGATAGCAATGATAATAGTGATAGTAATAATAATAATAATAATAATAATCTTGTGGAATAATCAAAAGTTTCACCTTAAATCCTGAATTTTATGCAAAGAAGAAATGGTTGATGCTGGGCTGTGTTTGGGAGGCTCCAGCCCTGCACAGGCTCTCTGACCTGGATTGGAATAATTCAAATAAATCAACAGGGATAAATTTTTTGGGTTGGAGACAACCAGGAGTGATGGATGCTGGTTTGATGCTGGGATGTGCTTGGGAAGATCTCACCCTGTACAGGCTGTCAGACCTGGACTGGAGTAATTCAGTAAATAAATTAAACAATGTATTTTGGGTGGTCAGAGATGATCAGGAATGATGGAGCTGCTGGTTTGATGCTGGGAGGATCCAGCCCTGCACAGGCTGTCAGACCTGGATTGGAGTAATTAAATCTACAATTTAAACAGTGGGATTTTGGAGGATCAAAGGCAATTGGGATCAATGGAGCTGCTGCTGGTTTGACCCTGAGAGGCTCCAGTTCTGCACAGGCTGTCAGACCCGAATTGGAATAATTCACTAAATAAATCAACAGGGGGTTTTTTGGGTAGGAGACAATGAAGAACGATGGAGCTGCTGGTTTGATGCTGGGCTGTGTTTGGGAGAATCCAGCCCTGCACAGGCTGTCAGACTTGGACTGGAGTAATTAAATCTATAATTTAAACAGTGTAATTTTGGGAGGTCAGAGGCAACTGGGATCAATGGAGTTGCTGCTGGTTTGACCCTGGGAGGCTCCAGCCCTGCCCAGGCTGTTCCTGAGGACCATTCCCAGTGTGGATAACGGCTGGAATGAGCAGGGAGGAGCCGGACTCAGGCTCAGACATCCCCCAGCCATCAGCAGAGCTCCTCAGCAGCGATTTATCCCCGTGAGCTGAGCCTGTGATGACGAGGAGAGGTCACCACCAGGCCCCTCTGAGCCGTGTTTGAAGCACCCAGGGCTGGCTCCCTGCAGGGGAGGATAATTCCCTCCTCTGGGGATAATTCTCTGCCTGGGCCAGACAGGGAAACCCAGCTTTGGTTTCCCAGGATTTCCCTCTGCAGGCTCCCCTGGCTGCAGATCAAAAGGGTTCCTTGTTGTGTTTTAATTTAAATACAGGAATAATAAAATCATTATGGAACTCACAGTGTTTACCAGTGCCTGTGGATGTGATCAGCTCCCAATGTCTGCCTGATGTCCCACCAAACAAATCCATCCCTGCAGCTCCCTGGGGTCACTGGGTGGAAAACAACGCTCGTGCTGGGGCTTCCCTTCCCTTCCCTTCCCTTCCCTTCCCTTCCCTTCCCTTCCCTTCCCTTCCCTTCCCTTCCCTTCCCTTCCCTTCCCTTCCCTTCCCTTCCCTTCCCTTCCCTTCCCTTCCCTTCCCTTCCCTTCCCTTCCCTTCCCTTCCCTTCCCTTCCCTTCCCTTCCCTTCCCTTCCCTTCCCTTCCCTTCCCTTCCCTTCCCTTCCCTTCCCTTCCCTGCTTTTTTCCTCCTTTACTTCCCATTCTTCCCTTTATTTTCTCCCTTCCCTTTCTTTTGCTTATTTTCTCCCCCTTCTCTTGCTTTCCTTCCTGTCATTTCTTTCCCCCCTTCCTTCCCTTCCATCCCATCCCATCCCATCCCATCCCATCCCATCCCATCCCATCCCATCCCATCCCATCCCATCCCATCCCATCCCATCCCATCCCATCCCATTCTTTTCCCTCTGTCTCCCATTTCTCCCCCATGCCGTGCTCGCCCCTCACTCAGCCACAACCAAAATCTGTTTTACCACAGAGAGCAAAGAGAAAACCTCCCTCCAGCCCCCTGCAGCAAAAAGGTGTCCCAGAAGGGCTGACAGGACACATTTAACCCCTCACAGAGCGCTGGGGAGGGGCTGCATTAACCCGGGGGATGTTGGAGCAGCACCTGGACCATCAAAAACCCATCCCAGACACCCCTCAGGTGTCCCTGTGGAGCATCACACTCTCAGAGCCTCATTTTCTACCTGAGCAGCCTCGCTCCAGCCCGGGCCAGCTCCAGCTGCTGCTGTGGGACATCAATATTTCATCCCAGGGAGGAGTGGGAGCTGCAGGCAGAGGAGAGTCACGCAATGTGTCAGAGGCACTTAGTGCAGGGCAGGGCTGCACTCACCCGAGGAGACCCCGCTGCTCCCGGGGCTTTGGGCACGGAGCAGGTTCATCTCCACATCCAGGGGTTTGTTCCTGAGGTGGCTCTGCCTCGACCCTGGAAGTGCAGGAGATGGGGATCTCTGAACACACAGTCAGGGTGATGGAAGCAGGAATGGAATTGAAGGAGGGGAGGTTTAGATTGGATGTTTGGGCAGGAATTCCTCCCTGGGAGGGTGTTGGGATGGAATTCCCAGATTTGCTGTGGCTGCCCCTGGATCCCTGGAATGTCCAAGGCCAGGTTGGGATAACCTGGGTCAGTGGGAGGTGTCCCTGCCCATGGCAGGGGTGGGAACAGATGGGATTTAAGGTCCCTCCCAACCCAGACCATTCCAGGATTCCCTGGAGAGGGACTGGGGACAAGGGACAGGACACAGGGAATGGATCCCACTGGGAAAGGGGAGATTGGGGTGGGATATTGGGAAGGAATTCCTGGCTGGGAGGGTGGGGAGGGGCTGGGATGGAATTCCCAGATTTGCTGTGGCTGCCCCTGGATCCCAAGGCTGGGTTGGATCACCCTGGGACAGTGGGAGGTGTCCCTGGATGTGACAGAGGAGACACTGGACAATTTTAGGTCTCTCCCAACCCATCCCATCCAGGATCCCACGGGTCCTGCACTTCCAGAGCCACATTCCTGCCCCAAATCCCCTCTGGTTGTGACACTGGAACTCCTTTCTCCAAAGGATCACCCTGGAGACAGTGGGAGGTGTCCCTGCCCATGGCAGGGGTGACACTGGATGATTTAAAGTCCCTCCCAACCCATCCCATCCCACATTTCCACATTCAAGGAAGAGCTGCTGACATTCCACAGGGGCAGGAACCGGCACAGGGAAGTGAAGGAAGGAAAACCAAGCCCAGAAAACGCCAAAATCATCAACAAAGCAACTCCAGAGCCAAAAACTGGCAAGAGCAGCCACGTCCAGCCAAGGAGGAGCTCCTCCAAGAGCAATCTCCATTTGTGTTATTAATAAAAACCTCTCTCAGCCAATAATCAGGAGAAAAATTGATCCCATCCTCAGCAGAGTGAAATCCAATCAAAGCTCCACAAGGTGACAAATCAAAGCTCCACAAGCTCCAAAAAGCTTTCATTAAGAGGATGGTGTTTAATTAAAGGCAGATGGAAGAGGCAGCTCCTGATTAGGACAAAATAATGTCATTTTTGGGGACATTTCTGCTGGGAGAAACACAAACTGTTCATCGTGGAAGGATGGAGAGTTCAGGAAACATCCAGCTCTGTTTCCACCTGGAAAACCTTTGGGAATTTCTGCTCAGGAACCAAGAGAGAGGATCTGGAGGTGTTTGATTCATAACAAGGACTGTCCTGTACCTGTAATTAACACGTAATAAACCCAGATTATTAGGTTTATAATAATATAATTAGGTTTATAATAAGAATTATAATTATATAGGGTGTGGGATGGGAGAGGGATCATCTTCCAGTGCTCCTTCCCAAAATATCACCCACCAACACAATGGAGGGCGGAAAATATTTTATTTTTTTTTTTATTCATCTAAAAAGCAGCAAAAAATGAAGTTATGAGATAAAAATCACAAGATTGATGCTGTTTTATCTCACACTCCACATCCAAGGAATGAGTCCTGTGGGTTTGGAAGGTCAGGAATTATTGTGGCAAAGACATTTTGCTGTTCCCAGC
Organism: Zosterops lateralis; assembly: GCF_965231275.1. Taxonomy (NCBI): domain Eukaryota; kingdom Metazoa; phylum Chordata; class Aves; order Passeriformes; family Zosteropidae; genus Zosterops; species Zosterops lateralis. Next base: position 2,330,898 of record NC_139790.1, read on the forward strand.
TCAGGAGGAGGAGGAGGAGCAGCACTGGATCTGCTCCCACCCCCAGGGAGCTCCTTGTCTGAGCAGGAAAAAGAGAAAAAAAACCTCCCCAGGATTGGATTTATCCCCACAATGCATTTGGAAAAAAAGCCTTTACCACGGCTCCTCTGAAGGGAAAAAATAAAAAAAAAAAAAAAAAAAAAAAAAAAAAAAAAAAAAAAAAAAAAAAAAAAAAAGAGGATGAAACAAAGGATGGAGGAAGAATTTCCCAACAGCAGCAGCAGGGCCAGGATTGCTCAGCCCTGAGTGGGCATCGCATCCCTCGGGATGGGAAATCAAAGGCAGCCAAAAGCAGCCCCAACCTCATCCCTGCCAGCTATAAAAAAACCCTGTGCTTTAATCAGCCTCCCCAAAGGTTGATCCTCCACTGGAGGACTCCAAACCTTTTGATCCAAACCAAAAAAAAAAAAATAAAACCCCAACCAGAGTCTGACAGAAAAAATCCTCGGGGCTGCCTCGGTTCTGCCTCAGCTGTGACATCTTGCCCAAATAATCCCTTTCCCCTGGAGCTCACCAGGATTTCATTTCATCCTGGGCAGAGGCACCAGAGTCAGGCAGAAATTCCTGGCCCCAGGCTGGAGCTGATGCAGGGAATGGCCCCCAGGGGCTGCATATGGATTATTTTTGTTCTGTTTTATGAGTTTCTCCAATGATTCCTCCCAAAGGTTGAGACCAAAAGCAGAATTTCCTCTGGGACTAAAGCAGCAGAGCAGGTTTTGATTGGAAATATGGAAATAATGGAGTGATTTGGGTTGGAAAGGAGCTGAAAATCATCTTTTTTTCTATCCCTACCATGGGCAGGGACACTTGGCACTATCTCAGGGATTTCCAACCTTGGACAATTCCAGAAATCCAGGGCAAAAGGCTCTAAAGCCACTCCCTGGTGACAGGACAAGAGGGAAGTGCTTTAAACTGAAGGAGGGGAGGTTTAGATCAGATGTTTGGGCAGGAATTCCTCCCTGGGAGAAGCTGGGCTGGAATTCCCAGATTTGCTGTGGCTGCCCCTGGATCCCTGGCAGTGCCCAAGGCCAGGTTGGGATAACCTGGGACAGTGGGAGGTGTCCCTGACATGACAGGGGTGACACTGGGTGACTTTAAGGTCCCTCCAACCCAAACCATTCCAGGATTCCCTGGAGAGGGGCTGGGGACAAGGGATGGAGGGACAGGACACAGGGAGTGGCTTCCCACTGGGAAAGGGGGGATTGGGGTGGGATCTTGGGAAGGAATTCCTGGCTGGGATGGAATTCCCAGAGGAGCTGTGGCTGCCCCTGGATCCCTGGAATGTCCAAAGCCAGGCTGGATCCCCCTGGGACAGTGGGAGGTATCCCTGGATGTGACAGGGGTGACAATGGACAATTTCAGGTCCCTCCCAACCCATCCCATTCACGATCCCATGAGTCCTGCATTTCCAGAGCCACATTCCTGCCCCAAATCCCCACTGGAGGTGCCGTGGTGACATTGGAGCTCCTTTCTCCAAAGGTCAGCGAAGCTGCCTGAGAATTCCTCCCACTCTGAGGCACTGCAGACTCTAATTATTATTTGGAGAGAGTGATATTCTCATTTTTCAGATGATGCAAGGAAATAAATCAGTCTGGTGCCTCTCCAAGGGGGGAAAAAAAACAACCATAATTGATCTGCTTTTGCAAATCCTGCTTTAATTGTCTTAAGTGGCCCGTCCTGACTGGGAGCATCTGCGGATCTCGTCTTCCAAAACCGCTCTGGGTCCTTCTGGAATTGCCCAGACAAAAATGGATTTTTGTCTAAACTCCACTCGTGTGATCACAGGATTTTGCTGCAGCTGAGATTTCCTGGGCTGAGGAGTGGGAGGAATCAGGATCTGTCCCTCCCTCTGCACAACCCAAACCCTCTTTGGTGCTCAGGAGCAAGAAAATCATATTTTACCCCCTAATTACCCTGATGGGGGAATCACCCAACTAATCTAAGGGGAATCACCCAATTAATTTAAGGGAACCAGGATTTTTCCCTCCCTCTACACAACCCAAACCCTCCTTGGTGCTCAGGAGCAGCAAAATCATATTTTACCCTCCTAATTACCCTGGATGGGGGGAATCACCCAATTAATTTAAGGGGAATCACCCAATTAATTTAAGGGAATCAGGATCTGTTCCTCCCTCTACACAACCCAAACCCTCCTTGGTGCTCAGGAGCAGCAAAATTATATTTTATCCCCCTAATTACCCTGGATGGGGAAAATCACCCAATTAATTTAAGGGGAATCACCCAATTAATTTAAGGGAATCAGGATCTGTCCCTCCCTCTACACAACCCAAATCCTCCTTGGTGCTCAGGAATAGGAAAATTATATTTTACCCCTCTAATTACCCTGGATGGGGGGAATCACCCAATTAATTTAAGGGGAATCACCCAATTAATTTAAGGGAATCAGGATCTGTCCCTCCCTCTGCACAACCCAAACCCTCCTTGGTGCTCAGGAATAAGAAAATCATATTTTACCCCCCTAATTACCCTGGATGGGGGGAATCACCCAATTAATTTAAAAGAATCAGGATCTTTCCCTCCTTCTACACAACCCAAACCCTCCTTGGTGCTCAGGAGCAGCAAAATTATATTTTACCCCCCTAATTATCCTGGATGGGGTGAAATACCCAATTAATTTAAGGGAACCAGGATTTTTCCCTCCCTCTATACAACCCAAACCCTCCTTGTTGCTCAGGAATAAGAAAATTATATTTTACCCTCCTAATTACCCTGGATGAGGGAATCACCCAATTAATTTAAGGGGAATCACCCAATTAATTTAAGGGAATCAGGATCTTTCCCTCTCCCTACACAACCCAAACTCTCCTTGGTGCTCAGGAGCAGCAAAATTGTATTTTACCCTCCTAATTACCCTGGATGGGGGTGAAATACCCAATTAATTTGAGGAGAATCACCCAATTAATTTAAGGGAATCAGGATCTGTCCCTCCCTCTACACAACCCAAATCCTCCTTGTTGCTCAGGAATAAGAAAATTGTATTTTAACCCCCTAATTACCCTGGATGGGGGAATCAACCAATTAATTTAAGGGGAATCACCCAATTAATTTAAGGGAATCAGGATCTGTCCCTCTCCCTACACAACCCAAACTCTCCTTGTTGCTCAGGAATAGGAAAATTATATTTTACCCTCCTAATTACACTGGATGGGGGGAATCACCCAATTAATTTAAGGGGAATCACCCAATTAATTTAAGGGAATCAGGATCTGTCCCTCCCTCTGCACAACCCAAATCCTCCTTGGTGCTCAGGAATAGGAAAATTATATTTTACCCTCCTAATTACCCTGGATGGGGGTGAAATACCCAATTAATTTAAGGGAAACAGGATCTTTCCCTCCCTCTACACAACCCAAACCCTCACTGGTGCTCAGGAATAAGAAAATTATATTTTACCCCTCTAATTACCCTGGATGGGGGAATCACCCAATTAATTTAAGGGAACCAAGATCTGTCCCTCCCTCTGCACAACCCAAACCCTCCTTGGTGCTCAGGAATAGGAAAATTATATTTTACCCCCCTAATTACCCTGGATGGGGGTGAAATACCCAATTAATTTAAGGGAATCAGGATCTGTCCCTCCCTCTATACAACCCAAACCCTCCTTGTTGCTCAGGAATAAGAAAATTATATTTTACCCTCCTAATTACCCTGGATGGGGGAATCACCCAATTAATTTAAGGGGAATCACCCAATTAATTTAAGGGAATCAGGATCTTTCCCTCTCCCTACACAACCCAAACTCTCCTTGGTGCTCAGGAATAGGAAAATTATATTTTACCCTCCTAATTACACTGGATGGGGGTGAATCACCCAATTAATTTAAGGAAACCGGGATCTGTCTCTCCCTCTACACAACTCAAACCCTCTTTGGTGCTCAGGAGCAAGAAAATCATATTTTACCCCCCTAATTATCCTGGATGGGGGAATCACCCAATTAATTTAAGGGGAATCACCCAATTAATTTAAGGGAATCAGAATCTGTCCCTCCCTCTACACAACCCAAACCCTCACTGGTGCTCAGGAATAGGAAAATTATATTTAACCCAAACTCTCCTTGGTGCTCAGGAATAGGAAAATCATATTTTACCCTCCTAATTATGCTGGATTGGGAAGATCACCGAATTAATTTAAGGGAGAGGCCAAAGCACATTTCTCCCAGGATGTCCTGAGCACCAGCAGCACCCAGAACAGTTAAAAGAAATCAGTTATTTAGTTAAAATAATTTAATGAGGGCTAATGAATGATTAACGAGGGCCGGAGGAACGACTCGCGGCTCACGTAACAAATCCTCCGCCAGGACCCGGCCCCGGCTCGCGGGACGCCAACGGGTGACTCTGCTTTTTCCTCCTCATCAGCAAAAATCCTGCTCCTGCAGCTCCGGCTCCTCATGAATTTTTAAAAAGCTTCCGTGCCTGTTCCTCCCGTGCTCCGCGTGCGGAAAATCGGAAAATCGCTTTCCAAACGCCACTAACGCCTTCATTAATTGAGTTGTTTTTTGTGATTGTTGGTGTCTGTTCAGGGCTGTAAAACCAGCAGGGTTTTTTTTTTGGTCCCCAAAATCACTCTGGGCTCTGCTCCTCTCCCATCTCCCTGCCCTGAGCAGGGGAAAAGAAGGAAAATGAGAAATTCCTGCTCTTTTTTACCTTTGTTTTGTCTCTGAGATCATTCACAGGCCTGAAGATCTTTAATTTCTTCTCCTGATTTATGGTAGTGGCTGCAAAAGCAGAAATGCACAAAAACCTTGTTCAAACTCAACAACAGCTGCCCTGACTTAAAACCAAAAGCAGAAATACATAAAAAATCTTGTTCAAACTCTACAACAGTTATCCTGACTTAAAAAAAAAAAAAAAAACAGAAATGCACAAAAACATTGTTCAAATTCTACTACAGCTGCCTTGACTTAAAAAAAAAAAAGCAGAAATGCATAAAATTCTTGTTCAAATCCTACAACAGCTGCCCTGACTTTAAAAAAATTCCATTTTTCCTGCCACATCCACGCCAATCTCCTCTAGGGATGGCTGGGATCATTTCCTAAAGGTCAGGAATATTTTGGTTGAGCTGACCCAGGTGCTGAAATGCGGCAGCTCCAAACTTCAGGTACTAAAAGGTGATTTTTTTTTTTTTTTTAATAACTCTGTTTTCTCACCTCAATTTACCTATTTTCCCAGTTTTTTTGAGTGACTCAGGGTGCTGCAAAGGGAAATCCAGCTTGGCCTGGGCCTTCATGGTCCCAAAGTTGACCATGGGACCCAAAGTTGAGCTCAAGTTGTTGGGTTGAGCCACTTCCCAAAACTGCAGGTTTTCCCTCTGCTGGGAGAGTGACTCACATGGAGAAAAAACCTCCTTCCCCCAAGTCCTCTCTGCTTTTGGGCTGCTGTGAAAGAATTTTCTTTAATTCTTTGTAATTAAAGGGAAAATAAAAAGAGCAGTTTACAGCTGCCTTGTGAGATCACACAGCTCTCATGTCCTCACCTTTGATTTTCCCTTTTTGCTCTTTGCCAGCCTGGAGAATGTTCAGGATTAAGTTCCTTCTCTTGTTGCTGACACACACTCCAGGCTTGAGAACACACAAAAATCAATCTCCAGCCCTGCTTAAGCCCTGCTTAACCCTCCCCTGAGGGCTTTGCAAAGTTCCACCACCTTAACCCCCTTTCCCCATCATCTGTATTCCTTTCCCAGCTCCTGAACCCCCTTTTCCATCACCTGCACCAATTTCCCAGCACCTGCATCCCTTTTCCAACCCTTCCACCCCTTTCCCAGCACCTGAACCCCTTTTTCCTTCACCTGAACCCCTTTCCCAGCACCTGCACCCTTTTTCCACTACCTGAACTCCCTTTTCCATCACCTGAACCCCTTTTCCACCACCTGAACCTCTTTTCCCATCATCTGCATTCTTTTCCCAGCTCCTGAACCCCCTTTTCCATCACCTGAACCCATTTCCCAGCACCTGAACCCCCTTTTCTATCACCTGAACGCCTTTACCATCAACTGAACCCCCTTTCCCAGCTCCTCCACCCGTTTTCCATCACTTGAACCCCACTTTTCCAGCACCTGCACCCATTTCCCAGCACCTGCATACCTTTTCCAGCCCTTCCACCCCTTTTCCACCACCTAAACCTCCCTTTCCCAGCACCTGCACTCCTTTTCCCACCATCTGCATTCCTTTTCCATCACCTGAACCCCCTTCTCCATCACCTGAACCCCCTTCTCCATCACCTGAACCCCTTTCCCAGCACTTGAATTCCTTTCCCAGCACCTCAACACCCTCTTTCCCAGCACTTGCACTCTTCCCAGAACCTGCATCACTTTTCCATCACCTCCACCCCTTTCCCAGCACCTCCATCCCTTTTCCAGCACCTGAACCCCCTTTCCCATCCCCTACACCCATTTTCCATCACTTGAACCCCTTTTTCCATCACCTCCACCCCCTTTCCGAGCACCTGCACCCCTTTCCCAGCTCCTCCACCGGTTTCCCATCACCTGCACCCCTTTTCCATCACCTGCACCCCTTTTCCATCACCTGCACCCCTTTTCCCATCATCTGAACCCTTTCCCAGCACCTCCATCCCTTTTTCCATCACCTCCACCCGTTTTCCATCACTTGAACCCCATTTTTCCATCACCTCCACACCTTTCCCAGCACCTCCATCCCTTTTTCCATCACCTCCACCCCTTTCCCAGCACCTCCATCTCTTTTCCATCACCTCCACCCCTTTCCCATCACCTTTCCCCCTTTCCCGGCTCCCCCAGCCCCGCCGGTGGCTGAGCAGGATTCAGACAGTGCCATCTACTGCCACCTGCTCGGCTCTTCCCCAGCCAAAAGGGACAAATCGAAATAAAACTGAAATCCAGAAAGTCCCAGGGCAGGAACAGCAGTGCAGGAGGCAGCTCAGCACTGAGGATTCCATTAAAAACTCCAAATAACTGAGGGAAGAGTGGAGCAAAAGTAATTTTTGAGAAATAATAATAAGTGGAAATGCTGGTTTGTGGAAGGAGCATTCTGGATTTCCCAAATTCAGCTGGTTTGGGGTTTATTTCCATGCTCAGGTGAAGGAAAAAAAGCCAGGTGGGAGCAGGGCAGGGGGAGTCAGAAAGAAAAAGGATGGAGAGAGATTTTGGATAAGGGATGGAGGGCAGGACACAGGGAATGGCTTCTAAGGGTTAATGGGATATTGGGATGGAATTCCTGGCTGGGATGGAATTCCCAGATTTGCTGTGGCTGCCCCTGGATCCCTGGAATGCCCAAGGCCAGGCTGGGATAACCTGGGACAGTGGGAGGTGTCCCTGCCCATGGCAGGGGTGACACTGATGGGATTTAAATTCTTTAATCAATGTCCCTACAAACCCAAATTCAAGCTGCTGGTTTGGGGACAGGAATCCTGAATAAACAGGGACATCTCAGCTTGGCTTTCCCCTTGCCAGTGAACATGAGGGAATGTGGAACTGGATTTTATTGATTGCCAGGAGTTTGGGGCAGCCCAGCTCCAGCTGTGGGCCAGCACAGCCTGATTTGAGAAGTGACAGCATGAGGGGGAATGGCTTTAATGGGAAAAAACCACTGGGTTAGGTGGGATATTGGGAAAAATTCCCAAAATTTAGGTGGGGAAGGATGGAATTCCCAGATTTGCTGTGGCTGCTCCATCCCTGGGAGTGCCCAAGGCCAGGCTGGGATAACCTGGGACAGTGGGAAGTGTCCCTGCCCATGGCAGGGGTGGGATTTAAGTTCCATTCCAGGATTCAGTGAAACTCAGAAAGCAGAAACCAAACCAGTCCCAGTCCCAGTCCCAGGCCTGCCCAGATCATCTGTGCTCAGCAAACTGAGCCTCCCCCAGAGGTGGAGAGACAGAAAATGAGCTGAGCCTGAACTGGGATGGCCCATTTGGGATCCACATCCAGGCACTGACGAGTCTCCAAAAGCCTGAACACGGAACTTTTGGGTGGGAAGGGACCTTAAATCGACCTTAAATCCCACCCAGTGCCACCCCCTGCCCTGGACAGGGACACCTCCCACTGTCCCCAGGCTGCTCCAAGCCCCCCCAGCCTGGCTTTAACACATTTAAGATGAATTCACTCACTCAAAGCCAAGTTCTCAAAGGTTTTATCCGTGTTTTTCAGGATGCCACGACCAACCCAGCAGGTCCCAGAGGTGGGTTCTGTGCAAACAGCCCCTGACAGACATTTCACAGCTGCCTCTGCTGGTTTGGTGCTGCTTGAAGGGCAGACAAAGCTCTGCTCATCCCCCTGTCTGGGCCTCACTTCACCTCCCCTGCTCCCACTCGGGGACGGAGCACAGGAATGGTTCAGTCACAGCCCGTTAGGCAGCACAGCCCTGATGAGCCGTGTCCCCAAAAATGGCCCTCCTGGCCCCAAATGAACCTGTTCTGCTGGGAGGGGACGGCAGGCCAGGCATGAACAGCCCTGCTCCTGTTCCTGCTGCAGCTGCTTCCTGTCCTGATCCCTGTACTGACCCATGGGATCCAGGGGGGACTGGACAATTTTCTGTTCCCTGTCCTGATTCATGAGATCCAGAGAGGGCCAGAGGATTCTCTGTTTCCTGTCCAGCTCCATGGGATCCATGGAGAGCTGGAGGATTTTCTGCTCCCCTTCCTGCTCCAGCTGCTCCCATTCCTTTCCATGGAATACAGGGAGAGCTGGAGGATTCCCTGCTCTCATTTCTGCTCCTCAGGATCCATGAAGGGCCAGAGGATTCTCTGCTCCCATTCCTGTTCCATGGGATCCATGGAGAGCTGGAGGATTCTCTTCTCCTATTCCTGCTCCATGGAATTCAGGGAGCATCAGAGGATTCTCTGCTCCCTGTCCTGCTCCATGGAACTCAGGGTGAGCTGGAGGATTCTCTGCTCCCATTCCTGTTCCATGGGACCCAGTGTGGGCTGGAGGATTCCTCTGCTGCCAGCCCCAAAAACGAGCTGTAAAAAGCCCAGCAAAGGGTCACAATTCTTGCTTCATTCCTGACAGAATTCCCAGGAAAACAGGAGTAGCTGCTCTCTACAGGATCCCACACCACCAGCACATCCAACACCCTCCACCCCACACCCACACCTTCCCCTCCTTCTCCAAGAGAGAAACAACAGGCTGTCCTGGGTTGCAGTGTAGGATGTGCACACAGTATTTATTCCATCCCCATCCCCATGAGCTGCTGGAACCAGGTGGGGCAGTGTTTTCCCAGGCCCCTCCTTTGGGCTCTTCTGCTCATGGCCCATCAATGCCTTGCCCAGGACTCACAGGGAACTCCCTCCAGGAGCTCTCTCTGTTTAATGGGCCATCAAGGAGCCACTGCACGACTCCTCATCCCATTGGGAGATGCTCCCAATGCCCAGGGGGAGGAGCCAAGCATTCCCACCTGGAGAGAATCTGGGATTTGGGACAGGACAAGCAGCCCTGAGCCACTGGATTCCCAGAGGAGCAGAGCTCCCAGACCTTTCTGTGGGATCAGGAAGAGCCCCTCACCTGGACTGCTCCCACTATCGGCGATTGAAGGAGGGACGGGGAGACCGACCATGATCAGAATCCGATTTTACTCAGGTTTTCTAAGAACTTATCCACCATTTCAGTCAGGTTAATAATTTCTACTACAACAATTAGGTTAAAAGATCATACAAACAACTCATACATTTTCAACATATCCATGTAGGGGAGTTGATTGAATCTTCTTTTTTAGGTAGGTTTCTAATCCCATCTCCTCATAAACTCAAAATTCTGTTTGTTCTTTCCAAAGCAAACTAGATATACTAATTAAGTGTGTCTTACTCTCATAAATCCTCATCCCACCACCCTGCTCAGGGTGTGTTCTGACTCTGTCAGTGCTCCTTTATGTTATTGCATTTATTTTATTTTATTTTATCTTTCTTCTTATTAAATTGTATTTCTGACTTGGAGCCTCTCACTGGTTTTGCTCTCAAACCACAACACCCAACACTACCAAACAAAGACCCCAAACCCCTCTGACCTCTTGTTATTACCTTCCTTCCTATTAAATTGTATTTAATTTTAAGAGCCCCTCACCTGGACTGCTCCCACCGCCCTGCTCAGGCTGTGTTCTGACTCTGTCAGTCCTCTTTTGAATTATTGCATTTATTTTATTTTACCTTTCTTCTTATTAAATTGTATTTCTGACTTGGAGCATCTTGCTCGTTTTGCTCTCAAACCACGACACCCAACAACACGCAACAAAGACCCCAAACCCCTCTGACCTCTTGTTACTACTGCTCCCACCACTCTGCTCAGGGTGTGTTCTGACTCTGTCAGTGCTCTTTTATATTACTGCATTTATTTTATTTTATTTTTACCTTTTTGCCTTTCTTCTTATTAAATCGTATTTCTGACTTGGAGCCTCTCGCTGGTTTTGCTCTCAAACCACGCCACAGGGTTAAGGTTGGCAGAGCTCAGAGGAGCCTGGCTGGGAACTGGCTTTAATTCTGGCTATTGATTTGTGCATTAATGTGCCATTATCCCCACGATCTACGGCAGCTGAAACACAGACAATGCTCAAATTTATTGCTGCCTCTCTTTTCTTTTCCCCCTCCCTTCTTGTTAAATCATTTTTATTGTTTCTTCCATCTCCAGAGATGCCTCGTGAACAACCTTCAATCAGACATTAAGGTTTCCAGGCAGGGAAAAAATGTTAAGTGTGCAAAAAAAAAAAATAAAGTACATTTTTAAATATATTGTGTCCTTATGTGTCTTCATAATCTTAAATGGTTTTTGTTCTTTAGTATTAATTCCAGTTTGGCTTCGAGATGCTCAGGAATTGGGGAGATCAAGGAGCTGCAGGTGGAAGGAAAACATGGGAATTGCTTTATCCTAAAGTGGATTTTTTAAAAATATCATTGTCATTGTGTGTCATCAGAAAAACACAAAAAATATATTTTATATATATATATATATATAATATTATATATATAAAATATATATATTTAAAACATATATATTCAAAGTATGCATATTGAAATATTAACTAAATAGCAAAATATTAATAAATATATTGAATAATTATTAAATTTACACAAATATCACCTATTATTTAAATATTAAAATATTTATTAAATGTATGAAATAAACAGTAAATTTAAACAACTAAGTTTTCTCGGCTTAAAATATATTTAAAACCATTCAATTTTCTGGATTTAAAGCCTTAAAAACCATTGAGTTTTCTGGGCTTAAAAATCTTAAAAACCATTGAGTTTTCTGGGCTTAAAATATATTTAAAATCACTGAGTTTTCTGGGTTTAAGAAATATTTAAAACCAATGAGTTTTCTGGGCTTAAAAAAACCTTAAAACCACTGAGTTTTCTGTGCTTAAAATATATTTAAAACCACTCAATTTTCTGGACTTAAAACCTTAAAAACCATTGAGTTTTATAGGCTAAAAAAAAAATCTTACAAATAATTGATTTTTTTTGGTTTGAAAATCTTATAATCAGAAAAATCTTCTGAATAATCGAATTTTCTAGGCTTGAAAAATCTTACAAATAATTGAAAAAAATCTTTAAAAATCTTTCTACATTTGAAGAGTCTCCTTAGATCTGTTGTAATTTGAATTTACTTCAGCACAGAGATTTTTTTTTAGGGGTTTTAGGAGTGATTTTCCTGGAGCAGCCACCCAAGGGTTAACAGGGAATGCAGCACCTGCCTGGTGAAGCTGCATTTCTCTGCACAGGCCACAGGAATTGTGCCAAATGAAAAGGAAAAAAAAAAAAAAAATTAAATAAATAAAAAATAAAGGCTGCAGAAACTCCTGATGCATTGCAGATAAAATGTAGATCAGGCTGGCACAGAGTCCTGGCTCCAGGGTGGGAACACACATGTCCTTTCCTTCTCCTTTCTTTAGCCCACGAAAAACCTTTTTTTTAAAAAAAAAACCCTAAATTTTTGCCTTAAAAAGTGCATAAATTTAATTATTCCATAGTAATCCACAAATCTCAGGGGTTTTTTTGGGTGTTCTGCTCAGCTCTGCTTTCACATTAATGTAAATATTCTGTATTTAGAAGTGATAGGATCATTTAATTAGGCAGTCATTACATTAATTGTTCATTTTGTCATTGAAAGAGCTGCTAATTGTGCACCATAAATTAATTGTGTGTTTGGAATTCTGTGATTTTTACCTGGGGAAAAGGCAGGGAATAATTTGGGATATGTGGGAAAGGACAAGAGACACCAGAGTTCCCTGCAGGGCCCTGCTCAGGCACAGCCTGACCCTGATCCAGAGGGAAAATAAAGGATATTAATTGGGATAAAGTGACAGAAATGGATGGGAGAACAGGTAAAACCCCACAGCAGCTTTCCCGTAAAAATTCAGGATCAATTCCCAGCTGGGCTGGGGTTTTTTGGGAAGGAAAACACTGATCCAGCTTTTCCAGGGAGCTGGACCTGCCATGGGAATAAATCCCAACATTTCCCCACTCCCTGATTTTCCTGGGGATCCCTTCCAGCCCCATTTCTGCTCCCACAAACCCATCCCAGTGTTTATTCACAATTCTCTGTCTCAGGGTCGTTTCTGCCTGTTGCTGTAGGACACGAAAACTCCAAAAAATTAATTAAACAAAAGGTGTAGAAAAAGAAGGTTTTATTTTCAAAATTTTTGCTACCTTTTATAAGGTGTTCCCATCCAGACTGACCATGGTTGGGGAATAGGAACGACACCTCTCTAATGCCATTGGTTAAACCAGAGAAACAGCAAAACACCACCTGGAGAAAGATTGTTCTGGGAAAGGAGAGTTGTCTGCCAGGATTGTTTTGAGAAGAAGCTTTTTTCAGAAACTTTTCCTTGAGGAAAATGTTAACAGCTCCTAGTATGCTGAAATCTCTCAGACCCAGAAATATCAGGCCCACAGTGCCCCTAATCCTGGGTTTGTGTCCCTAATCCCAGGTTTGTGTCCCCAATTCTGGGTGTGTGTCCCTAACCCCAGGTCAGTGCCCCTAATCCTGGGTTTGTGTCCCTAATCCCAGGTTTGTACCCTGTCGTTGTAAGACACGAAAGGTGAGAGACTCCAAATATTTCAGAAAGCAAAGAGCACAGAAAAAAGGGCTTTATTATCCAATTCTCACCACCTTTTATAAGGGGTTCCTATCCAGACTGACCATGGTTGGGGAATAGGAACGACACCTCTCTAATGCCATTGGTTAAACCAGAGAAACAGCAAAACACCACCTGGAGAAAGATTGTTCTGGGAAAGGAGAGTTGTTTACCAAGAGTGTTTTGAGGAGAAACTTTCTTGAGGAATTTTTCCCTGAGGAAAGTGTTAGCAGTTGCTAGCAGGGTAAAATCTCTCAGACCCACAGGTCCTGGTTTATTCCTCCTCACAGCTCAGCCATCCTGACTCCAACCATTCCCTGACTCTGCAGCAGCTCCTGCTGGGGGTTTCCCTTGCAGCCTCTGACTGCTGGTTATTGCCTGAGTCACAGTCACAGTCACATCAATCCTGCAGTCACAGTCACACCAATCCTGCAGTCACAGTCACAGTCACACAATCCCTGCAGTCACAGTCACACCAATCCTGCAGTCACAGTCACACCAATCCCTGCAGTCACAGTCACAGTCACACCAATCCTGCAGTCACAGTCACAGTCACAGTCACAGTCACACCAATCCCTGCAGTCACACCAATCCCTGCAGTCACAGTCACAGTCACACCAATCCTGCAGTCACAGTCACAGTCACAGTCACAGTCACACCAATCCTGCAGTCACAGTCACACCAATCCTGCAGTCACAGTCACAGTCACAGTCACACCAATCCTGCAGTCACAGTCACACCAGTCCTGCAGTCACAGTCACAGTCACACCAATCCTGCAGTCACAGTCACACCAGTCCTGCAGTCACAGTCACAGTCACACCAATCCTGCAGTCACAGTCACAGTCACACCAATCCTGCAGTCACAGTCACACCAGTCCTGCAGTCACAGTCACAGTCACACCAATCCCTGCAGTCACAGTCACACCAATCCTGCAGTCACAGTCACACCAATCCTGCAGTCACAGTCTATCCAGGTAAAAGCTGCAGTCAGAGGCTGTAAGGAAACAATTGCAGTCCCAGTCCAGCAGGAAATCCCTGATGTCACAGGGATTGGTGTGTGACTGTGACTGTGACTGTGACTGCAGGGATTGCTGTGCACACTGTGACTGTGACTGCAGGATTGGTGTGACTGTGACTGCAGGATTGGTGTGACTGTGACTGTGACTGTGACTGCAGGATTGGTGTGACTGTGACTGTGACTGCAGGATTGGTGTGACTGTGACTGTGACTGCAGGATTGGTGTGACTGTGACTGCAGGATTGGTGTGACTGTGACTGCAGGGATATAAAAATAAAAAAATAAAAAAAATAAATAATGAATAATTAATAATAAATAATAAATAAAAAGCTGCAAATAAAAAACTCTAGAATAAATGAAAATAACTTTATTCATGAAATGATAGCAAAAAAATTAAATTATTCCTCCTGCTTTTCCCCTCTCAGGAGCTGATGAAAGGCTCCATCTCCTCCCGTGGCCTCTTTGCTCCGTGGATTTATTCTCTTTGTGTGATGCCCTCGCTCGAGTCCACTTTGAAAACGCAAAAAAAAATTTGCAACGTCATCAACCCTTCTGCCTTTTTTTTTTCCCCTCCCAGCAGCTCTTTGTGCCAGATCTCAGAAAAAAAATAAAAATAAAAATAAAAAAACCAACAACTTTAAATGTTATTTATGTGAATTCCTTGATGCCACCAACTCCTACCGCAGCAGACAGAGCTCGGATTTAAGGTGAATAAAAAACCCCAAGGCTCAGCAAAAAGGATCTTTCCTTGAATCACTTTGGCCAGGATGGATTTCACTTTGCTGCACCAGCAATCAATAAATCCCCATCCCCATCCCCAGCTCTGGCATCCAGAGGGTGAGAAAACGTCGGGATCAGCAGAGGGACGGAGCAGAAATGTGGAGTCACTGCTGCTGCTGCAGTGCCTTCATTACACAGGATCCCACCTCCAAAAAAACTCGTTTTTGTGCACAAAAATTCTCCTTATCTACAGAGAAAAAGTGACCTCTCCACTGATAAAAATCCCACATGAGGATAATTCAGCTGCTGAGCCTTGGGGATGCTGCTGGGTGGCCCTGGAGGATAAATTCTTACAACAATAAAGGAATTTTCACTCCTAAAGTGCTGGAAAATCCGCCCTGATCCATAAGAATAATTGTTCTTCCAAAAGAAAACCAGATTTGACAGGTCAGGGAATTACAGGTGGGGTAAGTGGGACAGTGGAACTTCCTGGGGATGATTTTACAGATAAATGAGGTTCAGACAGGACTAAAAATAGGACTAACTTAATATAGGACTCACTAAATATAGAACTTCCTAAATATAGGATTAACTAAATATAAGACTCATTAAATGTAGGACTAAAGCTCACGGCCCCAAAAAATCCTGTGGCTCTGAAGTGTCCCCTGATCTCAAGTTGAAAATAAGAATTCACCCCTAAAAATACAGAATTTCACAGTCACCACAACTCCAGTGAAAGAAAAAAAACTCTCTGCTTTAGTTTGTAAATTTAAAGTTTAAATTTAGATTAAAATTGCTCAGGATCCCAAAGGAAAAATTCCAGCAGAGCCAAATTCCACCTTTGAAGGGTTTGAGGGACTCCAAACATTTGCTGTGTAGCCAAAAAAAACCCCCAAATTTCTGGATAAAGGAGCCCAGCCCTCATTTAGGGACTCTGTAAAGGCAGAGTCATCACTGAGCAGGGATTTGGCAGTGATCCCTGGGGATGTGACATGGATCCTGCTAGAAAACAGAGATTCATGAGCCCTTAGAGCAACCGGGGTGGGATGGGAGGGGTTAAATCTATTTTTGGAAGGTTTTTTTGGTTCTCTATCCCATTCTCCATCTCTCCAGGGGTGTTATCACCCCTCTGGAGTTCCCTCTCAGAACGTTTGGGGCACAAGGACAGGGGCAAGGAGAATTTCAGCAGGGGGAAATGGTGAAACAGGGCTGGGGTACCCCAGAAACATCCCCAACGCCACAAACCATCCTCTCATCCCTGGAATTCAGGGCCGGGAACAGCCCCTGGAATATTCCCAAAGCCACAGCAGCTCCTCCAACACCCCAAACCAGCCCCTGATCCCTGCACACCTGAAATGCAGGGATGGGAACACCTCCTGGAATATTTCCAGAGTCAAAGCAGCTCTTCCAAGACCCCAAAACCAGTCCTTCCTCCCTGCACACCTGGAATTCAGGGTTGGGATCGGCCCCTGGGATATTCCCAAAGCCACAGCAGCTCCTCCAACACCCCAAACCAGCCCCTCATCCCTGCACACCTGGAATTCAGAGCTGAGAACAACCCTGGAATATTCCCAAAGCCACAGCAGCTCTTTCAAGACCCCAAAACCAGCCCCTCATCCCTGCACACCTGAAATGCAGGGATGGGAACACCTCCTGGAATATTTCCAGAGTCAAAGCAGCTCTTCCAACACCCCAAACCAGCCCCTCATCCCTGCACATCTGGAATGCAGAGCTGGGAACACCCCCTGGAATATTTATAGAGCCACAACAGCTCTTCCAACACCCCAACACCCCAAACCAGCCCCTCATCCCTGCACACCTGGAATTCAGGGCTGGGAACATCCCTGGGATATTTCCAGAGCCACAGCAGCTCTTCCAAGACCCCAAACAAGGACAGGGGCAAGGAGAATTTCAGCAGGGGGAGATGCTGAAACAGGGCTGGGGTACCCCAGGAACATCCCCAACGCCCCAAACCAGCCCCTGATCCCTCCACATCTGGAATTCAGGGTTGGGATCGGCCCCTGAAATATTCCCAGAGCCACAGCAGCTCTTCCAACACCCCAAACCAGCCCCTCATCCCTGCACACCTGGAATTCAGGGCTGGGAACATCCCTGGAATATTCCTAGCTCTTCCAACACATCCTGAGTGTGTTTTAATTCTCCTGGCTGCCCAAATTAACCTCCAGAAGAACATCTCAGCCTCTGCCTGAACTTGTGTGCTGAGGGGTCACCTGGGACAGGGAAAAAGGGACAAAAAGAGACCAGGGGTGGACAGCTTTGTGTCTCATCCAAGATTTGCTTGGCCAGGGGAGGGATTCGGGCCAGACAAAAAGAGCTGCAGTTTGTTCCTGGCATTTCCATCGCTGGAATTAATCAGGATTAAATTCCTGCTCTCCTTACAGGGACAGAGCCAAGAGGACAGGACAAACGGGAAGGACTTTAAACAGACAGAGCTCAGGGTTAGGTGGGATGGAGGGAAGGAAATTGAGCGTGTGAGAGGCTGGGATGGAATTCCCAGATTTGCTGTGGCTGCCAGTGGATCCCTGGAAATGTCCAAGGCCAGGCTGGGATAATCTGGGACAGTGGGAGGTGTCCAGATGGGACTGGGTGAGATTTAAGATCTTTTCCACCCTAAACCATTCTGGGGTTTTATGGCACTGATCAAGGTGGATCCACCCCGCTTTTTGATGGTTTAGGGACAGATTTCCATTAAATCCAGCCCAGTTTTGCACCAGCTGAGGATTTTCCCCAAAAAGCCACCAGAGGTGGGAGCAGCTGGCCAATTCCTGGGCCTATTATCAGTGCTGGAAATCAGGGTTTAAAATATTCCTGATCAATAACAGCCAGTTTGCTTTGACTCAGACTCTTCTTTATCAGTGTTTAAGTACAAATAGTGAATAAACCCCGGAGTTCTGTGTCAGTAAAAAAACCAGAGTTTTGTGTCAGTAAAACCTCAGAGTTTTTGTGTAAGTAAAAACCGCAGAGTTTCGTGTCAGTAAAAATGCCCTGGACTCCGACACCTGGTCCCCAGAAATGTCACTTTTGCAGCTCTGACAGGCAGGGAAGGAGCAGGCAGGGCACGTTCCAGCTGCAGGCTCTGGGAGCTGGATTTTCTCCATTTCACCTCCTGCAGCCCCTCTGCTCAAGGGTCAGAACTTTCCAGAGCAGCCCTGAAAATCTCAGGGAATAAAAGGAAACCCAGGGAGGTGTTGGGCTCTTTTTAATTTTTCAGCCTCCAGGAAAGCAGGGATGCAATCAGAGCAATGACATCACAGGCAGGGGCTGCCCCTCTCCATCTCTGAGCCTTTGCCATCCTCACAGTGAGGAAAATCCAGGGGAAAAAGTTGGTTTTTCAAAGTTCATCCAGGTTAGGACTGAAATGAGACAAGTCAGACCAGTTAAAGCAGGAGCTGTCCCTTCCCTTATTCCCTTGTTTGGGAATTAAGGGGCAATTAAAGCCTTAAATAGCAATTTTTAATTGCAGGAGTGTGGAAGGGCTTTTTTGGGGACCAAACCAGGTGAGTGCACAGGGCTGAGCTCCCCAAAACCACTCACAACAAATTCCAGGAGGAATTTGTCCTGCCCTCCAAATCCCAGGAGGTGAATCCAAGGGAGATCCCAAAAAATTCCAGGATGAATTTGCACTGTCCTCCAAATTCCAGGAGGTGAATCCAGGGGAGATCCCAACAAATCCCAGGAGGAATTTGTCCTGTCCTCCAAATTCCAGGAGGTGAATCCAGGGGAGATCCCAACAAATCCCAGGAGGAATTTGTCCTGTCCTCCAAATCCCAGGAGGTGAATCCAAGGGAGATCCCAAAAAATTCCAAGAGGAATTTGTCCTGTCCTCCAAATCCCAGGAGGTGAATCCAGGGGAGATCCCAACAAATCCCAGGAGGAATTTGTTCCTGTCCTCCAAATTCCAGGAGGTGAATCCAAGGGAGATCCCAACAAAATTCCAGAAGGAATTTGTCCCGTCCTCCAAATTCCAGGAGGTGAATCCAAGGCAGATCCATCAGCAGAGCAGTTATTTGTCCATCACTAACTCCTCCTGACGGAGTTTATCTGGCTGAATAAATTACCAGAGCGATGTTTGCCTTTCTGGCCGTTTAATTAAAGTTCATTTTGTGCTCTGTGATCTTTGTCAGGGCGGCTTTGGCAGCTCCAGGCAGGAATTCCTTCCAGAGGGAGGCAGGGGGACAGGGCAGCCTGGCCAGGGTGGGCAATGCTGAGGGAAAATGTGGGAAAAAAATTCAGGAATGGGGAGGAGAGAGGAGGGAGGGCTCCAAAAATCTCATTTGGGACCTTTCAGCTCCTGGAAAAGGGGCAGGGAAGGTGTGAGGAGGGAGGGGAGCAGAGAGGGGGTTTTCCCTGATTCCCGTAGCCCTTGGATGGGGAGAGGGGTGGGAAAGGCAGTGAATTCCACACCCAAGGGGGAAGAGAAGGTGATGCTGTTTTACACCGCAACAACACAAAGACTCTGAGATTCAGGAGGCTGAAAATGACTCCTTTATTTCTGGGATGTGTCTCCCTTTTATCCCATTTCACACAGACCAATTGGATTGGTGACACAAAGACAAACCTCTTCACTCCCATTGGGCAGAGCAGAGGGACAGCAAGGAGAAGTCCCTCCTGGGGAAAGGGATGAAGAACAAAGTTCCAGTTCCAAAACCATTTCTCCTGTTTACAGAAAATTCCCTGGGAAAAGAATTTCAGAAAACCAAAAACACCTCAGGCATGGAACCAGGGGCTGCAAAAAACCAGAATATTGGGGTGAATATTCTTAATATTCACCCCAATATTCAGAATTGTGATTATTGGGATGAATATTCAGAATTGTGATTATTGGGGTGAATATTCGAAATTCACCCCAATATTCAGATTCACCCCAATATTCAGAATTCAGCATTGACAGCCCAGGATTTCCTTCCTTAATTCCAAGTCCAGCAGGATTAAAGGAGAGGAGTGAGGCTTTTCTGGTGCTCAGGGCTGTCTCAGTGATGACGAGCTGCAATTATAATTATCTAATTACCCCTAATGACGGCGCTTCCAAGGAATGCAAAGAACTCGTTCTGATATAAAAATAGATCTTTTTAAATTTTTTTTTTCCTCAAGACGTGAAGTTTAAACTCAGAGGAGCAGATTTTACATTTATTCTGCAGTTGTTTTATCTGTTTTAGTTGTGGGGAAAAGCTGGTGCATGAGGAGATTGCGGGGATTGGGAAAAATGTGGCCTCGTTTTGTTTTATTTCACATCCTGATAAAACAGGGATGCTCCTTCCACGTGGCTGATATGGAGAAAAAAATGGCTTTTATTTTTCGGTTTTAAGGTTTTTTTTTTTTTTTTTTTTGTGGTTTTGAGGGTGTTTTATTATTTGGGTTTTTGGGGGGTTTTGTTTGTTTGTTTGTGGTTTTTTGATGGGTTTTTGATGCTTTTTTTGGTTTTGTTTTTGATTTTTGTTTGGGGGTTTTGTGGGGTTTTTTTTTGTTTGTTTGTTTGGGGTTTTTGGGGGGAGGGAGTTTGTTTTTGGGATTTTTTGGGGGGGTTTTGGGGGGCAGGGAGTTTGTGTGTTTTTTGGGGGGCTTTTGGGATTTTTTGAGGGTTTTTGGGGGAGTTGTTTGTTTGAGTTTTTTTTGTGGGGGAGAGTGTTTGTTTTGGGGTTTGGTTGGATATTAGGAATAAGTTTTTCACAGAAAGAGTGATTAAATACTGGAATGGTCTGCCCGGGGAGGTGGTGGAGTCACATCCCTGGATGTGTTTAAAAGAAAACTGGATGTGGCACTTGATACCAGGACCTGGTGAGGTGTTGGGCTGGGTTGGACTTGATGATCTTGAAGGTCTCTTCCAACCTCCACATCCTGTGATTCTGTGATATATTTTTATAATTATATATATATATTATATATGTAATAATATAATATATACAATATATATAATATTATATATATTATATAATATATATTATATATAATATATATAATATAATATATATATTATATATTATATAAATTATTATATATAAAATAAACCACAAATAACATTAAACCACAAATAACAACATAATAAAGTAATAATAACAATAGTATAATAATAGCAATAACAGTAATAGTAATTCTGTATATACATACATTTATATATTATATTATATTATATTATATTATATTATATTATATATTAATTATGTATTAATTAATATATTATATCCTTTAATATAATATATTAAAATGTAATATATACAATTATATATATAATCTATTATAACATAATATATATACTATATATTATTATATATAAAATAAACAACAAATAACAACATAATAAAGTAATAATAACAATAGTAATAATAATAGCAATAACAGTAATAGTAATTCTGTATATACATACATTTACATTATATTATATTATATTATATATTAATGATGTATTAATGAATATATTATATATTTTAATATAATATATTAAAATATAATATATAAAATTATATATATAATCTATTATAACATAATATATATACTATATATTATTATATATAAAATAAACAACAAATAACACTAAACAGCAAATAACAACATAATAAAGTAATAATAACAATAGTAATAATAATAGCAATAACAGTAATGGTAATTTTGTATATACATATATATATATAAAATAATAAATTCAATTAATTCCCAGTTGTTTTGGAGTGGAGGGAGGGCAGCCTGTCCCCATCACCTCTGGGACTGAGGAGGATGTTGGATGTGTGGGGGCCTTTAGGGCTGTTCCAGGGATGTGTTTTAACCCCCCACATTCTCTTTTTCCACAGTCCTTTCCCTCAGAGATACTTTGAGTTTAAAAATAAATGTAATAATAATAATAATAACAATAATAATAATAATAAGAAGGAGGAGGAGGAGGAGGAGGAGGAGCACAGGGAGAGCAGAGCTAAACAGAGAGAGGAGGGATTTTCCTTTTTGTGTGCTTTTTTTCCTTTTTGTTGTGCTGTTGGTTCTGGAAAACCTTCTTTTTCCCCCCCCCCGTTTTATGGAGCCAAATGCCAGCAAATAAACAAATAAATAAATCAATTTCTGGTGTCCTTGCCAGGACACCTGGGAGGATCCCAGGGATCCACCAGGGACAGAGGAACTGCACAGACAGGGAGGTTTTCCTTTTTGTTGTGCTGTTGGTTGTGAAAAATCTTCTTTTTTTCCCCCTTTTAAGGGGCCAAACACCAGCAAATAAACAACCAAACCAATCAATTCCTCCCCCATCCCTCCCTGAAGATGAAACATCCTCCTGCAGCCCTGCATTAACCCCTGGCCCTGCATCAGGGACCGGGATGCTTTTAAGGCAGGATTTCAATTATCCAGAGTGGCTCCTGACAGAACTCCAGACACATCCCCAGGGGAGGGGGAAAAATGGATCCCTGAGACCCCAGTGAGGCTGTTTGACACCACAACAACACAAACTCTGAATTCAGGAGGCTGGAAATGACTCCTTTATTTCTGGGATGTGTCTCCCTTTTATCCCATTTCACACAGACCAATTGGATTGGTGACACAAAGACAAACCTCTGCACTCACATTTTTCATGTTAGCCTTGAAACACATAATCACAGAATTATTATATTGCTTTTATTGAAGAGCTCTGGCAATCAGGGGTGCAGGGTACAGACCCAAATCTGACTCCCCCATGGATTTGAAATGGATGTTTTTATACCCTTTCGTTATATAACTACATATTAATTATTAAACGCATATTGTTCTGTTGAATTTATTGATCTTATTCAAGCAGGAATTTTTGTAGTTTCCATCAGGCCCCACAAATATTTTTTTCTTATGATTCTGAAGCAATTACCATATTCAATTACCAAAAAATCATTAAATATAACACTCATATCATGATGATGATGATGCAGGTGCAGTTTCACACGATCTGGTAAAGACAAAACCCAAACTTTATTTCCAGGGGCTACATAATTTTGGTTCCCTTTCCCAGGCCTATCCAGGCCCAACCTTTCTTTCCACCTCCCTGAATCTATTTTATACAATTCTATGATTTTAGAAATATTTTAACCCTGTGCTATCAGTCAGAGCAGAGGGACATCAAGAAGAATTCCCTCCTAGGAAAAGGAATTAATAGCAAAGTTGCAGTTACAAAACCATTTCTCCTGTTTACAGAAAATTCCCTGGGAAGAGAATTCCAGAAAACCAAAACACCTCAGGCACAAACCAAGGAGCCCCCGCCCTGCAGGGTGGGGTCAGGAGAAGCTTCCAGAAGTTCCTGCAGAGATGGATTTGGGTGAAATTGGAGCTTGGGAATGAAAGGTCCCTCCCCTGGGGCTCGGGGATATTTATAGGAAAAAGCTTTTTAAGAGCCTGAGTTGAGAAAAAAAAAAAAAAAAATATATATATATATATAAATCTGGTTAAAGCTGAGCTCATCCCCACGTAATTAAATAACCTGGTTATGACTGAGAATATTGATCAGGCCCTTCCTGCCCTCCCTGCCAAGGGAAATTTCCTTGGGGAAGGTTTTCCTGCTCGTCCCAGCCCTGTTCCAGAGTCTCCTTTCATCCTTTGAAAATGCTCTGCTTTGCCTTAAATCCTGTGTTTCCTCCTTAAAAAAAACAACATTTAAAAAGGATCCACAGGGGTTTTTATGGGATGTTTTCTTGCCAGCATTGTGTCCATATTTCACAGTTATTCTCATTCCCAGCAACCCCTCTGAAAGCCCAGAAAGATCAAAATAAATTAATAAATGTAAAACATTCCGGGTGAAACATCCCAGACTTTCTGTTCAGAATTCGTTTTCATTTTATTATCACAAAACCAATTTTAAACAAGGCACTGAAGGTGCTTTTTCTGGTTTAAATTTTCTCTGCTTGGCCTCATGCCTGGTAAAAATGTTAAAAAAAATAATATAAATGGGAGGTAAAAGTGTATTTGCATTTTTTCTGCAGGTTAAATTAACCGTCAGCTTTGCTCATTAGACTCCACATCCTTCAGTGCTCTCAAGTTTTTATTTGGCCCTAAATGTTAATCACCAGAATTGCTGCTCGTATTTAACATCCCTTTTCATTATTCCTGCACACAGGAATCTGAATTTATCTGAGGGGCTGTAAACACTTTAATACACTTTGTATTATTTATGCCACATATTTCCAAAGGATAATACAGGAAAAAAAAAAAAAAACAACACTCTTTTGTCAAGAAATTCTGTGCTCAGTCCGGGTACTTCCGACATCAATAAAAGCTTTTTCATAAATATTAATTTCAGTTTCAATGCTCAGCATGGGGAGCATGTAAAGCAAGGAAAAAAAATAAATGTGTTTGCAAAATATCCCAGATAATTTGGGCTCTTGGTGGTGGAAAGTGCAGGGGCTGCTGTGAGTTCATTTCTTCAATAAAAAACAGGAGCTGAGCTTTGAAACCTGCATCTGTTTGGGGTTTTTTGTGGGTTTTTTTTTTTTTTTTTTTTTTTTCCTATAAAATTAGAGAATGGAGGAAAGTTCTTCATCTCCAGCTTTGTGTTCCAGTCTTCTGAAATAGAAGAGGAATAATGGAAATAACAGAAGTGATGGAAATAATGGAAGTGAGAGAAATAATGGAAATAATAGAAATAATAGAAATGATGGGAATAATAGAAAGGAGCTTCTTGACTGTCTGTTTTCCACAGGCAAAGGAGTCCAGCTGCTCTAAAATAAAGACACTGGGGAGTGTTTGAGGCAGATTTTGTGCCCCCTGATTTCCCTTTGTGTGCAGAATTATCCCAAATTTCCTGGGGAGGGGCAGAGGAGCCCCAGGGAAAGGAATTGCCTGGAAAACCCAACGGGAAGGGCTGAGTTCTGACACAGGGTGAGCTCTGACACAGGGACAGCCTGGAGGGCAAAACACAGCTCAGACTGATGGGTTTGGGGGTGTTGGGTAAATAAAGGCAGAAAACCAGGAATGGTCAGAAAACCAGGAGCTGTCAGAAAACCAGGAATGGTCAGGGAAACAGGAATGGTCAGGGAAACAGGAATTGTCAGAAAACCAGGAATTGTCAGAAAACCAGGAGCTGTCAGAAAAACCAGGAATTGTCAGAAAACCAGGAATTGTCAGAAAACCAGGAGCTGTCAGAAAAACCAGGAATTGTCAGAAAACCAGGAATTGTCAGAAAACCAGGAGCTGTCAGAAAATCAGGAATGGTCAGAAAATCAGGAGCTGTCAGAAAACCAGAAGTTGTCAGAAAACCAGAAGTTGTCAGAAAACCAGGAGCTGTCAGAAAATCAGGAGCTCTGGAATTGTCATTTCACCCTCAACGAGCAAAATCCATTGAGGGAAAAATGTTCATTTTCAGCTGGAGCTGCCCCCGAGTGCCGGGAACATTCAGCGAAACTCCACTGCAAAAATGCAAACATCAGAAGGCTGAAAAAAAAAAAAAGATAAAAATGACAAGGAATTATTTTTCTTTTAGGGGGAGAAATGACAAGGAATTATTTTTCTTTTAGGGGGACAAACCCATTATGGTCTGTCACTGCCACACTGGTGGTGTCACCATGGGCTTGGCAGGTGACAAATTTGGCCAGAAATTGGCCAACCCAAGCCCAGAAAGTCACCACAGAGGTGTTTGCCAGGAGCTGACTGCAATTTAAAGGCCAGAAAAACCTCACTGGAGGTTTTATTTAGGGGGAGTTTTTTTTAGGACAGCCTCTCTGGACAGCCTCTGCTCTGGAATTGTCATTTCACCCTCAATGAGCAAAATCCACTGAGGGAAAAATGTTCATTTTCAGCTGGAGCTGCCCCCGAGTGCCGGGAACATTCAGCGAAACTCCACTACAAAACTGCAAACATCAGAAGGCTGAAAAAAAAAAAAAGATAAAAATGACAAGGAATTATTTTTCTTTTAGGGGGAGAAATGACAAGGAATTATTTTTCTTTTAGGGGGACAAACCCCTCATGGTCTGTCACTGCCACACGGGTGGTGTCACCATGGGCTTGGCAGGTGACAAATTTGGCCAGAAATTGGCCAACCTGAGCCCAGAAAGTCACCACAGAGGTGTTTGCCAGGAGCTGACTGCAATTTAAAGGCCAGAAAAACCTCACTGGAGGTTTTTTTTTAGGGGGAGTTTTTTTTAGGACAGCCTCTCTGGACAGCCCCTGCTCTGGAATTGTTATTTCACCCTCAAGGAGCAAAATCCACTGAGGAAAAATGTTCATTTTCAGCTGGAGCTGCCCCCGAGTGCCGGGAACATTCAGCTCCAAGGGGTTGATTTATGGCCCTTTTCAGAGCTTGTGAAATCATTTGTTTCTATTAATACCCCTGGCTGCCACTTCAGCAGGGACAAATGTGCAGCCACAGATGGAGGAGGATGAGGAATGAGGGAAACCTGAGGAGCCTCAACCCTCTCCAGCCCAGCTGGAATGAGAACCCAGGTGAATTCACCCCTGGAGATTTGGGACTGGAGGAAAAAAATCATCCCTGGAGAGGAGGATGAGACTCAGAACCTTTTCTTGGAGGTGAAAAAGGAGAAGTGAACAGGGATGAGAAGCAGGGGAGAGGTGGGGGCTGGGAGTGCAGAGCACTTTAAAAAAAAAAAAAATCCCAAATCTTGTCCCAGGTGGGATTTAATGTGCTTTGGGTCAGTGTAAAACCACATCAGACCCCTCAGGATCATAACGTGGGGTTTGCCAGAAATCCTCCAGGGTTCCTTGCACTTAATTCATTATTCCAGGTGATTTTCAGCAGAATTTCGGTGTCTTTGAACACTCAGATCCTCCCTAATTCTGTGCAGAAGCCTCAGATACCCCACAACGAATGAGAACAACTCTATTCCCCACCAGGAAACTGCAAAACATCTCATTTCAGGGCTGTGGAAATGCAAATCAACCTAAAAACCCCCATTTTTCCCCCTTGCTCTTTATGCAGAGAGCCAAAACTCTTATTTTTGCTATCGAAGATCCAACCTTCAGCTCTAAGAGGATTTCTTCATTTCTTAAATCCACGAGGAAACAGAACAACAAAGGGAGATGTGACAACCCTTGGTCGGAACAAAAAGAGATTGAGCCCAATTGCCCGAGTTCATTTGGAGTTCTGCACCCCAAAAAAATAGAAATAAAAAAGGAATAAAGAATGAAATAAAGCAAAGAGGCAGTTGCAGCCTGCCTTGTTTTGTTTATTTGTGTGAATGTCACTTTACTGTGGCTTTTTTTAAATTTTTTTATCCCCTCTCTTGTCTGGGCTGATTTAACACCCAAAGTGTTCTGAGGGAGCCGTGAAAGCTTAAAAAAAAAAAAAAGGTGATTAGAGATGGAGAAGAGAACAAAGGAGGCTCAGAGCATCCATGGGCTCCTGACCTTGGGAGAAAAAAAGATTAAAATGTAACTTTTGACTCCAAGAAATTTGATGGATGTTGGTATTTTACAGCAATTTGAAGGTGCCCTTATAAACAGCTTGATATTCCTCAGGGGTTTTTTTGGGTTTTTTTTCCCCAAAATCTCTTCACTGCAATCCCATCACCAACCAAAAGTCACCAATTTTAGCGCTGACCCAGCACCAGGACAGGCAATTCTGACCCATCCAACCTTTCCCACCTTTATTTATCCCTGTCTCAGAGTGTTTAATCCCCCTGCATGGGTGGGAGATAATTTATTTCACTAATTCTGGCAGCTCTGGGGTGTTTTTGGGGTGTTTTTGCAGCATCACTGAGAGTGGCTTGGCTTTCCCCAGGTGATTTTCACTGTCCATTGCCTGGGAGCAGCTGCAGCCCCTTAAATCAGGCTGGATTTTGGAAATTTTGGGGTGCAGGGAAACATCTCTGAGGGTCTGAGGAGTTTTGAGTGTCTTGGGTTAATCCGCGGATAATTTTTATAACGTAAAATTTGGAGTTTGGAGAAAACCTTCACTCTGAGCTGCAGTTTGGTGACACCAGAACCTTGTGGGTTGTCACAGAGCGGAATTTTGGGGACATTCCCTGCTCCAGGGGGGGCTGAGGGTCAGGAAAACTGAGGATAAAGGGATTTATGGACTCATCACCTCCAGGAATAACTCACCCTGGCTTCTTAAACACCCCAAACTCATCATTTTCAGCAGGACCAGAGAATTCTCTGTCTTACATTGCTGCCCCAAGAGTTCTGCTCCTGTCCATGTCACCCCTAAAAACCTTGGTGACACCAGAACCTTGTGGGTTGTCACAGAGGGGAATTTTGAGGACAAGGCCAGTCCCTGCTCCAGGGGGGGCTGAGGGGCAGGAAAACTGAGGATAAAGGGATTTATGGACTCATCACCTGCAGGAATAACTCACCCTGGCTTCTAAAATACCCCAAACTCATAATTTCCAGCAGGACCCAGAGAATCCTCTGTCTTACATTGCTGCCCCAAGAATTCTGCATCTGTCACCCCTAAAAACCTCCAGCCTGAGCACATTGAAATCCTTATTAACATCCACATTAATTCTGATTCCAGCCCTGACTCTCAGCCAGAGCTTTTCTGAGCAATAAAAGGAGTTTCCAAGGGTTAATTAGGGTTTTGTTTGGATCTTTATGAACAGCCACAATAATTCTGATTTCAGCCTGAGGTTTGAGGGCTGGGAGCAGCAGCCTGGGCTTTTCTGAGCAACCAGAAGGGTTTCCAAGGGTTAATTAGGGTTTTGTTGGGATCTTTATGAACAGCCACATTAATTCTGATTTCAGCCTGAGGTTTGAGGGCTGGGAGCAGGAACCTGAGCTTTTCTGAGCAACGAGAAGGGTTTCCAAGGGTTAATTAGGGTTTTGTTGGGATCTTTATGAACAGCCACAATAATTCTGATTTCAGCCCTGACTCTCAGCCTGAGGTTTGAGGGCTGGGAGCAGCAGCCTGGGCTTTTCTGAGCAATGAGAAGGGTTTCCAAGGGTTAATGAAGGTTTTGTTGGGATCTTTATGAACAGCCACAATAATTCTGATTTCAGCCTGAGGTTTAAGGGCTGGGAGCAGCAGCCTGAGCTTTTCTGAGCAATGGAAGGGGTTTCCAAGGGTTAATGAAGGTTTTGTTGGGATCTTTATGAACAGCCACAATAATTCTGATTTCAGCCTGAGGTTTGAGGGCTGGGAGCAGCACCCTGAACTTTTCTGAGCAATAAAAGGGGTTTCCAAGGGTTAATGAAGGTTTTCTTCACAGGTCACAGGGGACGCTCTCCCTGCCTGCTTTAATTTGGCTTTTTCTCTCTCTCCACCAAGACAGAAATCAAACATTAATAAATTAAAAGATGGTGGGAGAGAGATGCAATAATCAATCAAAGCCTTGCCCCAGCCTGGGGCGAGCGACTCCGAGGGAAGCTGAGAAAACAGAAGCAACTTCTTTCCTGGATGAAAGGTGAAGGAAAAAAGATCCTTTTTTTTTTTTTTTTTTTTTTTTTTTGGCAGATTTTTAATGATTTTTTGGCTGAGAGTTGGCGATTTCCACGTGTGCACGGGGCAGAGAAGGGGCTTGGCTGGAACTCAAGCTCCAGTGAGTGGCAGGTAATTAATTAAACACGGGCTGAGCGAGTGTGAAGTCACTGGATTTGAGCTTGGATCCAAATTTCCCCAAAGCTTGGCCTTGATGACAGAGCTGAGCCCTG
Source organism: Zosterops lateralis (assembly GCF_965231275.1). Lineage (NCBI taxonomy): Eukaryota > Metazoa > Chordata > Aves > Passeriformes > Zosteropidae > Zosterops > Zosterops lateralis. The sequence continues at coordinate 2,360,285 of NC_139790.1, forward strand.
TGTGAGATCACCCTCAGCCCCTCCTGCTCACCTGGAGGTGAAATAAAACCCCTTTGATTGACACAAATTCCTCCTTTTTACCTGCTCTGAACCATCCCAGGGTCACTTGGGGCAGTTTTCCTGCTCAGTATCGCGGGGAGAGATGGAAAAGGAGCAGTGGGAGATAAAGGGGGAGGCTTCACATCGTGGTCTAAAACCCAAAGTGAACATTTAGCCAAGAATAAATGATCCCTGACCAGATGCTTGGCAGGCACAGACAACCTGTCTGCCCAGAAATTCATCCTGCTCCTTAAATTTTCAATCTCCTGGAGCTTTTTCATATTCCAAGTGCTCTTTTGGAAGGGTGAAAGGCCATTTTTGGTTTTTTGGGTGCCAAGAGCTTCAACCTTGACACACTTTGAACTCTCTGGTTTGGAGTAAAAAGCTCCAGGGTGATCCCAGATGAGGGATGAGGCTTTTTCCCAAAGGGATTTCACATGTCAGGAGGAATTTCAGCAGGAGATGTTGAAAGTTCTGCCCCTCCAGAGCAATTTTGCTCCTGGCACTGCCAAGTTGGGCTTTTCTGCTTTGGGGCAGATGATCAAAAGGTTCCTTTCAGCAAAGATTTGTAGCTGGAGAGAAAAGAAATTAAGAAATTCAGGCTTGAGACAGGCTGATAAATGAAGGTTTTTATTCGTGGCTCATCCATCGGTTTGTTTTCCTGATCTCACTGATGTGCAGGATGGATGAGGTGTTTTTGTTCTCAGTTTATTTGGGTCGTTACACACAAAATACCAACGTGTGGGTGCTGCTCTTGGGTATCAAACAAAGCTAAAAAAATGTAAATTAATATTGAGAATTTATCCATGTTTGGCCACCTTCAGGGGTGTGTAAAGAACTAATTTGAGATCAGGGCTGGACATTTTGAATGTTTGAAAATCTTGCGATACGATTGGGAGCTTGTCTTGAGCCACTAACTGTCCAAAATCTAAAGACTGATAATATGTAAAATTATTAAAATGTAAAATAATGTAAATGTAAATTAATATTAAGAATTTATCCATGTTTGGCCACCTTCAGGGGAGCCTAAAAAATTATAAATTAATATTAAAATTTATCCATGTTTGGCCACCTTCAGAGGAGCCTAAAAATTGTAAATTAATATTAAAATTTATCCATGTTTGGCCACCTTCAGAGGAGCCTAAAAATTGTAAATTAATATTAATAAATTATCCATGTTTGGCCACCTTCAGAGATGTGTAAAAAACTCACTCAGGGCTGGACATTTTGCACATTTGAAGATCTTGGGATACAATTGGGAATTTGTCTTGAGCCACAAACTGTCCCAAATCTAAAGACTGATAATATTTTTCCCACTTGAGATTTGACAGCTTTCACTGGCCAATAAAATCCATTTAACAGATAAAACAGACACTGCTCTGAGCAGTGGGTGGAACTGCAACCTCCACTGGAAATCCTTTTCCCCTGGGGAAAGTGTGTGTCATGTTTGGCACCGGTGACTCCACTCGAGCTCTCAGATAACAAAACCAAGCCCTAAAGCAGAATATTTTTTACTCCCTGACTTCCCTCAGCTGATGTCTTTATTTGACATGGCCTTCAGGAAGGATTTCTTTAATTCCATTCTAAATCTCGCGGCGTAAAAATTGATTTTTCTGCCCTTTTCTGCCGCTGCTCAGCAAACAAAGCTCCTTTTCCCCCCAGGAAAGGGTTTTCTCCTCTCAGGTTAATGATATGTGGAGCTGCAGAAAGTCTCCAGTCAGCACTCCCAGGATGAGGCTGGAGACAGGGCTGGGTCCTAAGTAAGGAATTAATTAATTAGGTTGAGGCAGGCAGGAAATGTGGTGCTGTGATGTTTATCTCCAGCAGCGCCCTGTGTCTGGGTTTGCTTTATCTCTTGTCCTCCACCAGCAAACTGAGGTCACTGCCTGGGGGGAAATCCAGGCTGAGCCATTATTGGAGCATTTTTCAGAGGTGGTTTGTGCACCTGCAGGGCTTTTCTTTGTCGATACAGGGAGAGCTCCCTGTCCTGGGAGTTCTGGGGGATGCGGTTTCCTCAGGAATAACTCTGGGGGATCACAGTCCCTGATTCCTTCTGGGCAAAGCTGCTCCCACTGAAGCCAGGACAGGGAATGGGACACAGCCCAGCGCAGAAATTGCAATATTTGAGTGTATTTATAATCCCAAAGTGCAGATAAAACCTGCAGCCCTGAGGTAAAAAATGAAGTCCTTAAAGTCCCAAAAGTGTTTATTCTGACCATCACACACTCCACCCTTCCCTGCACATCATCAACCTCAAATCCCCGGGGAAAACATTCCTCTTGTCCATCAAACCCTTCTGGGTGCCTTGAGGAGGCTGAGCTGGAGCAGAGACTGGACAGAGCTGGAGAATAAAGGAGAGATTTATTGAAAGTCATTAAAGGATCCACCTTGGGCAGGACAAGAGCCTGGCCAGGGCTGCACCCAAGGTGGACCCAAAATGGGCACAGAATGGACATAAAATGGACACAAAATGGTCACAAAATGGACACAAAATGGTCACAAAATGGTCACAAAGTGGACAAATGGTCTCCAGGTCTCACACTTCTATAAGTTTTGGTCCATTTGCACATTGGGGTTGAATTGTCCAATCCCAGCTCCAGGCTGTGAGGTCCCATCCTTCTTGTCCCTCCCTCCAGCCCCCCTTGTTTGTGCTTTTGGCCTGAGAGTTGTCCTTGGTGTGCAGCAGGAAAAGGGTTTGTTTTGTGTCCCTGCTGTGTGCAGAGCTGAGTGACACTGACTGTGAGCTCAGAGCTGCCCCCCTGGGCACCACAGACACATGAAATACACAAAAACTAAAACTTTAAGGCATCATTATCAACCTCAAATCCCCAGGGAAAGCATTACTCTCATCCATCAAACCCCTCTCCAATGTGTCCAGCAGGCCCTGTATGGTCCCTCTGAGCTGGTTTCCCTGGCCAGCTCTGCTCTTCAGATCCCAAATAAATATAAACGAGTTATTACCATACCATATAAACAAGTTATTCCTTTGGGTCCAGATTTCAGACAGAGACATGACCTTGCTGGGAACAAGGAGTGGACTCACACTGGGTGGTAAAGAAGGTATCATAAGGTAATATAAATAAATATAAATAAAATAAGGTAAATTCAGGGTGAAAGCCCAGGGTGCAGAGTGTGAGTGAGGATTTTTTTGGCTCTTACCTCCCCTTTAGTACAGGAGTTACTGATGGAAATGAAGGGCAGTGATTTAGGTACAGGGGGGATTGACATTGAAATTTTGGGGTAAAAAGGGTGTGGAGATATCTGAAACTTTGGCTGAGCATCTGGCTGTGCCAGGGCCATCGAATACCCAGGAGTTTCCATAGATAAGATGCAGGAGAAGGTACAGCACACTGGGAGAGGCTGTTGAGGAGGTGCCATGGAAAGGGCCAGGCCTATTATGTGGAATAACGACAGGGATTAAAGAAAGGGCTGGGGGTAGGAATGAACCATTACAGGAACTGAATACCAAAAATCATACAGAACTTTAGAAAACCCCAAATGCACATTGCAAACAGCCCTGCAGGGCTCGAGGCCCGGCGTGGGCAGCAGTGTTGACACGGGAATCGGGATTTGATGGAATCGTTCCCGCTGCCAGGACACAATCTGGGCTTGTCTGGCTCCTGCCTGGATCCCTCCTGCAGGAACGTGAGAGCAGCAGGGACATGCTGGGCCCTCACGTTTTTGTTTTCTTTTCGGCCAGAATTCCAGGCTGGTGGTTCTGGTGGGTGTTTCTCTCTCTGTTCTCTCTGCCCTCTGAAGGCTTTGGGTCTGTGCTCAGCGCGAGGAGGGTGAGGAGTCTCAAGGTCTTGGTTTTCTTGGTTTCTCATGTTGTTTATTAATTCTTATCTTACAATTCTCTGTGTCCAGCCAAGGTGTTCATGAGGTGACTCTCCCTGTGATGGGAGGTCACTCTGCTTTTATTCAGATAATTCTGTACTTATTATTTACCATTCCATACCAATGCCCAGTAACTACACAAGAAGGGTCATCTCTTCTCTGACCCAATCCTATCAAACTGCCTTGTGCCATCACCCCTCAGAGGATGGTCTGTTTCTCTCTCTGTTCTCTCTGCCCTCTGAAGGCTTTGGGTCTGTGCTCGGTGTGAGAATGAACAGGAGTCTCAAGGTCTTGGTTTTCTTGGTTTCTCACGTTGTTTATTAATTCTTATCTTACAATTCTCTGTGTCCGGCCAAGGTGTTCATGAGGTGACTCCCCCCGTGATGGGAGGTCACTCTGCTTTTATTCAGATAATTCTGTACTTATTATTTACCATTCCATACCAATGCCCAGTAACTATGGAAGGTCAACTCTACTCTGACTCAATCCCCTCAAACTCCCTTGTGCCATCACCACCTCAGAAGATGGTCTGTTTCTCTCTGTTCTCTCTGCCCTCTGAAGGCTTTGGGTCTGTGCTCGGTGTGAGAATGAACAGGAGTCTCCAGGTCTTGGTTTTCTTGGCTTCTCACATTGTTTATTAATTCTTATCTTACAATTCTCTGTGTCCGGCCAAGGTGTTCACAGCAGCTCGGACACGAGGGGACTGCCCTGTGATGGGAGGTCACTCTGCTTTTATACAGATAATTTTGTGTTTATTATTTACCATTTCATACCAATGTCTATCACCTGTACAAGAAGCGTCATTTCTACTCTGCCCCAATCCCCTCAACCTCCCTTGTGCCTCGTCACTGCAGACAATGGAGGCCAAGGGAGAAGAAGAACTCAGGGTTCCCCCCTAATTCCTCCACCTTGTCCCCCTGCACCTCCATTCTAAAAATCCCAAAACTACAAAATCCAGGACTTTTTCCTGCCTTAAGCCAGAGGTTAACACCCAAATCTATCAGATTAATGGCTGAAAACAGCAAAAAATGGTGCTGAAATTTGTAATTTTAGAGAAAGATTCATTTTTTTATTAAGAGTAATTTTGCAGTTGTTTTCCAATGGAATATTCTGGTTTTTGAGGATTTATCTCCATGGGTGGAGCAGGGTCCCCCATGGGATGTGAGGAGGAGGCTCTGGGGGCTCAACTTGAGAAATCTCCAGGACGAATTTACAGGAAGGAAAAAAAGAAACCCTTTGGAACCTTGAGATGAAATAAAAACCCTGAACCTGCTGCTAAAAATGGCTCTGGTTGGGAAAGCGAAATTTGATTTGGAGATATTTGAAAGAGCCTGAGAGGAATAAATCCTACTTTATTTATTTTTTATTTTCAGCAAGTGATGTAACTTGAAATGGACACAAAAGACCAAATATTTGTTGGAAAAATGAAAATATCAGCATAAAACTTGGGTTTGTTGTGGCGATTTTCAACTTAAAAAATCACTTTAATTCTAACATGAGCAACTGTGCTGAACCTAAATTCTAAAACACATAAAACTTTGAAATTGTGTTGCTTTTTGACAGAATTTTTTTAAATTTTCTTTTACTTTATCGGATCCATCCTGAAGTCTTTGAGTTGTGGGAATCTGGAAGATTCAGTGCTGCAAATCCCATCACTTTTCTCTCTCTTTTTAAAGGGGATTTGGGGCACAAACACAAAATGTTTGATGGTGCTCAGGTGCCAAATTTCTGCCAAATAATTTTTTACTGGGGCTGGACACAGAATTGCTGCTGAAATGATTGAAAACGAGGAGTTGGCAAAGCCCTTCTGAGGCAAAAAAATGTGCATTTTGGCTCCTTTTCCTTGCAGGGGCTGCAGAGCCAGAAAAGTCAGATTAATAAAACCAGAATTATTTAACTCTTGATGGCCCAGTTTGTGCTGCAGTTGGATTGTTCTGGAAAATATTGGGATTTCAAATTTTCCGCTGTTTTGTCATAAATTGATCTTGTCCCATTTTTTCCAGGGATTTTTCCAGGGATTTTTCCAGGGGCAGCCACAGCAAATCTGGGAATTCCATCCCAGCCCCTCCTCGCCCTCCCAGGGAGGAATTTATTCCCAATATCTCACCCAACCCCACTCATTTAATTGGCTTTTTTTTTTCTCCTGTGTAGAATTTGACACAAAGATTTTTACAATTTTTATCTCTTTTATTTAAAAAAAAAAAAAGGAAGAAAACCTTCCTCATTGGAGCCATCAAACCCAAACTTCTTCCTCTATATTTTTATTATTTTTATCGTATTTTTATTATATTTTTATTATATTTTTATTATGTTTTATTGTATTTTTATTCCTGGATGATATTTCTCCTCAGCATTACATTTTTTTATTTGTATCTCCTTTTATTTTTATTCTCTGTACAATTCAAGGATTTGAAGAACACTTAAACCTGTTTTGTTTCTCCCTGGTTTTATTCTGGGTGGAATTCAAGGCTTTGAGGAGCATTTTTAAAATAAAACCTGTTCTTTTTGTTTCTCCCTGTTTTGGTGGTTTTTTTTGTTTGTTTTTTTCTGTGTAGAATTCAAGGATTTGAAGAGCACTGTTAAATAAAACCTTTTTCTTTTTTTTTTTTTTTAATACATCTCCATTTGGGTTTTTTTTCTCTCCCAAATTATCAGTGTAAGAGCATCTATAAATACCAGAGCAAGTCAGGCATGAAGCACTGAGACTAAATATAAAACCTAAGGAAAAATACAGTAAAAAACCACCATGAATAAGAGAACACCTTGATTTTATTGGACAGATCCATTATCCACATGGGATCTGTGGATTAAACCAGCCTCAAACCTCCAAATGTAGAATTTTTAAAATATTTGAGCCATATCAGGCACCAAAATGGGATCTAATTCCTCAAAGAGCCTTTTAAAATTCCAGTTAAATATTCCAAGTGATAGGAAGGGATTAAAATCCTTTTCAGGACTCCAGGATCCACCTGGAACATTCCAAAAGCCAATTTATTTACCCTCCCAGGAGGAGAAAATTACCCAAAGTCTTGCTGGGACCTGGAGAGGAAAGTGGAATCACAGAGATTCCAACAAGGGACGTGCTGCACTCAGGAAAAATCAAATGGAAATCCAGATGAATGTGCTGCACCCAGGAAAATAACATTAATATCCAGAGAGGTTGGACAAATGAACAGCAAAACTCATATTTCAGGGGTTATTTCAATATTTGATTTGGGATCACAGAACCATGGCAGGATTTGGGGGTGAGATGGGATGAGCCACCCAAAAAAAAAAAACTTTAATTGTTCTTAAGGCCATGAAATAAAAGCCTTATTAGAAATAAATACCCTGAAGCATCCTTCATTTGCCTGCTCAGTCTTGGTTCTAAAAATACAACAGAATAAAGAGATAATTGATCCAATTCCTGTGATCCCGCAGCGCCTAATGGGGTTTTTGTGTTAATAACAGAAGCAAAGCAGATTGATGAGTATTCCAGCACCTCCTAAACTCCTCGGGTTTGTTTATATCGGGGATAAATTAGCAAAGGCCTCATATAAACAAGGTGGTGGAGTTGGCAGCTTGAAAATAAAAATAAAAATAAAAATAGAAATAATCCATGTACAAGGGGATTAATTTGCTTTTTAACTCGGATGTGAAATGGATCAGCCCAGCTGGGAGGTTCTCGCCCAAAAGGGATTTGAAATCAAATCATCACAAAGAAAATTTCTGATTTCTGCAGAGGTGGGAACTGGAGCCAGGCAGGACCTGGGGAAGGTGTGGGGTGAAAGGGAGAGGTAAAAACAGGATGGGAAAAAACTCAGAGATGGAGATGAAGGCAGGGAGAGCCTTGAGGCAGCAGTGCCAGGGGAAAACGAGCTCAGCCTGGGGAAAATGGATGGATTTTATGGCTTTGGATGGTGGGAAGCAGAGGGAACACTGAAATTCCTTCTTGTATTTCATACCTGAGGTGTTTTGGTTTTTCTGAAATTCTTTTCCCAGGGAATTTTCTGTCAACAGGAGAAATGTTTTTGGAACTGGAACTTTGTTCTTCATTCCTTTCCCCAGGAGGGACTTCTCCTTGCTGTCCCTCTGCTCTGCCCAATGGGAGTGAAGAGGTTTGTCTTTGTGTCACCAATCCAATTGGTCTGTGTGAAATGGTAGAAAAGGGAGACACATCCCAGAAATAAAGGAGTCATTTTCAGCCTTCTCAATCTCAGAGTCTGTGTCCTTGTGGTGTGAAACAACATCATTTTCTACCCCTGGAGCTCCTCCCTATATTTCCTTTCCATGGGGATTTATGGGATTCTATAAGGGATCCTCCCAAGGTGTCACTGGGATTGTGGATTTACCTCTGCCCCTGGAGGTCCTTCCCATACTCCATTTCCACAGGGATTTATGGAATTCTGTGAGAGATCCTCCCAAGTCATCAGTAGGATTGTGGATTCCCTGATAAATAAAAAAAAAAAAAAAAAAAGTATATTTTCTGCCCCTGGAGCTTCTCCCCACCCTCCCTTTCCATGAGGATTTCTGGAATTCCGTGTGGTGAAGGTGCTGCAGAGGGATCCATCACTCCAAAGCTCCAGGACTCCAATGAATGTCAGAGAATTTAATTTCAGACAACACTGAATTTCATTTACTGCGCTCAGCCGCTCACTCCAGGAATTCCCCACATTTCCCCAGGATAAAACACATAAAAAAAAAAAAACATTTTAGGAGATCAGAAATTCAGAATATCCCCCTCTCCCCCTGAGCACGGCTCTGCCTCTCTGAAATCCTCATTTCCCGGGAATTCCGGGGAGGATTTCCCTGATTTCCGAGGGTGGAGAGGGAGGAGAAAAAGCCTGGAAAGCTTTTCCCGGTGGGAGCCGGGGGGAGGCAGGGCTGGGCATCTTTAATTCAGCAGAATTTTTGGAAGGAGCAGCTTCACACAGGCACAGACGGTGCTGAGTCACCAGAGCATCCCAGGCACAGGCTGAGGGAGGAAAAAAAATCATCCTTTTATCCATGCACAGGGAAAGGGATGGTCCCGTATGTTTTATTTTATTCATCCAGAAGGGCAGGGAAAGGGATGGTCCCACATTTTTATCCATTTTATCCATCCAGAGGAACAGGGAAAGGAATGGTCCCATGTTCTTTTTATTTTATCCATTTTATCCATGCAGAGAGACAGGGAAAGGGATGGTCTCATTTTATTTTATCCATGTTATCCATCCAGAGGGAAAGAGATGGTCCCATATTTTCTATTTTATCCATTTTATCCATACAGAGTGGCAGGGAAGGGGATGGTCCCATTTAATTTTATCCATTTTATCCATGCAGAAGGAAAGGAAAGGGGATGGTCTCTTATTTTCTATTTTATCCATTTTATCCATGCAGAGGGAAAGGAATGGTCCCATATTTATTTTATCCATTTTTTCCATCCAGAGGGAAAGGGATGGTCCCATATTTTTTATTTTATCCATTTCATCCATGCAGAGGGAAAAGGAAGGGGATGGTCCCGTATTTTCTATTTTATCCATTTTACCCATCCAGAGGAATAGAGAAGGGAATGGTCCCATATTCTTTTTATTTTATCCATTTTTTCCATCCAGAGGAATAGAGATGGTCCCATATTTTCTATTTTATTCATTTTTTCCATGGAGAGGGAAAGGGAAAGAGATGGTCCCATTTTGTTTTATCCATTTTATCCACCCAGAGGGAAAAGGATGGTCCCATATTTTCTATTTTATCCATTTTTTCCATCCAGAGGGGCAGGGAAAGGGATGGTCCCTCATTTTTTATTCTATCCATTTTCTTCATGCAGAGGGAGAAGGAAAGGGATGGTCCCATGTTTTTTATTTTATCTATTTTATCCATTTTATCCATTTCATCCATGCAGAGGGACAGAGAAAGGGATGGTCCCATTTTATTTTATCCATTTTATCCATGCAGAGGGAAAGAGATGGTCCCACATTTTTTTTATTTTATCCAAGCAGAAGGAGAGGGAAAAGGATGGTCCCATATTTTTTATTTTATCCATTTCATCCATGCAGAGGGACAGGGAAAGGGATGGTCCCACATTTTCTATTTTATCCATTTTTTCCATCCAGAGGCGCAGGGAAAGGGATGGTCCCATATTTTTTTATTTTATCCGCTTCATCCATGCAGAGGGAGAAGGAAAGGGATGATCTCATATTTATTTTATTTATCTCATCCATTTTATCCATGCAGAGGGAAAGGGAAGGGGATGGTCCCGTATTGTCTATTTTATCCATTTTATCCATCCAGAGGAACAGGGAAAGGAATGGTCCCATATTCTTTTTATTTTATCCATTTTATCCATCCAGAGGGAAAGAGATGATTCCATATTTTCTATTTTATCCATTTTATCCATGCAGAGGGGCAGGGAAAGGGATGATCCCACATCCATCCATAACAAGATGAGTGACCCCAAAAATGAGAGAGAAAGGAATGACCCCACATTTCCCCCATTTTTGTGACCCTAAATATGAGATAGAAAGGGAATGACCCGATCTTCCCCCATTTTTGTGACCCCAAAAATGAGGGAGAAAGGCAGAGGATCCATCACTCCAAGCCAAGAGAAAGCTCCTGGACTCTGGTGAACGTCAGGGAATTCCATTTTAGGGAATTTCACTTCAGGGAATCCTATTTCAGGGAATTTCACATCAGGGAATCTCACTTCAGGAAATTCCATTTCAGGAAATTCCATGTCAGGGAATTCCATGTCAGGGAATTTGATTTCAGAGAATTTCACTTCAGGAAATTTCATGTCAGGAAATTTCATGTCAGGAAATTTAATTTCAGGGAATTTCACGTCAGGGAATTTCACTTCAGGGAATTCCATTTCAGGGAATTTCCATTTCAGGGAATTCCATTTCAGGACTGTGGAGTTGCCTTTGTCACTGCCCAATTCATACAAGCACATTTCGATGGCCTCTCCCTCCACCCCAAATGGAAAAACCAACTCCTGTTTTATTCCAAACGTGGAGTCTCCGAGCCAACCCAACGTGCCACTGCCCACAACGGGCATTGATTTTAAAAAAACAAAAGAATGACCTTTGGTTTGGCCATTTTTAAATCAGATTATGGTACATTTTCAGCATTGGGATCATCCCTCTCCCTCGGGTTTATCCTGGGTCTGTCCTGTTCCAGCTTTGCAAATTCACACCATTTTTTTTTTTTTTAATTTATTTCAAAAATTCTGATTTTTTACCCCAGTTGAGGACCCTGAGACAAAAAAAAAAGAAGACTCCCATCTCTGGCTTAATCAAGACCTGAAGAAGCTGCGTGTGGTTTTTTTTTCCCCTAATAACACGAGTTTAAAAATACATCACTGGAAATTATTGATTTTCTTGCTGGGAGTCTCTGCAAGATTCGATTGGATTTGTATTTATTGCTTCCCTCCTAATCAGCTTTACCGGCATTTCTGCTAAGAATATTCTTCAGATGTTAAGAGGGCAAGACTGGAGAAATTAAAGTGAAATTTCAGCCAAAACCAGCTCAGATTTGTGAACAACTGGAGAAATTAAAGTGAAATTCCAGCTCAGATTTCTGAACATAACTGGAGAAATTAAAGTGAAATTCCAGCTCAAATTTTGAACACGACTGGAGAAATTAAAGTGAAATTCCAGCTCAGATTTTTTGAACATGACTAGAGAAATTAAAGTGAAATTCCAGCCAAAACCAGCTCAGATTTTTGAACAACTCGAGAAATTAAAGTGAAATTCCAGCTCAGGTTTTTGAACGACTGGAGAATTTAAAGTGAAATTTCAGCTCAGATTTTTGACCATGACTGGGGAAATTAAAGAGAAATTCCAGCCAAAACCAGCTCAGATTTTTGAACATAACTGGAGAAATTAAAGTTAAATTCCTGCTCAGATTTCTGAACATGACTGGAGAAAATAAAGTGAAATTCCAGCCAAAACCAGCTCGGATTTTTGCACAAACCTTGCCCAGGCTCCTCTGAGCTCTCGGGCCAAAGTGATAATTAATATTATTAAATTCTCCTCTTTTTTTTTTTGTCCCCACAATAAAACACAAGGTGAACCCTCCAAGCAGCTCTGGGCACTTCTTTCTTAATTTCTTCGTGAAACTTTCTCACCTGGAAAAAAAACAAAACCCTCTGGCTCTGCCTGGGGTGTGCATCAGGAGAATAAATTATATTTATGCACAGGCACCTCCATAAAAATTGATCCTCCATGGGCTCAGCAGGCAGGTGGACTCTTCCTCCAGCACTAATTAAAAAGAAAAAATCAGGAGTGGTTGTGTGGGGCTGTCATTGAGCCTCCTCTCACAGATCAATTAAAGCTCCAGCGGGAGAGCAATTAACCCAGATCCCAACGAGACTGGCGGCAGAAATGTTTCCTCTCATCTCTAAAATCCGGGTTTCAGAGCGTTTCTGCTGCCTCTGTGTTGGGGGTTGAGGTGTCGCCCCGTGTTTTCTGGCTTTCAAAGTGTTTGAATCTTTGCAGCCTGATTCTTTCATGTAAATTATATGTATTTTTAGAAATGATCTTGTGTTTTGCATGGTTCTTCTCTGAGAGGAGAACTTGACTGATGGTCGGAGTGACCAATGAGGTCCATGAGGTTGTGACCACCTTGGGTCAATCCTGGCCTTCTGTAAAAAGTGTAGATAAGTTAATAAAGTCAGAAAAATAAAGATTTCCATGTCTGACCTGCTGTCCTCTGTGAGGGTCTGCACCCACGTCACTTGTGGCCCCTCTGAGTGAGGGGACCACAGTCAGGTTTGCCTCTTTTTTACTTTAAAGAGTTTTTTCCTCATAAGTTACCAAGTGTTGGATACTTAAAGAGGACTTGACCCAAACAAAGAGTGGCCAAAGATCTGTTGAGGAGGTTTTTCTTTATCTGTTGTAACTCCAGAAGGGAGGGGTAACTGCCTTCTCTGATAACAAACCAGATGTTAAAACAGGGTGGGGAATTGTTTCTTATCTCTGCTCAGTCTTTCACTGCCCCCATGGGGATATCTCCTGTTAATGGGACATTAAAGCTCACCAATGACATCACACATTACATCATCCCAGTGTTCCTTATCTCCTGCTAAGGGACAATTAAAACTCACCAATGACATCACACATTTCATCATCCAGTGTTCCTTATCTCCTGTTAATGGGACATTAAAGCTCACCAATGACATCACACATGACATCATCCCAGTGTTCCTTATCTCCTGCTAAGGGACAATTAAAACTCACCAATGACATCACACATTACATCATCTCAATGTTCCTTATCTCCTGTTAATGGGCCATTAAAGCTCACCAATGACATCACACATTTCATCATCCCAGTGTTCGTTATCTCCTCCCTGGGGATATCTCCTGTTAATGGGCCATCAAGGCTCACCAATGACATCACACATTTCATCATCCCAGTGTTCCTTATCTCCTGTTAATGGGTCATTAAAGCTCACCAATGGCACCACACATGACATCATCCACATGTTCCTTATCTCCTCTGGGGGATATCTCCTGTTAATGGGCCATCAAGGCTCACCAGTGACATCACACATTTCATCATCCCAGTGTGAGATGCTCCACCCAGGGAGGAGGAGCCAAACCATTTCCACCCAGATAAAAAGGAGCCCCAAGTGTCCCCAGGCACTCTGGTGTTCCCACAGGACTCCCAAAGGAAGACCAGACCCATCTCTGGATCCATCCTAGATCTGGATCCAGGAGGGCTGACTTTGGGCTGTTCCCAACCCCCTGAACCAACAGGATGTCAAGTTGTATTTCTGACTTTGTCAGGGTTTTCTGGGATCCCTTATTTATTTGTTTGCTTATTCTTTTGTATTACAAAATTTGTATTTTTACTATCCCTAGTAAAGAACTGCTACACCTATTCCCAAAACCTTTGCCTGACAGCCTTTTAATTGCAAATTTATAATAATTTGAGAAGGGAAGGAGAAGGGCTTACATTCCAACGGTGACTCCAGTCTTCCCTGGCAGATCCCTGTCTATCCAAACCAAGACACTCTGCTAGAAATAGAAAGAAATAGAATAAAAGCAAGGAAAAAGGGAAATGTCAAAATGTTCTCCAACTGCTGCTGCTGGAGGAGGGGGACAGGGAAAGGGGACAGGGACACACCTGGAGGGGCTGAGCACACCCAGGACACTTGAGAAGGGGGACAGGGACACACCTGGAGGGGCTGAGCACACCCAGGACACTTGAGAAGGGGGACAGGGACACACCTGGAGGGGCTGAGCCCACCCAGGACCCTCGGGGAGCTCCTCTCCATCACCAGGAGCTGCTGCAGGGCTGGGCTGGGCCTCCCAGGAATCCTGGAATGTTTGGGGTGGGAGGTGTCACCCTGATTTTTCAGCTTTCTGATGTTTTCATTCTTGGACTGGACCTTTCTCACAAATAGAAATAGAACCAAGAGTGATGTTTGGTAAATAACACATTCCCACCAGGGGGAAGGACAAATTGATGGAATTCTGAGTTGACCCCTGGGGTCAGAGAGGTGATTCTCTCATCCCCCAATCCCTGATCAAATTCCAAACCCTATTTAAACCCCAAACCAAAATAAACTTTCTCTTTCTCTTCTGACTTCTCAACTTGACAGGTGAGTGTGGTTCTTTCGTGTCCTCTGGTGACAGGGAGGGACATTAAAGAGAATTTCATCCCACCCCTGCCATGGGCAGGGACACCTCCCACTGTCCCAGGTTATCCCAGCCTGGCCTTGGACACTCCAGGGATCCAGGGGCAGCCACAGCAAATCTGGGAATTCCAGCCCAAAACCCTCCCAGGGCAAGATTTCATCCCAAAATCCCATCCAAATCTACAGCTCCAGGGTCTATTCTCAAATAAATCACTTGTCGGCATCTCCCTGAAATTAGGGGAGCATCACTCATTTTAAATTCTGTTTTAAATTTGATTTTCACATTGGTTTTCAATTTGATTTCAATTTCGGTTTTCAATTTGATTTAAGTTTTGGTTTTCAATTTGATTTAAATTTTGAGTTTAAATTTTATTTAAATTTTGAGTTTAAATTTGATTTAAATTCTGGGCTTAATTTTGATTTAAATTCTGAGTTTAAATTCGATTTTCAATTTGTTTTTAAATTCAACTTGCCCAAGAGTTCCCAACCTCCAAGCCTGGACATGACCCAAAGCTCTGAGCTCTGCTGTGCTAAATCCCAGCAGCTCCAGAGTCTTCAGGATATTGAGAATATTCTGAGCCAGCCAGTCTTTAGAAGAGTTTATTTGGACAAACTGATCCCAAATCTCACACCAGCAAAATTTCCCCACCCAGGTGCTGCAAATGAATTGAAAAAATCAGATTTTTTTTCCCTCAATAATTCCCATAATTATTGCTGGCACTACAATAAATAAATAAATGTCACAGCCTGTGGCTAAATGCCTCTGATTTCCAACCTGCTGTAATTTATCTCCTTTTATTTGTTTTTTTTTTCCCTGGGAAAAGCAACACCCTAAAAATAGCTTTGCCCTGTGACAGAATCATCGTGGGGGACTGAGAACTCCAGGAAAAAATGGTCACAAAAATCACAACTGTGGCCACTTCTACAAGGGATATTTTTAGAAAGGGAAAGTTACAAAAAAACAAAAACAAAAAACAAAAAACAAAAAACAAAAAAAAAAAAAACCAAAAAAACCCAAAAAAACAAAAAAAACAAAAAAAAAAAAAAAAAAAAAAAAAAAAAAAAAAAAAAAAAAAAAACAAAAAAACTTGTCCAAATGAGGTAGGAAGAGTTATTTTTGTTCCTGACCTGGATTTGTCCTTTTTGAGGTGGCAATTTCCAAACATCACACGAGGGAAAGGAGCAGAGACACAGCCACAGCCCTGGCAGGGCCAAACCCACAGGGATTGCTCTGCTCCTCAGCCAGGACAGGCAAATCTCAATTTCTGTGATCTTTGGAAGAGTTTTATGCAGTTAAATCCCAATTTCCCTGATCCTCAGCAGGGTTTGGGCAGTCAAATCCTAGTTTTCCATGATTGTTGAAAGGGTTTTGTGCAGTCAAATCCCAGTTTTCTGTGGTCTTTAGCAGGTTTTTGCAGTCAAATCCCAATTTCTGTGATCCTCAGCAGGGTTTGTGCAGTCAAATCCCAATTTTTGTGATCCTTGGCAGGGTTTTGACACATCAAATCCCAGTTTTCCATGATCCTTGGCAAGTTTTGTGCAGTCAAATCCCAATTTCTGTGATCTTTGGCAGGGTTTTGACACATCAAATCCCAGTTTTCCATGATCCTCAGCAGGGTTTGGGCAGTTAAATCCCAATTTTTGTGATCCTTGGCAGGTTTTTTGTGGTTAAACCCCAGTTTTCCATGATCCTCACCAGGTTTTATGCGGTCAAATCCCAATCTCTGTGATCCTCAGCAGGGTTTGTGCAGTCAAATCCCAATTTTTGTGATCCTTGGCAGGGTTTTATGCAGTGAAATCCCAATTTCCCTGATCCTTGGCAGGTTTTGTGGAATCAAATCCTGGTTTTCTGTCATCCTTGGAACGGTTTTGTGCAGTTAAATCCTGGTTTTCCCTGATCCTTGGCAAGTTTTGTGTGGTCAAATCCCAATTTCCGTGATCTTCAGCAGGGTTTTGTAGAGTCAAATCCCAATTTCCCTGATCTTTGACAGGATTTTGAGAAGTCAAATCCCAATTTCCCTGATCCTTGGCAGGTTTTGTGGAATCAAATCCTGGTTTTCCATGATCCTTGGAACGGTTTTGTGCAGTTAAATCCCAATTTCTGTGATTCTCAGCAGGGTTTGGGCAGTTAAATCCCAATTTCTGTGACCCTTGACAGGGTTTTATGCAGTCAAATCTCAATTTCCCTGATCTTCAGCAGGATTTCTTGCAGTCAAATCTCAATTTCCCTGATCTTCAGCAGGATTTCTTGCAGTCAAATCCCAATTTCTCTGATCCTTGGCAGGATTTTGTGCAGTCAAATCCCAATTTCCGTGATCTTCAGCAGGGTTTTGTAGAGTCAAATCCCAATTTCCCTGATCCTTGGCAGGTTTTGTGGAATCAAATCCTGGTTTTCCATGATCCTTGACAGGGTTTTGTAGAGTCAAATCCCAATTTCCCTGATCTTTGACAGGATTTTGAGAAGTCAAATCCCAATTTCCCTGATCCTTGGCAGGTTTTCTGGAATCAAATCCTGGTTTTCCGTGATCCTTGGAACGGTTTTGTGCAGTTAAATCCCAATTTCTGTGATTCTCAGCAGGGTTTGGGCAGTTAAATCCCAATTTCTGTGATCCTTGACAGGGTTTTATGCAGTCAAATCTCAATTTCCCTGATCTTCAGCAGGATTTCTTGCAGTCAAATCCCAATTTCTCTGATCCTTGGCAGGATTTTGTGCAGTCAAATCCCAATTTCCCTGATCCTTGGCAGGTTTTGTGGAATCAAATCCTGGTTTTCCCTGATCCTTGACAGGGTTTTATGCAGTCAAATCCCAGTTTTCCCTGACCCTCGGCAGGATTTTGTGTAAATTCCATTTTTTCCCTGATCCTTGGCAGGATTTTGTGTAAATTCCATTTTCTCCCCTGATCCTTGCAGGGTTTTGTGCCTGAATCCTGCAGTGTTTTGTGCAGAAGAAAGAAAACTGAGGCTCAGTGGATTCCTTGGAGTTCATCCTCTTCCTTGAATAAATGGGAATAAATAAGAGATGAGGAATAAATAAGGAATAAACTCTGCAGCCTTTAACTTTCACCTCCAAACTCTTCCTGCCTGGAAAAAGCTGTTCCAGGCACTCTCACTCCTGCCACATTTCACCTGGGGGGTGAAATTTTAGGGGTGGAATTTTGGAGTGGAATTTTGGGGGTGGAAATTCAGGGGCAAAATTTTTGGGGAGGGATTTTGAGGGTTAAACTTTGGGGTGAAATTTTGGGAGTGGAATTTTAGGGGGTGAAATTTTGGGGGTGAATGTTTCACCTGGGCCAGTGGAAGGGGATGGGATGGGATTTGGGATGGAATTTGGGATGGGATTTGGGATTTGGATGGGATTTAATGTCTCTTCCAACCCCAAACCATTCCATCATTCCATGAGCTGCTCTTGCAGCAGATAAATCCAGGAAAGTGAAAGAAACAACGAGCTCCTTGATGATTTGTGGGAATTTTTGAGCAATTTCCCTTCCCTGCTCAGTGGAATGAAAATTCTGCCTCGGGGTTGGACTCTCAGGGATATTTCACCCCCCAAACACAACACAGAACATTTGTGCACAAAGAAAACAACCCGAATGTCTGGCAGTGCTTGATTTAAGGTGCTCAGAGGGAATTGTGATGATGATGAAAAGCGAGGAAAACGCTGCTGTGTCACAGCTCAGAGTCCAGCTCCCAGCAGAAATAAAACCAACACACCAATTTCTCAGGGCACAGGCAGGAGTTTGGTGTTTGTGACACCAAAAAGTGACATCCCCACCTCAGCCTCATCCCCAGGACAGGGAAAATGGAATCCTGGTTTTTTTGGGTTGGGAAGAGCCTTAAAAATCATCCCACACCAACCTCAGGATTCCCACAGCTGGTTCTCTCCCCTCCACCATCCCCTTCCCTCTTTGCTGAGGATGCTGAAGATCTTTTGGGAACGGGATAATCCACTATCAACCAGCTCACCCCAAACCTGATCCTCGAAACATCAAGATCTCGAACAAATGAGAAGAAAAAAGTAAATCCTGTTAAAAATCCCTTTCTCAGGGAACAGGACACCAGCCCTGGGCTGTGCTGGGCTCTCCTGGCCTTCCTCAGGGATAAAATCCCTTTTTAGGGAGCCTCCAGCAGCCCAGGACGAGGCCTTTGGGCCATAAATCCCATTTTTCCTCATCCTCACCTGTGGATATTTCAATATCTCAGGACACATTCACATCTGTGGTTATTTCAATACCTCAGGACTCATCCTCACCTTTGGGTATTTCAATATCTCAGGACTCATCCTCATCTTTGGGTATTTCAGTATCTCACCTTTAGATATTTCAATATCTCAGAGCTCATCCTCACCTTTGGGTATTTCAATATCTCAGGACTCATCCTCACCTTTGGATATTTCAATATCTCAGGACTCATCCTCACTTTTGGATATTTCAATATCTCAGGGCTCATCCTCACTTTTGGATATTTCAATATCTCAGGACACATCCTCACTTTTGGATATTCCAATATCTCAGGACACATCCTCACCTTTGGATATTTCAGTATCTCATCTTTGGGTATTTCAATATCTCAGGACACATCATCATTTTTGGATATTTCAATATCTTAGGATACATCCTCCCCTTTGGATATTTCAGTATCTCACTTTTGGATATTTCAATATCTCAGGACTCATCCTCATCTTTGGATATTTCAGTATTTCACCTTTGGATATTCCAATATCTCAGGACACATCCTCACCTTTGGATATTTCAATATCTCAGGACTCATCCTCACTTTTGGATATTTCAATATCTCAGGACACATCCTCACCTGTGGATATTTCAATATCTCAGGACTCATCCTCACCTTTGGATATTTCAATATCTCAGGACTCATCCTCATCTGTGGATATTTCAGTATCTCATCTTTGGATATTTCAGTATCTCAGGACACGTCCTCACCTTTGGCTCCAATGTCCGTCCTTGCTGTCCTGCTCAGCTGGAACCAGCCCAATTCCCACCAGGGCCATTATTGATGCTGAGTTTGGGGTGACCCCACAAAGGGGTGTAAATCCTGCACCTGGGACAGTCACCCCAATTACAACACTGTGATTGATGGGACAGACATTAATTGATACATAAAAATGGACCAAATCCTGATTTCCTGACTCCTTTTCCTCTCTGCCAAAATTCCATCTGATGTCACTGTTTGCCCTCCTTGCATGGGAGTCGTTAAGATCTATTTAGGCTTGAATTGATCAAATTTAAACCAGGCTTTATACTAAAAACTGACCAGGACAAACCTTAAACTTAACAAATGCACTTGAACCAGGCTTTATTTTAAAAACTTACTAAGACAAACTTTAAACTCAACAAACCAACCAGGTTTTATATTAAAAAAACTTACCAGGACAAACCTTAAACTTAAAAATACACTTGAACCAGGCTTTATATTAAAAATTTACTAAGACAAACTTTAAACTTAACAAACAAACCAGGTTTTATATTAAAAACTGACCAGGACAAACCTCCAACTTAACAAATACACTTGAACCAGGCTTTATATTAAAAACTGACAAGGACAAACCTTAAACTTAACAAACAAACCAGGTTTTATATTAAAAATTTACCAAGACAAACTTTAAACTTAACAAACAAACCAGGTTTTATATTAAAAACTGACCAATACAAACCTTAAACTTAACAAACAAACTTAAACCAGGCTTTATATTAAAAACTGACCAGGACAAACTTAACGAACAAACCAGGTTTTATATTTAAAACTGACCAAGACAAATCTTAAACTTAACAAACAAACTTAAACCAGACTTTATATTAAAAACTGACCAAGACAAACCCCCTTTAAGCTGATAAATAACCTGTAACATTTCCAGCCACGTTGCATGACCCGCCCAGTGTCTCCATTCTCTACAACCCCACCCAAAACCCCCTTCTTTTTTTTTTATTCTGCCCATCTGATTCAACATTTTTCTTAATATATTCAAATGAATTCATCATCACTGGCTATATTTTGATCTCATTTCTCTGGGAGCAGCCAGGCTGTTTGTGCTACTCCACCTTCTGTGCTTTATTTCCTTTTTTATTTATTTTATTTTTTATTTTTTTTAAGGGAGCTGCAGGGCTCAGCCTCACCCTGCCATCACTGCAGCCTTGTCAATAGTGGGAAATCGAGATTAAAATCGATGCTGCTGCTCTGCCTTTCCCTGGGCTGCCCCTCCCTTCCCTCCTGCTGCCTCACTCCTGACACATCAGCTTTTTTTTTGCTCCTGCTCAACTTTGAGGCAAAACCAGCTCTCCTTAAAGCAGAAAAATCATCCTGTACTTCAAAACCTCCAGAGAGGAGATGGACAGCGAAGGGAAAAGGGATTAATTGCTCATCAGAAAAGAGGGAACAGCTCAGGCTGATTTCCCTGACTCATTTTAACCTTCAAACCACCTTCAGGATAATGTGGCAGGAGCCTCATCCCCCCCCCTCTGCATCTGATTAGAGAACAGGAAAAAAAATCACATTGCAGGGCTTTAATTTCAATTAAAACAATGAATTTTTATTTCCTGTGAATGCCAACCCCTTCCCTCCTAAATATCCTGATTTTTAAAGCAATCCATGCATATACATGAGGTGCATTGTGTTCCATAAAAAAAAAAGTTTTCATGTCTTGACATCACTATTAAATAAATAAATCAAACCCAGCCCTGCTTGATTACAAAGCAACAATTTATTTTGCATAAATGGATTTCAAAACACCGAGGTGTTTAATGAGAGGAGGGTTTTTTTTTTTTTTTATTACAAAGTTCCATCTGCCAGCCCTTGTTTCCAGGAGATTAAAAGGACAATAAAAATCTCCCAGGCACTTCTGTTAACTCTGTGTTTCCTCATATAGTGAGTTTTCCTTGGAGATAAAACCAGGATCTGTTCTCCCCTTTTCCAGGGGGCTAAATAAATAAATAAATAAATAAATTGGAAAAAAAAAAAAGAATAAACCCCCCCACACACACACACAAAAAAAAAAAAAAAAAAAAAAAGAGATTATAAGATATTTATATCTTATAAAAAGATATCAAAAAGATTATAAGATTATTATAAGATATTTTTGACCCTAAAAATAATCAAAATGCAACACCCTGATGGGCAATAATTTTATTTTGACTCCCAATGAACCCAGGGGGTTTTGTGCCTGCCACAGAAACTTTCAATAAAATTAATGGAACTGATTTAGGATCCATCCATCAGTATAAACCCCTTGTCCTGTGTGGATAATCTGGGAATTTGGTGAATTCCAGGGCTGTTTCTGGGCTGTGCTCTGCCCGCAGTGCTGCAGTCCTATGGCAGAGTCATATCAATGAGCCAGGGGAGGCTCCATGTGCTGGGCAAAGTTTAACCTCAAATTCCCCAACTCTGGGAATCCACAGGGCTGGAGGCACCGGGAGGGGGCTGAGGAGGGTTTGTCTTTTTACCAGATTGTTTGCTGCAAAATTGAGGCTGTGAGAGCAAGGAGAGTCTTTTCTGCACCTCCTGAGTGAGGAGTTAACTCTCTCCCCTCTCACCGTCCTTCTATTTTCCATGCCAGCTGTGGCAGAGATTTTATTTTATTTTATTTTTTTTTTTTTTTGGGGGGGGGGGGGGGGTTATGGCTGTCATAATTTTATTTTTTTTTTTTCTCTTTGCAGTTTATTAATCCGCAGCTGTAATCCCTCCAGGAGGAGTGGGGAGCCCTGGCTGGCAGCCAAGCACCGTCATGCAGCCCATACAAAGTCTGTTTTCCCACCCCATAAAACGTAATTTCAAACAATTTATTATTCATTCTTCAGCAATGCACCAAGGCTTGGATCAAAGCGGGAAGGGAAGGGAAAGGAAAGGGAAAGGGAAAGGGAAAGGGAAAGGGAAAGGAAAGGAAAGGAAAGGAAAGGAAAGGAAAGGAAAGGAAAGGAAAGGAAAGGAAAGGAAAGGAAAGGAAAGGAAAGGAAAGGAAAGGAAAGGAAAGGAAAGGAAAGGAAAGGAAAGGAAAGGAAAGGAAAGGAAAGGAAAGGAAAGGAAAGGAAAGGAAAGGAAAGGAAAGGAAAGGAAAGGAAAGGAAAGGAAAGGAAAGGAAAGGAAAGGAAAGAAAGGAAAGGAAAGGAAAGGAAAGGAAAGGAAAGGAAAGGAAAGGAAAGGAAAAAGAAAGAAGGAAAGAAGAAAGAAGGAAAGGAAAAAAGAAAGAAAGAAAGAAAGAAAAAGAGGAATAAAAGAAATAAAAGAGGAAAGATTTGGGATATCAGGGGGGTTTCACCCAAAACTCTTTCAGCTCCACCAGGGGATCCTCCCGCAGAGCCCCCGGTGCCGCAGAGCCCCGGGCAGCGCCCGCTGCGACCTTCACACGCCAGAGCTGGGGACAGCAGGGGACAGGGGGGACAGGGGGGGACGGGGGGGGACAGGGGGGACAGGGGGGGACAGAGGGGACAGGGGGGGACAGGAGGGGACAGGAGGGGACAGGGGGGACAGGGGGGGACAGGGGGGACAGGGGGGACAGGGGGGACAGGGGGGACAGGGGGGACAGGGGGGGACAGGGGGGACAGGGGGGGACAGGAGGGGACAGGAGGGGACAGAGGGGACAGGGGGGGACAGAGGGGACAGGGGGGGACAGGGGGGGACAGGGGGGGGACAGGGGGGACAGGGGGGACAGGGGGGACAGGGGGGACAGGAGGGGACAGGGGGGGACAGGAGGGGACAGGGGGGGACAGGGGGGACAGGGGGACAGGAGGGGGGACAGGAGGGGACAGGAGGGGGCAATGCGGGGACAACGCGGGGACAAAGCAGGGAGAGCCAGGGAAAGCCCCTCCCCACCCAGCCGGGGGTCTCTGTGCCCCTGAGCCCCCCCAGGGCCCGGGCCCGCCCGGAGCTGTCCGTGGTGCTGGAGCTGCTGCCGGGACAATTCCCGATCCCATTCCCGGATCCCATTCCCGGCCATACCCGGCTCCGCTCGGCCCTGCGCGCTGCGGGGACGGAGAAAAGACAGGAAAAAGAGTGAAGAGTGAAAAAAAAGGATGGGAGAAAGAGGGGGAGGAGATGAAAGGGAGGAAAGAGAGAGAAGGAAAAAAAAGAAAGGGAAAGGAGAAAAAAAAGGGAAGGGAGAAAAGAAAGGGAAGGGAGAAGAGAAAGGGAAGGGAGAAGAGAAAGGGAAGGGAGAAGAGAAAGGGAAGGCTGGAAAGTTAAGGGAGGAATAAAGAAAGGAAGGGAAGGAAGGAAATAAAGGGAGAAAGGAAAGAGGGGGGTGGCCTGGGGAAGGGGGGAGAAGGAAGCGGGGCAGGAGGGAAGGAAAGGGGGCAGTGGAGGGAAGAAGGAGACCCGGGGGGCAGCGCAGACCCGGGTGGGCAGTGGGCAGTGGACAATGGGTGGACAGTGAGTGGACAGCGGGTGGACATGGGGGGACACAGGGGAAGGGGAGTGGGGAAGGGGCACCGGGGAGGGGCCGGGCCCGGGCAGGGCCAGCAGGGGAAGGAAGGAAAGAGGGAAGGGAAGGGAAGGGAAGGGAAGGGAAGGGAAGGGAAGGGAAGGGAAGGGAAGGGAAGGAAGAGGAAGGGAAGGGAAGGCAGGGGAGCCGGGGCGGGGCGCGGGGCGGGCCGGGGGGAGCCGCCCCCTCCCACGCCACCGCCCGGCCGGGCTATAAAACAGGCAGCCCCGGGCAGAGCAGCCCCGCACCGCCACCCCAGCGCCCCCAACCATGAGCTACACCATGGAAACCCTGGGCAACCCCTCGTACCGCAGGGTGACCGAGACCAGGGCCACCTACAGCCGCGCCAGCGCCTCCCCGTCCAGCGGCTTCCGCTCCCAATCCTGGTCCCGGGGCTCGGGCAGCACCGTGTCCTCCTCCTACAAACGCTCCAACCTGGGCGGCCCCAGAGCCGCGTACGGCCCCACCGCGCTGAGCTCGGCCGAGAGCCTGGAGCTCAGCCAGTCCTCGCTGCTCAACGGCGCGGCCGAGCTCAAACTGAGCCGCTCCAACGAGAAGGAGCAGCTGCAGGGGCTCAACGACCGCTTCGCCGGCTACATCGAGAAGGTGCATTACCTGGAGCAGCAGAACAAGGAGATCGAGGCGGAGCTGGCGGCGCTGCGGCAGAAACACGCCGGGAGGGCTCAGCTCAGCGACGCCTACGAGCAGGAGCTGCGGGAGCTGCGCGGGGCGCTGGAGCAGGTGAGCCACGAGAAGGCGCAGATCCAGCTGGACTCGGAGCACATCGAGGAGGACATCCAGAGGCTCCGGGAGAGATTCGAGGACGAAGCGAGGCTCAGAGATGAGACGGAAGCCACGATCCGAGCGCTGCGCAAGGAGATGGAGGAGGCGTCGCTGATGCGGGCGGAGCTGGATAAGAAGGTGCAGTCGCTGCAGGACGAGGTGGCTTTTCTCAGGGGGAACCACGAGGAGGAGGTGGCCGAGCTGCTGGCGCAGCTCCAGGCCTCGCACGCCACCGTGGAGAGGAAGGATTACCTGAAAACAGACCTGAGCACGGCGCTGAAGGAGATCCGGGCGCAGCTGGAGTGTCAGTCCGACCACAACATGCTCCAGGCCGAGGAGTGGTTCAAGTGCCGCTACGCCAAACTCACCGAGGCCGCCGAGCAGAACAAGGAGGCGATTCGGTCCGCCAAGGAGGAGATCGCCGAGTACCGCCGGCAGCTCCAGTCCAAGAGCATCGAGCTCGAGTCCGTCAGAGGCACCAAAGAGTCGCTGGAGAGGCAGCTCAGCGATATCGAGGAGAGACACAATAATGATCTCAGCACTTATCAGGTACCCGGGAGGAGGATGGGGGGTCCTGGAGGGGAGGAGGGGGATGGCCGGGGATGGATCTGGGAGGGGAAATGCGGGAGGTGCCCGGGGATGGTTCTGGGAGGTGCCTGGAGCCAGCTCTGGGTGCGGGAGGTGCCTGGAACCGGTTCGGGATGCGGGAGGAGCCCAGAGCCGGTTCTGGGTGCGGGAGATGCCCGGGGATGGTTCTGGGAGGGGAGATGCGGGAGGTGCCCGGGGATGGTTCTAGGAGGAGGAGATGCGGGAGGTGCCGGCTCTGGGAGGAGGAAATGCGGGAAGTTCCCGATGCTCTCCCCGGTGGGAGGGATGCGGGGGGTGCCTGGAACCGGCTCTGGGATGCGGGAGATGCGGGAGGTGCCCGGTGTTGGCTCTGGGAGAGGGAAATGCGGGAAGTTCCCGGTGCCGGTTCCAGCAGGAGGAGCCCAGAGCCGGTTTGGGATGCGGGAGGAGCCTAGAACCGGTTCTGGGATGCGGGAAATGCCGGGGATGGTTCTGGGAGGTGCCCAGAGCCGGTTCTGGGATGCGGGAGGTGCCTGGAACCGGTTCTGGGATGCGGGAGATGCCCGGTGCCTGTTCTGGGATGCGGGAGGAGCCCAGAGCGCGGCTCTGGGATGCGGAGAGATGCTCAGAGCCGGTTCTGGGATGCGGGAAGTGCCTGGAACCGGTTCTGGGAGGTGCCTGGAGCCAGTTCGGGATGCGGGAGATGCCCGGTGCCAGTTCTGGGAGGTGCCTGGAGCCGGTTTGGGATGCGGGAGGAGCCCAGAGCCGGTCCTGGGTGCGGGAAATGCTCAGAGCCGGTCCTGGGTGCGGGAAATGCTCAGAGCCGGTTTGGGATGCGGGAGGAGCCCAGAGCCGGTCCCTGGTGCGGGAAATGCTCAGAGCCGGTTCTGGGTGCGGGAAATGCCCGGTGCCGGTTCGGGATGCGGGAACCGGCCCCGCACGGGGGATGCAGAGATGCAGGATACAGAGATGCAGAAGGCGGGGGAAGGAAGATGCTGCAGAGCGCAGCAGCAGCGGGTGGATCCCGCTCTGATCCCGGCCCTGCCTCCCCGAGCGGCGAGAAGAGTTTCCAAAACTCCTTTCAGACAAGTTGTGCCCGCTCTGTCCCCTCTCCGCGTCACAGCGGGATTTTATTTTATTTTATTTTATTTTATTTTATTTTATTTTATTTTATTTTATTTTATCTTCTCTTCCAGGACACGATTCACCAGCTGGAAAACGAGCTCAGAGGGACAAAGTGGGAGATGGCCCGTCACTTGCGGGAATACCAGGACCTCCTCAATGTCAAGATGGCCTTGGACATCGAAATCGCCGCGTACAGGTACAGGGGCTCCTGCAGGAATATTATATATATACAATATTAAATATATAGAATACAATATACAATATACAATATACAATACATATATATACAATAATATACTACATACAATATACAATACATATATATACAATATATACAATACATACAATATACAATACATATATATACAATATATACAATACATACAATATACAATATACAATACATATATATACAATATATACAATACATACAATATACAATATACAATACATATATATACAATACATACAATATACAATATACAATACATATATATACAATATATACAACATACAATATACAATACATATATATACAATATATACAATACATACAATATACAATATACAATACATATATATACAATATATACAATACATACAATATACAATACACAATACATATATATACAATATATACAATACATACAATATACAATACATATATATACAATATATACAATAACACTGCGGGTGCCGCCGCCTGGGCGAGCTTTTGGCTAAAGAAATCTCTGCATGCGGGTGAAAACAGAGTTCCCTGCACCACCGCAACCATTAACCAGCCCCAAAGGCCATTAGGGAGCGGCTAATGAGGGTTAATGAGCCCCCGGGCTCAGCACGGTGACTCAGTGCCGCATTCTGCCCTTGGCTGCCCCAGCTGAGGATGCAGAGAGAGAGAGACTCGAGGTTATTTTTAAACCCTCCCTTGTCTGCTCTGCTCAGCTCCCTTTCATCTGAGACAGCACAATTTGCTTGATCATGCTTTGAGGCAGCTGATCTTGCCTGTCACAAACACTTTTTTATTTTTTTTTTCTTTTTTTTTGTTTTTCTTGCTCAACTTTCCTGCTCTAATCTGGAGCTGAGCGTTGCTTGCTGTTGCCATTACCTGGCAGGTTTTTTTTTTGTTGTTTTTTCAGTCTCCTCTGTGTGTCACTTCAGAACTCTCACTGGAGAGCTCCTGATTTTTCTGGGTCACAGGCTGAGATAAAAAACGTTTTGATGGAAGGAAAGTGAAAACAACACAAAAACAACCCCATTTCCAGATCTGTTGGAATTCCTGAGGTTGTTCAGACACACAGACAGCCCAGGGGATGTAACTGGCTGCTGCTGAAGCCTCCAGTTCTCTTTATTCCCCCAAAGAAAAGGTGCAATGCCCAAATTATTAAATTAGAACGAGTGCTCTAATCAGCTCTGACTGTCTCAGACACAATATTTGATTTGGGTCTGTTGGCTGTGTCAAGTTCTGTTTGCCTAAGCCGTAATGAATCCTGTGAAATGACTTAGTTTGTCCCAATCCCTGCTGATTTAGGCCATAATAAAGTTTCCTGACAGTAATGGTGATTTTTATCTGATCACTGAAGAGGTGTCACAGTTGCCATAAGCAAAACCAGGTTAAAAACTGCTGAATGTGAGTTTTGCAGGGGATTCAGGGAGAGCTGGGCCGGGGCTGTGAGCAGGGGATGGTCCTGGCCAGTTCCAGCACATTCCACAACAAACTGGGTCCGTCCTGCTGGCAGGGGGTGGAACAGCAGGGAAATGTTATAGAATTATAGAATTATAGAATCCTGGGATGGGCTGGGTGGAAGAGACCTTAAAGCCCATCCCAAAACACCTTCCACCAGAATCCTGGGATGGTTTGGGTTTGAAGAGACCTTAAAGCCCATCCCAAAACACCTTCCACCATCCCAGGCTGCTCCAAGCCCAGCCTGGCCTTGGACACTTCCAAGAATGAGACAGCCACAATAATTCCAATATATCTCTTATTTTGGTTTTTTTTATGCTCATTCTCTGGTTTTTTTTCCTCTCTCAGGCTGCTCCAAGCCCAGCCTGGCCTTAGACACTCCCAAGGACGGGACAGCCACAATAATTTGAATACCTATCCCTTATTTTGGGGTTTTTTATGCTCATTTTCTTTTTTTTTCCTCTCCCAGGCTGCTCCAAGCCCAGCCTGGCCTTGGACACTTCCAAGAATGAGACAGCCACAATAATTCCAATATATCTCTTATTTTGGTTTTTTTTATGCTCATTCTCTGGTTTTTTTTCCTCTCTCAGGCTGCTCCAAGCCCAGCCTGGCCTTAGACACTCCCAAGGACGGGACAGCCACAATAATTTGAATACCTATCCCTTATTTTGGGGTTTTTTATGCTCATTTTCTTTTTTTTTCCTCTCCCAGGCTGCTCCAAGCCCAGCCTGGCCTTGGACACTTCCAAGAATGAGACAGCCACAATAATTCCAATATATCTCTTATTTTGGTTTTTTTTATGCTCATTTTCTGTTTTTTTTTCCTCTCTCAGGCTGCTCCAAGCCCAGCCTGGCTTTGGACACTCCCAAGGACGGGACAGCCACAATAATTTGAATACCTGTCCCTTATTTTGGGGTTTTTTTATGCTCATTTTCTTTTTTTTTCCTCTCCCAGGCTGCTCCAAGCCCAGCCTGGCTTTGGACACTTCCAATGATGGGACAGCCACAATCATTCCGATACCTGTCCCTTATTTTGTTCTTTTTTTAATGCTCATTTTCTTTTTTTTTCCTCTCCCAGGCTGCTCCAAGCCCAGCCTGGCCTTGGACACTCCCCAGGATGGGACAGCCACAATCATTCTGATATCTATCCCTTAATTTGTTACTTTTTATGCTCATTTTCCTTTTTTTTTTCCTCTCCCAGGCTGCTCCAAGCCCAGCCTGGCCTTGGTCACTCCCAAGAATGAGACAGCCACAATCATTCTGATATCTATCCCTTATTTTGTTATTTTTTTAATGCTCATTTTCTTTTTTTTTTTCCCCTCTCCTCCTGATTCCCTCAGGAAGCTGCTGGAGGGTGAAGAGACAAGATTCAGTGCCTTCTCTGGAAGCATTACTGGTCCCATATTCACACACAGACAACCATCTGTCACAATAGCATCCACCAAAATCCAGAAAACAAAAATCGAACCGCCAAAGCTGAAGGTGCAGCACAAGTTTGTAGAAGAAATCATTGAGGAGACGAAGGTGGAGGATGAAAAGTCCGAGATGGAAGACGCCCTGACGGCCATCGCGGAAGAAATGGCAGCCAAGGCACAGCAAGAGGAGCAGGAGGAGGAAAAAGCAGAAGAAGCTGCAGAGGAAGAAGGTTCTGAGAAAGCTCCTGCAGAAGAAGAGGCTGAGGAGGAGGAGAAGGAGGAAGAAGAAGAAGGGGAGGAGGAAGAAGAAGCTGCGAAATCCGATGCCGCGGAAGAAGGCGGCTCTGAAAAGGAAGAAATCGAGGAAAAGGAAGAAGGGGAGGAAGCTGAGGAAGAGGAGGAAAAACCCGAGGCCAAGGGCAAAGCCGAAGAGGCGCCGGCAAAGGCAGAGAAGGTGAAAACACCTCCCGTGAAGTCCCCCCCAAAATCCCCCGTGACAGAACCGGCCAAGGCCGCCCCGAAGGAAAAACCCGCGGAAGCGGCGAAGGAACAGAAGGAACAGAAAGTGTCCAAGGAGGAGGAGAAAGCCGCGTCCCCTGAGAAACCTGCCACACCAAAGGTGACCTCCCCAGAGAAACCCGCCACCCCGGAGAAGGCTGCCACCCCAGAAAAGGCTGCCACCCCAGAAAAGACCCCAGAGAAAGCTGTGACCCCAGAAAAAGCCCCGGAGAAAACCGTGACCCTGGAGAAGCTGGCGCCGCCCGACAAGGCGCGCTCCCCCGAGAAACCGGCCAGCCCAGAAAAACCCAAAACCCCCGAGAAACCCGTGACCCCTGAAAAGCCCAAAACCCCAGAGAAGCCCAGGACCCCGGAAAAACCTCCCTCCCCAGTCAAGGATGCCAAGGCCGTGGTGGAGGAGACCATCACGGTCACCAAAGTAACAAAAGTGAGCGCCGAGGCCGAGAAGGAGTCCAGGAAAGAGGACATCGCCGTCAACGGGGAGGTGGAGGAGAAGAAGGAGGAGGAATCCAAAGAGAAGGAGGAGGAAGACAAGGGGGTGGTCACCAACGGCCTCGACGTGAGCCCCGTGGATGACAAAGCCGAGAAAATCGTCGTCACC
Organism: Zosterops lateralis; assembly: GCF_965231275.1. Taxonomy (NCBI): domain Eukaryota; kingdom Metazoa; phylum Chordata; class Aves; order Passeriformes; family Zosteropidae; genus Zosterops; species Zosterops lateralis. Next base: position 2,390,878 of record NC_139790.1, read on the forward strand.
AAAAAAGTGGAGAAAATCACCGGGGAGGGCGGGGACAGCGGCACCACGTTCGTCACCAAGTCGGTGACGGTCACCCAGAAGGTGGAGGAGCACGAGGAAAGCTTCGAGGAGAAGTTGGTGTCCACCAAGAAAGTGGAGAAAGTCACTTCACACGCCGTAGTAAAGGAGATTAAAGAGAGCGAATAAAAGCCAACCATAGCTAAAAAAAAAATTTAAAAAATAAAAAATTTCCAAACCAATTCTCAAGAGCTTGGGTCGGTGCAAAAGGTTAAGCCATAGACAGCTGCAAAATGCATGTGGGTGACGGCTTCAAAGCAGAAAGGGTTCTCTCACGGAGGCTCCAGACACACAGTATTTTACTTTTTTCGTGCAATATAGGGAAAAAAAGGGGGGGGAATGCATGCAGGCTCAAGATGTACTCCCTCCACAGAGCTTGGGGATTTACCAAAATAAAAAAAAACAAAAAAAAAATGGAATTTTACTACTACTACTAGTGCATGAGATGAAAATGTGCAGAGGAAGCTTTTACTTGAATTCCCCTGAGCTGTTGGAGGGACGTATCTGAGGATCTGAGTTCAGATGTAATTATGCAAAGAACCAACTGAGCCAAAAAAAAAAAAAAAAAAACCAAAAACCGAGAACGGTCGTAGAGTATTCGTGAGAACCAGAACTCTCCTAGCCTTAAAATAAATATAAAAAAAAAATAAAAATAAATAAAAAAAAAGCTACTTATAACTAATTATGTTTACCTCACTGGTGCAATTAGGGTGGACTTTTGCTCCTGGGAGAACCTTGTTGACATGCACAGTAACGCAAACCTTTTGTTGTTTGATGTAAAACAGTCACAGCAGTTCTTGCTCAATAAAGGTCAAATATGAAAACGTGCCTTGTTCTGGTGGCTTTTTTTTTTTTTTTCTCCTCAATTCAAACCCTTCCCTGAGTGCAGTTCCGTGGGTTGAAAATTCCTTGAATTTTATTTTTTTTCCTTCTTTATTGTTCTAATTTTTCTAAGAGTTGGATTTTGATGTCCCATCCAGCTCAGGGTGTTCTGTGCTTTGGGAATTGGGTACGATGGACAAAATTTCCTCTGACAACACAAAGACTGGATTAGGAAAATCAGAGCCATATCACAAAATTTCTAGAGGAATCCATTGAACGCTTGAGGTTCCTGGAGGGGTCGCAGTTGTTTTTTTTTTTTTTTAGGAAGGGGGAGGTCTCTGAGGCCTCAATCCTGATTGTGCTGAGCCAAAAAATGTTAAAAATCTGCTCTAAGTGTAATTTTCCTTGTTATACCCCAACACCCGCACATAAAATATCCAAAATTATCCAAATAATTTGAAAATTTTCAAATAATTCCTTGATTTTCCTGGGGAAAGAGGCTGGATGAACCACAGCCTCTCCCATGGGTGTGGCATCTCCAGTTTGTCACTAAATTGAGCAAAAACTCATTGAAGGAACTCAACCAAACCACCATGAGGTCCCCAAAGTGGGTTTGGTTCTGATTATTTCAACCCCTCTTGCTTTAATTGTATGAGAACCTCATTAATTCTCTGACTCCAATGATTTGCCTCTAAACACAAAATTCTAGAATCAAAAATTAACCCAATTTAGGGTTACAAAGCCCAAAATTTTCTAATTTCCAATGGTTTCAATCCCCAATATCCAATAATTTCCATTCCCAGTTGTGGCCTCTTTGTTAAGAACAAAGCCAATCAAAAATTGCTCTACGTGGAAAAAAAACTAAATGGAGAAAAATGAAACAAAGAGAAGAATATAAAGGCCTCAACTCCAGTGTGGGAATTAATTGGTAATTACAGGTTTAATTTTGCGTTTATTTCCTATTTTTAAGAAGAAAATGAAGATTGCAGCTGTTGCCCCACCTCCCATAACTCACAAAGAATTAATAATAATAATAATAATAATTTTCCAGCCCAGATTCAGGCCATGGACTGGCCTGAAAAATCTCAATCTAATTGAGAGCCTGATCAAAATCTAGGATTTCTTGTGCCTTCAGCTCTTCCCCCCATCAATAATTGAAGATCAAGGAGATTTTAATTGAAAGAATTCAGCGTGTTCCTCACTGATGGAGAGCCCAGAGCAGATAAGGCTCCAAAATCCATCTGGGTGTCTTTGTGGAGAAAACAAATGGATTTTTCTCCTGCTGCTTATCCCTAATGGGGATCTGGGCTCCACAGATGGGACGGTTAATTAGAGCACAGTCAGCAAATTAAATTGTAGCTTTGCCATAGTCAAGCGTGGGTGTGACACAGAAATAACTTCACCTTTAGGAATGAGGAGTTCGGCGCTTCCCCCTATTTTTGGTGCCTGCACCGAATTGTGTGAAAACTCAAAGGTTTGGGAGAATTGAAGGTGTTTTCCCCTCGGATTCAAAGAAAATTTTCAAAAGAATTTCATGACTTAATCAGAGACCCATATTGAATATGGAATTATATATGAGTGCTTTCAAATTAGTTCTAGAAACCATTAAAATGTCCCAAACTCAAAATCCTCATGGTGAGAAGTTGGGAATCTTCAGCAGGGAGAGGAAGGGTCACCTTGGCTGTGGATTAAATGCTGGAGTCAGCAGGAGACTCAGGAACATTTCAAATGTGCAGGTGGGATCCCAGCCAGGCCATTTTTCATGTTGGGATTCATTTCCAGCTCTTTTCTCTTTAACCCTGGTAGGAAACATCTCCAGGGACCCCAAAATCCTGATTTGTGTGGATTTGCTCCTGTTTGCAATTCAGGATTGCAGTTCTGCATCAAGGGGCTGCACATCCATCCCCTGAAAGGTTTTGGGAGCCAAACCCTTGGTGTTTTTCCCAAAAAAAAATCCTCATTTTCCCCCTTTTCTCACACCTTTCAGTTATCACCCACAACTGCATTTTTTTCCCCCCTGCTCCAACACTCCAAATTTGTGAATTTATCCCATTTCCCAGTGCGGATGTTCCCGGCAGATCCTGAGAGGAACAAGCGAGTGGTTAACACATCTCTAAATGTTTATAAAACTGCAAGAGCTGATGAATATTTGATGGTGCCAAGAGGTTTTTGTCTACTGACATCTGCAATCAAACTGTTTCAAAGGAGAGCACAATTCCCGGGCACAGAGGCATAAATAGGATGTTATTTGCCTGTTCTGCACCAATTATTCCTCCAGACTGCACAGAACCAGTGAAAGGAATAATTATTTTCAGACAGAGAAATTCATTAAACAATAAAAAAAATTAAAAAAAAATTCATGGAGGGAAAAATAATAATTAAAGGAATTTATAGTGGTGATTTTATGTAATTTTTTTTTTAATATTGAGGAGCTGGAGGGATCTAAACCAGGATTTTTTTTTCCTGTTTTGGGTTTGTGGAGGTGCCACAGTGATTTTTCAGCATCCCAGAATGAAATTCCAGGTGGGAACAAACTGGGAAATGTTACAAAACACAAACAGGACGCGTTTGCCAAGGAGCTGAGTCAGGAACCAGAATTTTCTCCAGCCATGGGGGTTTGTGCTCCCCCCACTCAATGTGGGCTCCATTCCTGATTTTTTTTTTTTTAAGATTAAAATACCCTTAATTAATCTGGGAAGGCGGCAAATGATGAATTGTTAATGATTTAGTTATTAGAAGTTATTTTCTTCCTCTTGCTGCTTTTCTCGGGAACAAAATGATAATTTTAAGTGCTTACTTCACTCATCATTTTTTTTTTTTTAATCACCTTTTTTTTTTTTTTAATCACCTTTAAACCCTAAAAATGGAGATGTTTTTTGGTACCCCCCTTAAAACTTGTATTAAAAAAGAGATTTCCCGTCTCTCTGAAGGAATTTGTGGGATGTGGATGTTCTGTACAGAGGAGGGGAAGGGGAGTGTGTGAACTTCAGGGAAATCATCAGCACCTCCCTGGGGTGGGATCTCAGCTTGATCCACACCCAAAGAGCAGGGAAAAAACCAAAAAACACCACCAACAACAACAACAAAAAAAAAGCCAACCAAACAAAAAAGCACCCCAAAAAACAAAACAAAACAAAACAAACCCAAAACAAAAACAAACAACAACAAAAAAACCCAAAACAAAAAAAAAAAAAGAAAAAAAAACCACAAAAAACCCAAAAAACCCCCAAAAATCTCCAAAACAAAACAAAACAAAACCCAAAAACCCCCCCCCAAAAAAAAACCCAAAGCAAAACAAAACAAAAAAAGAAAAAAAAAAAACACAAAAAACAAAAAAAACCCAAAAAAACCCAAAAACAAAACAAAATAAAAAACAAAAATAAAAAACTCACCAAAAAAACCCACAAAAAACCCCAAAACAAAACAAAACAAAAAAAGAGAAAAAACCACAAAAAAACCAAAAAAAAAACCAAAAAACCCAAAACAAAACAAAACAAAACAAAAATAAAAAACCCACAAAAAAAAAAAAAAAAAAAAACACAAAAAAAAAATCTCAAAAACAAACAAACAAAAGAAAAAAAAAAAAAAAAGAAAAAAAAAGGAACAAAAACCCCTCAGGACACTTCAGTCTCCACTCTCATCTACAAACTCGAGCAAAAAAAAAGTTTCTGCCGAGCCTCCGTCTGGCAGCTTTTACTGCATTGCGTCAAAAGCAGCGCCTGGATTTTCCAAGGTGAGGATCCATCCCTGATCCATCCCGGGAGCTCAAACCCAGCCCGGCCTCTCTCTCTCTCTCTCCCTCCCTGCAGAGTCAGCCCTGCTGCAGCTCCTGCCAGAGCTGACTCAGCCCTGCAGAGCTGCCAGAAAATTAAAATAAAATAAATCTGCATTAAAAATAAACCCGCGGAGTCGGGATGAGCCCCGGAGAGACGGGGAGAAGCTGCTGCTGCTGCAGCTCAGGGGGTGGTGATGCTCTTTGGGAGATGAATTGCACAAAGTAGACAGGGATGGGAAGGGTTGGGAAAAGGAGGAGTTTGTGGGGAAAAAAAAGTTGTGGAAGAGGAGGAAAATCGGGGGTTTGAGGAGTTAAAGGAGCTCAGAGCACTTGGAGAAAGGAAAGGTTTGATGGTGTGTCCATTGATAGTCGTGGAACGGTTTGGGTTGGAAGGGAACTTGGCTTCCCAAAGGGTTGAGGGAAAAGGAGAAGTTTGTGGGCAAAAAAACAACAAAAAAAAAGTCGTGGAAGAGGAGGAAAATTGGGGATTTGAAGAGTTAAAGGAGCTCAGAGTGTTTGGAGAAAGGGTTTGATAGTTGATAATCGTGAGATGGTCTGGGTTGGAAGGGAACTTGGCTTCCCAAAGGGCTGAGGGAAGGTGGAGTTGGTGGGCAAAAAAAAAAAGTTGTGGAAGAGGAGGAAAACTGGGGGGTTGAAGAGTTAAAGGAGCTCAGAGTCTTGGAGAAAGGATTTGATAATTTGTCCATTGGTAGTCGTGGGATGGTTTGGGTTGGGAGGGATCCTGAAGCCAAGCACAGGGAACTTGGCTTCCCAAAGGGCTGAGGGAAGGAGGAAGTTTGTGGACAAAAAAAAGTCATGAAAGAGGAGGAAAATTGGGGGTTTGAAGAGTTAAAGGAGCTCAGAGTGGTTGGAGAAAGGGTTTGATAGTTGATAGTCATGGGATGGTTTGGGTTGGAAGGGAGTTTGGCTTCCCAAAGGGTTGAGGGAAAAGGAGGAGTTTGTGGGGAAGAAAAAGTTGTGGAAGAGAAGGAAAATTGAGGGGTTGAAGAGTTAAAGGAGCTCAGAGTGGTTGGAGAAAGGAAAGGTTTGATAGTTGATAGTCGTGAGATGGTTTGGGTTGGAAGGGAACTTGAAGCCAAGAACAGAGAGCTTGGCTTCCCAAAGGGCTGAGGGAACAGGAGGAGTTTGTGGGAAAAAAAACAACAACAAAAAAAAGTTGTGAAAGAGGAGGAAAATTGAGGGTTTGAAGAGTTAAAGGAGCTCAGAGTGGTTGGAGAAAGGGTTTGATGGTTTGTCCATTGATAGTCATGGGATGGTTTGGGTTGGAAGGGAACTTGAAGCCAATAACAGAGAACTTGGCTTCCCAAAGGGCTGAGGGAACAGGAGGAGTTTGTGGACAAAAAAAAGTTGTGAAAGAGGAGGAAAATTGAGGGTTTGAAGAGTTAAAGGAGCTCAGAGTGGTTGGAGAAAGGAAAGGTTTGATAGTTGATAGTCATGGGATGGTTTGGGTTGGAAGGGAACTTGGCTTTCCAAAGGGTTGAGGGAACAGGAGGAGTTTGTGGGCAAGAAAAAGTCATGGAAGAGGAGGAAAACTGGGGGTTTGAAGAGTTAAAGGAGCTCAGAGTGGTTGGAGAAAGGGTTTGATAGTTGATAATCATGGGATGGTTTGGGTTGGAAGGGAACTTGGCTTCCCAAAGGGTTGAGGGAACAGGAGGAGTTTGTGGGCAAGAAAAAAAAAGTTGTGAAAGAGGAGGAAAATTTGGGATTCGAAGAGTTAAAGGAGCTCAGAGTGCTTGGAGAAAGGGAGGATTTGATGGTGTGTCCATTGATAGTCATGGGATGGTTTGGGTTGGAAGGGAACTTGGCTTCCCAAAGGGTTGAGGGAAAAGGAGGAGTTTGTGGGGAAGAAAAAGTTGTGGAAGAGAAGGAAAATTGAGGGTTTGAAGAGTTAAAGGAGTTCAGAGCGCTTGGAGAAAGGGTTTGATAGTCCATTGATAGTTGTGGGATGGTTTGGGTTGGAAGGGAACTTGGCTTCCCAAAGGACTGAGGGAAAAGGAGGAGTTTGTGGGCAAGAAAAAGTCATGGAAGAGGAGGAAAATTGGGGGTTTGAAGAGTTAAAGGAGCTCAGAGTGCTTGGAGAAAGGAAAGGTTTGATGGTTTGTCCATTGATAGTCATGGGATGGTTTGGGGTTGGGAGAGACCTTGAAGCCCACCCAGTTCCCATCCCGACACCTCCCACTGTCCCAGGCTGCTCCAACCTGGCCTTGGGCACTTCCAGGGATCCAGGGGCAGCCACAGCAAATCTGGGAATTCCATCCCAGCCCCTCAAGACCCTCTAAATAAATAATTCCTTCCCGACACCCCATCAAACCTCCTCCCTGTCAGTTTGAAGCCGTTCCTGTCCCTCCACCCCAGGTCAGTTCTCTCTCCAGCTCTTCTCTCCCTCTGATGGTCCTGACGGGCTCTGAGCAGGGCTGGAGGAGGATTTTCCTCCTCAGGAGCAGCCCCTGTGTCCCAGCTGAGTTTCAGGCCTCAATTCTTGCCGGAGCACTGGGGGGGGAGTTTGTTATTTCTGATAAACCAGCTCTCATTTCTGAGAACCAGCTCTCATTTCTTATCTCCCCACAGCAGCCCCGACAGTTGCAGGGGGAGCTGGGGCTGTCACACCCCACAGCAGCAGCAGCAGCAGGTCCCCTCCAGCCCCTCTGAAAACTCTCCCTGCAGGTTCTCCCCAGCACTGCCCCGGAGAGGGGAAATAAAATCTGCTAAAAAAGCCATTTATTGTAAACATTGGGGGGGGAAACCTCCACTGAAAGCAGGAGGGAAATGTAAAAGGGAAATGTTTCAAAGGTGGTGTTGAGGAAAGTGAAAATTATTTTCCTTTCTGGTTGTCAAAAGCATCAAACTCCCAGGGAAGCAGAGGAAAATAAATTGGGAATGACACTGAAACTTTCTGAGCTACTGTTTTACCAAATTGTTTAACCAAGCTGCTTTTTCTTTGGGAATGTGGAAGAAAATAATAATTTTAAGTGTTCCCTTCATCCATCATATTCTTTTTTAAATCACCCTTTAAACCCTGAAAAGGGAGGTCCTTTTGATGCCTCCTTAAAACTCATGTAAAAAAGAGATTTCCATTCTCTCTGAATGGAAATGGTTGAGGAGAAATGCAAATTCACTGATGTCCCATCACCTGTTCATTAAACCAAAATTTCCCCCAAAATCCTGTGCAAAAATTCACCCAGACAAATCCTTCTGTAAAGTTTAGTGCAGCCATTAGTGCCATTATTTTAATTCAAATTTCCACGGGTTTAGTTTATTTAAACTGGTTTAATTTACAGCACTGGCCCAGTGCTTGTCCTTACAAGGTTTAATTTCCTTTAATTGAAGGTTGACAGGCTCAGAGCACAGGACATTTAATTGTGAAATTTCCAGGCTGTGCTGCTGCTGAGATGTTCCTTATTTTTGTGCCCTTTTTTAGCTCAATCAAAACTTTAAAAAGCTTTAAACTTTCTGGGAAATTCTCAGAAGAAAATGCAGCTCCTGGGGGAGAGAGGCAGCTCCTTCCCCCACACCCCCCATCCTTCTGACTGCTCGTCATCTTTGGATTTTAATGTTATTTTTGAAGATATTCTTTGCTCCAAGCCTCACCTACACCTTCAATTGTTCTTCCCTCTCCTCACTTATCTCCCAAACTTCCTGCCCCAAATTTAACAGCCACATTTGCTTTTCTCTCCTGTGTTGGTTTGATAAAATTCCTGTTTTCCAGCTCCTTCATCCCAGCCACCACCACACCCCGGGGGTATTTTCATAAAATCCAATATAAAATTCATAAATAAATGAAATTTTACACCCCCAAGAGATTTTTTTTTTGCCATTTTTCATCCACAAGAGGAGTGGGACAAGCCTTTGACACAGGACATGCACCAGGGATCCGTGTAAGCATTTCTGAACTTTATTAACTGCTTTTATTGCACGTACTTAATGAAGCCTCCATCACTTCCCCCACCCACCGTTTCCAAGATTTATTTATTATATTTTTAAACGCAACTTAAAAGGTATAACCTTTCATTCCCATCATTTATTTCTTTTATTTTTTTTTCCCTTTCCATTTTAAATATTAAGGGTTTCTGTGTCACCCAGGAAGAGACAGAAGCCCTGAGAACTCCTACGTGGAACCATGCGGCACTTGGGGGGAGTTATTTTACACCTCCAAGAGATTTTTTTTTTTTTTTGCCATTTTTCATCCACAAGACAAGCCTTTGAAGGGTATCACTGACACAGGACATGCACCAGGGATCCGTGTAAGCATTTCTGAACTTTATTAACTGCTTTTATTGCACGTACTTAATGAAGCCTCCATCACTTCCCCCACCCACCGTTTCCAAGATTTATTTATTTTTAATGCAACTTAAAAGGTATAACCTTTCATTCCCATCATTTATTTCTTTAATTTTTTTTCCCTTTCCCATTTTAAATATTAAGGGTTTCTGTGTCACCCAGGGAAGAGACAGAAGCCCTGAAAACTCCTACGTGGAACCATGCGGCACTCGGGGGGCAAGCCTTGGGTGCTCTGCAAGCAAACTCAGACTCTGCACGGGGGGAGAAAAATCATAATCATGAAACCAAAACCTCAGTGGTCGCTGGGTTAAAGGGGTGAGGCTGCAGCTGGAGCTCACTCAGCTCAGCCCGTGGTTGTGATGGGGTCAAGGTTTCTTCTTGCCTTCGCTCTCCTCCTTCCCTGCGCCTTCTTTCTCCTCTTTCTCCTCCTTCTCCTCCTCTCCAGCCTCCTCAGCACCTTCCTGGGATTCCTCCCCTTCTTCTGCCGCGGTTTCTTCTCCTTCTCCTTCCTCCTCCTCGCCCTCTTTGGCTTCTTCTGATTCCTCCTTAGCACCTGGGGAGGGCAGAAAGGTGTTTCATGGCCAGGTCCAGCTCCTGATCCCTTTTTAGTGAGAATCCCCAAAACCCCACAGGTTTTGGGAGCTGCAGCAAAACTGCACAACCGATTTCTCCTGGACTTCAAACACTTCATAAAAAACCAAATCAAGGCCTTAAAAAAATATCAGTTCTGCTTAAAGCCTCATCCAAAGACTGGAATTACCTTTCACTGCTCTGCAATTGGCTCTTTGGCTGTAATTTCACTAGAATTAAACTTTATTCATTAATGAACTTCTCATAGTTTTGGCACCCACAGCAAAACCGCACAACCAATTTCTCCTGGACTTCAGGGGGAGTCAAATAAATAAAAATAATACAAAACAATAAAAAAAAATAAACACAAAACAGTAAAAACACCAAATCAAGGCCTTAAAAAATATCATTTCTGCTTAAAGCCTCATCCAAAGACTGGAATTACCTTTCACTGCTCTGTGATTGGCTCTTTGGCTGTAATTTCACTAGAATTAAACTTTATTCATTAATGAACTCCTCATAGTTTTGGCAGCTCCAGCAAAACCAATTTCTCCTGCATTTCAGGAGGAGTCAAACACTTCATAAAAAAAAACAAATCATGGCCTTAAAAAATATCAGTTCTGCTTAAAGCCTCATCCAAAGACAGGAATTACCTTTCACTGCTCTGCGATTGGCTCTTTAGCTGTAATTTCACCAGAACTAAACTTTATTAATGAATGAACTCCTCATAGTTTTGGCACCCACAGCAAAACTGCACAACCAATTTCTCCTGGACTTCAGGGTGAGTCAATGCTTGATAAAAAACCAAATCATGGCCTTGAAAAATATCAGTTCTGCTTAAAGCCTCATCCAAAGACTGGAATTACCTTTCACTGCTCTGTGATTGGCTCTTGGGCTGTAATTTCACTAGAATTAAAATTTATTAATTAATGATTAAATTTATTAATGAATGAAGTCCTCACAGTTCAGTGGGCACAGTGCAGAGAGAAGGGATGCTGGCACACACACACTGAGGTCAGTAATTCCAGCCCCACTCTCCAGCTGATGTCCCCGTTATCTCGGGCTGTGCCCTGGGAATTCGTATTTAGCTCAGGATGTCCTTGGTCCCTCTTTTTGAGGATGTCTGTTAGAGCTGAACGTGATATTTGGGGTTTTTGGAAACCTAAAATCGGACATTTGGTGTGGAGCTGATGTTTTCTGAGCCTGAGAATTGCTGGCTCTGAAAATATCGGGTGCACACTTATCTGCCATTCAATATTCAGAGTTTCCTGGTAAATTCCGTGTGCTTTAACCCCACCATCCTCTGGCTTGTGGGAGTAGGAAAGGGAAAGAGCTTTAATCATTAGATTAAATAATTGGGATGACTGAGGTTTAACAAAAAATAACAAATAATAAATTTTAATAATTAGTTTAATAAAAAAATAATAATTTTGCAGCTATAATTTAATAATAAATACCCACCATCCTTTGGCTCATGGGAGTAAGAAAGGGAAAGAACTTTAATCATTAGATTTAATCATGGGGATGACTGGGGTTTAACAAAAAATAACAAATAATAAATTTTAATAATTAATTTAATAAATAATTTAATATTTTGTATATATAATTTAATAATAAATGCCCACCATCCTTTGGCTCATAGGAGTAAGAAAGGGAAAGAACTTTAACCATTAGATTTAATCATGGGGATGACTGGGGTTTAACAATAAATAACAAATAATAAAAATTAATAATTAATTTAATAATTCAATAAATAATTTATTAATTTTATATATTTATATATATTATTTAATAATAAATACCCATCATCCTTTGGCTCATGGGAGTAGGAAATGAAAAAAGCTTTAATCATTAGATTAAATCATTGGGATGACTGGGGTTTAACAATAAACAACAAAAAATTAATAATTGATTAAATATATATATATAATTTAATAATAATTTAATATTAAATTATAAATTATTTAATAATAAAATAATAAATGTAATGATTTCCTTTGGCTCACGGGAGTAGGAAAGGAAAAGAGCTTTAATCATTAGATTTAATCATTGGGATGACTGGGGTTTAACAATAAACAACAAAAAAAAATTAATATTTGATTAAATATATATATAAAATTTAATAATAATTTTATATTAAATTATAAATAATTCAATATTAAATAATATATATTTATATATATAATTTAATAATAAAATAATAAATGTAATTATTTCCTTTGGCTCACGGGAGTAGGAAAGGAAAAGAGCTTTAACCATTAGATTTAATCATGGGGATGACTGAGATTCAACAATAAATAATAAACAACAAAAAAAATAAATGATATAATTTAACAATTAATTTTATAATTCAATAAATAATTTAATAATTATATATATATATATAAAATTAAATAATAAACAAAAGGGCTTCAACAACAACCCCTTAACTACCTTCCTCCTCCTCCTCAGCCTCTTCCCCGCCTTCCTCCTCTCCTTCCTCCTTGTCCTCGTCCTCTCCCTCCTCGGCGGGGGCCGCCTTGGCCTCCCCGGCCTTGGCCGCCTCGATGGTCTCCTCGATCTCGATCTGCTCCTCCTGGACGTGGCTGGAGTAGTATGTGGGGAAGGGCCGGGTGGTCACCAGGTAGGAGCTGGCCTGGAGCCCGCTGTAGGCGGATCTGCCGAAGGACGGCACGCTCTGGCTGTACCCGCTGCTGATGCTGCCCACGCTGGTGAAGCTCAGACGGGTCTCCTCCCCTTCCAGAAGTTTCCTGGAGGGGAAAAAGTGAGATTGAGGAGAAAGGAGTTGGTTGTGGTGGTGGTTGTGGTGATGGGACGTGAAATAAAGATCATGGAATAATCACGGAATAATCAATCACGGAATAATCAATCACGGAATAATCAATCACGGAATAACCAATCACGGAATAATCAATCACGGAATAATCACAGAATGTGTAGGTTGGAAGAGACCTTCAAGATCAGAGTCCAACCCAACCTTGACACCTCAACTAAACCCTGGCCCCAAGTGTCACATCCAGTCTCTTTTTAAACATATCCCAGGGATGTGTTTAAAAAACACATTTTAAATACATTCTAAACACATTTTAAATACATTCTAAACACATTTTAAACACATCCAGGGATGGTGACTCCACCACCTCCTTGGGCAGACCATTCCAGTGTTTAATCCAGTTTAATTTAATCACTCTTTCAGTGAAAAACTTCTTCCTGATATCCAACCTGTATTTCCCTTGGCTGTGTCCTCTCGTTCTGTCAGTGCTGACTCCAGTCAGGAGAAATCAGGTTTTATTTAGAATTCATTCAGCCCTTTTATAACATAAAAGGCACATTATTGGTCCAGAGCACTGACACCTCTCCCGTGGGCTGAGGGACAGAAACAGCAAACAACTCCTGTTGTTGTGGGAAAGGAATATTGTTCACACGAGGTTGTTTTGGGGAAAACTGTTGGAAAGTTTCCCTTGGGCAGAGCTCAGGCTCAGGAAATATCGTGTTCACAGTCAGCAGCCCTGCAGACTGATTATTAATTATTAATTAAGGGTTAGTTTTGCTCTGTGTGCCAGTGCTACCCTGTTTTATTGGAATAATTTCTTCAGATTTGTCCACTGTGGGTGAATTAATGTTTCTCCTTGTTGGAAGGAGCAGAAAAACCTCTCTAGAACCTCTCACCTCTGGCAAATGAAGTTAGAAGAGTATTTTGCCACCCTGCAGCTGGCACAGATCAGTGCAGCTGAAATAATTTATTGCTGAGCTGTCAGACACTGTTTTGCACTGTGTGCCAGTTTTATTGGAATTATTTCTTCAGATTTGTCCACTTGGGTGAATTAACACTTCTCCTTGTTGGAAGGAGCAGAAAAACCTCTCTAGAACCTCTCACCCCTGGCAGGTGAAGCTGCAGAAATGTATTTTGCACCCTGCAGCTGGCACAGATCACTGCAGCTGTAATATTTTATTGCTGAGCTGTCAGACACTGTTTTGCTTTATGTGCCAGTGCTACCCTGTTTTATTGGAATAATTTCTTCACATGCATCCATTGTGGGTGAATTAATACTTCTCCTTGTTGGAAGGAACAGGAAAATCTCCCTAGAACCTCTCACCCCTGGCAAGTGAAGCTGCAGAAATGTATTTTGCCACCCTGCAGCTGGCACAGAGCACTGCAGCTGTAATAATTTATTGCTGAGCTGTCAGACAAGGTTTGGAGCTGCTCCCTCACTATTCCCCCTTGTGGCTCCCACAGAAATTCTGTTCCCAGCACCGAAATCTCTCAGTGTCTGAGATAAAATGTCACAGTTATTCAGCAGCAATTCTGCTGGAAAATATTTAATCTGTAAATTTACAAGTTAGAAAAAAAAAAAAAAGTTCTTGAGGGAATTTGAGGGATTTCCCATTTTGAGAAGGAGCCATTGGCATTGAGGAATTAATTCCATTGATACAAAATCTTTTCCCTGAGTACAGAAAAGGCACTTTTATCTGTAAGGATGGAGAACTGAGATCATTCACTGCCCAGCTCAAAATTCTGTGTGCACACAGAGAGGAGCTGATTAACTCCATCCACAAATCTGAAAATTTCAGCTGGGGGGATGATAAATAACCTGAATTCTGAAGAGAATATGAACTGCTCTAAGTTCTGGCTCATTCAAACATCCCCCAGGATACCTGTAAGCTGCAATTTCGATGTCCAGGGCCATTTTCACATTGAGCAGGTCCTGATATTCCTTCAAGTACCGAGCCATCTCACTCTTTGTGGTTCTCAGCTCGTTCTCCAATTTATTGATTGTATCCTGTTGGGATGGAACAACATCAACAGCGTAAAATTCTGTCCCCTCAAGCCTGGCAATAACCACAAGGAAATTCTCCAATCCTTTTAACTTAATCTTGCTGTGGCAGACAGAAACTGCACAGTTCCCACTCCATCCTCAGCCAAAAAAATATAATTTAACACTTTCCTGGCAGGTTTTCTACTCCACATTATTCCTGACCTATTCACACACACAGAGTTCAATTTTCTGCTAAAGCATCCGTGAAAATTGGGTATTGTTTAATTTTGATTTTGGTCTCTGTGTGCTTTTTTTTTCCTAATTTTAGCTTAAGGATATTCATTGATGATCCTTGTGAGTCCCTTCCAGCTCAGGATATTCTATAATTGATTTTTTGGTACAGGATATTTCAGGCTGTATCAGCACATGGACAAATGACATTGGGCTTTACCAGGGGCATTTTGTATTCTGATTTTATAACATCTCACACTTTGGATAGTGCCAGAATCAGTGTCTCCATCTCTGGGGTGATTTGGGTGATTCAGGTCCTGATTTGGGTCTGTAAGGGCCAGAATCAATGTCCCCATCTCTGGGATGATTTGGGTGACTCAGGTCCTGATTTGGGTCTGTAAGTGCCAGAATCCATGTCCCCATCTCTGGGATGATTTGGGTGATTCAGATCATGATTTGGGTCTGTAAGTGCCAGAATCAGTGTCCCCATCTCTGGGGATGATTTGGGTGATTCAGGTCCTGATTTGGGTCTGGAAGTGCCAGAATCAATGTCCCCATCTCTGGGGTGATTTGGGTGGTTCAGGTCCAGATTTGTGTCTGTATTTCCACCCCACACCCTGCTCAGTAGCTCTGTGCCGTTCTGCACTGTGATTTTAGGATGTTTTATCTGCAGCACGGGCACAGCACAAACCAGGAGCTTTGTCCCTGACAACGCCCTGCAAACCTGATCCCTCATCTGTGAGACTGCAGATCCCAACTCCTCTGATCTGCAGAGCCCTTCAAACCCAACATCAACATCCACTGCAGGGAACAGCAAACCCTGAACCCTCTCCTGCAGAACCCTGCAAACCCCAACACCCATCCCTTCACTGCAGGGAACAGCAAACCCTGAACCCTCTCCTGCAGAATCCTGCAAACCCCAGCACCCATCCCTTCACTGCAGGGAACAGCAAACCCTGAACCCTCACCTGCAGAACCCTTTAAATCCCAACACCCATCCCTTCACTGCAGGGAACACAAACCCTGAACCCTCACCTGCAGAACCCCGCAAACCCTGTCATCCCCTCACCTGCAGAGCCCTTCAAACCCCAACATCCATCCCTTCACTGCAGAGAACAGCAAACCCTGAACCCTCTCCTGCAGAGCCCTTCAAACCCCAACATCCATCCCTTCACTGCAGGGAACAGCAAACCCTGAACCCTCTCCTGCAGAACCCTGCAAACCCTGTCATCTCTTCACCTGCAGAGCCCTTCAAACCCCAACATCCATCCCTTCACTGCAGAGAACACAAACCCTGAACCCTCTCCTGCAGAACCCTGCAAACCCCAACATCCATCCCTTCACTGCAGAGAACACAAACCCTGAACTCTCTCCTGCAGAGCCCAGAAAACCCTGTCATCCCTTCACCTGCAGAATCCTTCAAACCCTGACATCTCTTCACCTTCAAACCCCAACATCCACCCCTTCACTGCAGAGAACCGCAAACTCTGAATCCTCTCACCTGCAGAACCCTGCAAACCGCAATTTCTCCTGACTCACAGAACCCTTCAAACCCTGTCATCTCTTCACCGGCAGAGCCCTTCAAGCCCTGTCATCCCCTCACCTGCAGAGCCCTTCAAACCTCCCACTCCCCTCATCTTCAGAGCCCTTCAAACCCCAATTTCTCTGGACCTGCAGAGCCCTGCACACTCCATCATCCTCTCTCGTGCAGAGTCCTCCAAATCCTCATTTCTCCTGACCCACAGGACCCTGCACACCCCATCATCCTCTCATCTGCAGAGTCATTCAAACCCCATCATCTCCTCTCCTGCAGAACTCGTCAAACCCCATTACCCCCTCATCTTCAGAGCCCTTCAAATCCCAATTTCTCTGGACCTGAAGAATTCGTCAAACCTCATCATCCCCTCACCTGCAGAGCCCTTCCAACCCCAATTTCCCCTGACCCACAGAACCCTGCACATCCCATCATCCCCTCATCTTCGGAGCCCTTCAAAGCCCAATTTCTCCTGACCTGCAGAGCCCTTCAAACCCCAATTTCTCCCGACCTGCAGAACCCTTAAACCTCCAATTTCCCCAGACCCACAGAACCCTTCAAACCCCATCATCCCATCACCTGCAGAGCCCTTCAAACCCCAATTTCTCCCAACCCGCAAAACCCACCACCCCCTCCCCTACAGAACCCCTCAATCCCCAATTCCCCCTGCCCCACAGAACCCCGCACACCCCATCACCCCCTTCCCTACAGAACCCCTCAATCCCCAATTCCCCCTGCCCCACAGAACCCCACACACCCCATCATCCTCTCACCTGCAGAGCCCTTCAAACCCCATCATCCCCTCATCTTCAGAGTCCTTCAAACCCCAATTTCCCCTGACTCACAGAACCCTTCAAACCCCAGTTTCTCCCAACCCACACACCCTACCTACCCCTCCCCTACAGAACCCCTCAATCCCCAATCCCCCTGCCCCACAGAACCCCGCACACCCCACCACCCCCTCCCCTACATAACCCCAACCCTTTTCCCCCTCAGAACCCCCATCCACCCCCTTTCCACCTGCAGCGCCGAGATATCCGCGCTCTGCTTCTCCTCCAACTCCTGCAGCTGCTTCTCCAGCGCCTCATTCATCCCTCGGGTGGCCTCGATCTCCAGTGTCTTGGCCTTGAGCAGGCGGCGGCTCTCGGACACCTCATCCTTGGCTGCTCTCACGGCGTCCGTGTTTTTGGCGGCGCTCTCGCTGAGCACGGTGAAGCGGCTGCGGAACCACTCCTCGGCGTTCTGCATGTTGCGCGCCGCCAGCTTCTCGTACTGCGCTCGGATGTCGCGCAGCGCTGCCGACAGGTCGGGCTTGGCCGAGACATCCATCTCCACCGAGAGGTGAGCGTACTGGATCTGAGCCTGCAGCTCGGCCAGCTCCTCCTCGTGGACTTTCTTCAGGAAGGCCAGCTCGTCCAGCAGGCTGTCCACGCGTTTCTCCAGCTCAGCCCTGGCCAGAGCCGCCTCATCGGCGCCTTTGCGCACCTCCAGCAGCCTGGCCTCAGCATCCTCCCTGCTCAGCACCTCCTCTTCATAGCGAGCCTGGAGCCCCCTGAGAGTCTCCTCCAGGCTCTCCCTCTCCCCCTGCAGCGCCTGTTTCTCGCTGGTGGCTTCCTCGGCGGCCAAGCGCAGCTCTCGGATCTCCTGCTCGTAGAGAGCGCGGAACCGGGAGGGCTCGGCGTGTTTCTGCCGCAGCACCAGCAGCTCGGCCTCCAGCACTTTGTTCTGCTGCTCCAGCTCGTGGACGCGCTCGATGAAACAGGCGAAGCGGTCGTTGAGGTCCTGCAGCTGCGCTCGCTCCTGGCTGCGGATGGATTTGAGGTCGTTGCTGATGGCGGCCACCTGGCTGAGGTCCAGGCTGTCCACGGAGTGCAGCAGCGAGCCCGAGGCGCTGGAGGCGGCGTAGCTGCGGCGCACGGACACGGAGGACACGGGCGCGGACAGCGAGGAGAAGGCGGAGCGGGCGGAGCTGAAGCCGCCGCTGCCGCTCCGCACAGACACGTGCAGCCGCGGGGGATCCGCGTAGCGCCGCTTGTAGGACGGGAAAAACGGCTCGTAGCCGTACGAGGTCATGGTGACACAAGGGATGGGGCTGGAGGAGCTGCGCTGGGAGACGCCCGGCAGAGGAATTTATCGGCTGGAGGGAGGGAGGGAGGAGCGCGGCAGGGCGGGGACACGGCAGGGGAGGAGACACGGCAGGGGAGGGGACACCGGGAGTGGTGCGGGGACAGCAGAGAGGAGGGGACACCGGGAGTGGCAGAGGAGTGCGGGTATGGCACAGGGGAGGGGACACCGGGAGTGGTGCGGGTATCACTAAGGGGAGATGATGCCCGGAGTGGTCCAGGCACAGCCAGAGGAGGGGAAATGATGCCCGCTGAGGTCCAGGCACATCTCAGGGGGGTGATGCCCGGTGCGGTCCAGGCACATCTCAGGGAGGTGATGCCCGGTGCGGTCCAGGCACATCTCAGGGAGGTGATGCCCGGTGCGGTCCAGGCACAGCCCGGGAGGTGATGCCCGGTGTGGTCCAGGCATTCCCTCACTGCCGTGAGCCTGCCCTGAGCTCGCCCCGGTGATGTCTGGACAGCTCCAGCCATCTCAGCAATAAAAGGATCCCTGCACAGCCCCGGGTGTCCCAGCAGTGATCCCTGCACAGCCCCGGGTGTCCCAGCAGTGACCTCTGCACAGCCCCGGGTGTCCCAGCAGTGATCCCTGCACAGCCCCGGGTGTCCCAGCAGTGATCCCTGCACAGCCCCGGGTGTCACAGCAGTGATCCCTGCACAGCCCTGGGTATTCCAGCAGGGAAGGGATCCCTGCACAGCCCCGGGTGTCCCAGCAGGGAAGGGATCCCTGCACAGCCCCGGGTGTCCCAGCAGGGAAGGGATCCCTGCACAGCCCCGGGTGTCCCAGCAGGGAAGGGATCCCTGCACAGCCCTGGGTATTCCAGCAGGGAAGGGATCCCTGCACAGCCCCGGGTGTCCCAGCAGTGATCCCTGCACAGCCCCGGGTGTCCCAGCAGGGAAGGGACCCCTGCACAGCCCCGGGTGTCTCAGCAGGGAAGGGACCCCTGGACAGCTCCCCTTTCATACCCAGCTCCCCTCAGGTCTATCTGCACCCCCAGGCTGAGTTTAACCCCCTCACTCTGCTCCTCCTCAGCTGAAGCTTCAAGAAGGTGCTGCAAGAACAGAACCCCCAGATTTGTGTAAATAGTATTTTTTTTGCATTTTTCACTAGACATGAGTGCTCTCAGAGATCCAGGTCTATCTGCACCCCCAGGCTGTGTTTAACCCCCTCACTCTCCTCCTCAGCTGAACTCCAGGAAGATGCTGCAATCCCCAGGTTGTGGCTGAGGCTGAGTTTGGGGGACCCCCAACCCTTGGCTGCACCTCAGAACCCCCAGACTTGTGTAAATAGTATTTTTTTTTTTTGCATTTTTCACTAGACATGAGTGGTCTCAGAGATCCAGGTCTATCGGCATCCCCAGGCTGTGTTTAACCCCCTCACTCTGCTCCTCCTCAGCTGAACTTCAGGAAGGTGCTGCAAGAACAGAACCCCCAGACATGTGTAAATAGTATTTTTTTTTTCATTTTTCACAAGACATGAGTGCTCTCAGAGCCTCAGCATCCTCCCCACGCACGTCCTTTGTTACACGCAATAACCAGGTAATTCCAGGATCATGGAATCCTGGAACGGTTTGGGTTGGGAGGATTTAAATCCCATCCAGAGCCATGGCAGGGACATTCCCACTGCCCCAGGGTGCTCCAGGCCCTGTCCAGCCTGGCTTTGGGCACTTCAGGGGGAGCCTGGGAGTGTTTATTTGTCTTTTTATGACACAGGGGGGTTCTCAGATTGAGATTCTCCTGGAGATTCCCTGGGGTCAGGTCTGTCTGTGCACAGGGACAGGACATTTATCCCTGTCTGAGATTCCCCTGGAGATTCCCTGGGGTCAGGTCTGTCTGTGCACAGGGACAGGAGATTTATCCCTGTCTGATCTGATACAGAGGTTAAACTGCACTGCAGCCACCCCTGGGCCAGGCTGTCACCACTGCCCGATAGAACAAAGCTGTGTTTGTGTAGTAGGGATTTATCAGAGGTGAATTGGAGATGTTTTGAGCTCAAAAAGACAATGGGAATTCACCTCTTGGAGTCAGGAGGGCAAATATATCACTCTTTGAAGTTTTCTCAAGGAAGAAATAAAAATCAGTACAGATTGGGGGACATTTATTAGACAGATATCACAAAAATTATTCCCAAAGAAAAGGGAAGGATTCAATAACACACATGAATTAATGTTCCTGTCATTAATTCCAGTGTTAATTGGGTATTTTTGACATAAATAAACATTTATTTAACAGCAGCCCTTTAGGAAAGGCAGAGCAGGGTGGGTTTAATGCATTCCCCACTATTTCCCTGTGACCTCACACAGGGCATCACCTGTTTCAGGGTACATTTAAATATTAAATACATACATTTAAATATTAAATAAATACATTTCAGGGTATTTAAATATTAAATAATTGAGCAACAGCCTCTCAGAGCTGCAGTCGCTGCCCATCTGAGCTCGTTCTGGATGGAATAAACTGCACCAAGAGCTCATAAAAGCTGAAATGTCACTTTTATCCCAGCAGAGCTGCTGGAAGACTTTATTCTGCACAGAGTCCTCCTGGAGATGAGAACAGCTTCTGCCTCGATATTTTATTCCTATAAAAATATTTGTGTTTTATTTTTATAAAAATAATTTATATTTTTATATATTTTGTATTTTTGTATATTTGTATACATTTTGTAAATATAAATTTATATATAAAATTATAATTTATAATTATATTCTTATAAATATATATATATTTTATTTGTTTCTTAAATTCTGGTGGTGGCGTGTCAGAGCAGCCATTCATTATTCAGGTGGAGTTTTCTGTGCTGATCTTTTTATCTTTAGCAGAGATTGGGCTTGAAAAAGGGGAGAAATGAGGATTAGAGACACTGGAGAGAGGAGGATTCCCAGCAGGTCGAGCAGGGATTCAGGAAGCTGATTTTTATTTTATTTATTTTTAATTTTTTTTGGGATGCTCAGCTCCCTGCAAACAGAAATACCTCGTTTTGTGCTGAAGGATTTATGCTAATCCACCCCACAGCAACCTGAGCACAAGGATTAATTATTAATGCCACCATTTATTATGCCATGTATTAATAAAGGGATGTAGCTCAGCTTGTAAAATCCACTGAGCTGCAGATCCCAGCTAAAGAAACCTTGTACCTGTTAATATTTCTTCTCTCTTTTTTTTTTTTTTTATTTAATTTTTTTTTTTTTTTTATTTTGGAGTGGAAAACCCTTTTCTGTGCGCCAGGAGGATGGGGAGGAGCTGCTTCAACAGGAGAAATTTAATGTCCCTCATGGTTTGGGAGCAGCAGCAACATCCAGAGGGAAACCAGTGAAATATTTCCCTATTTTTTCCCATTTTTTTGCTGTGCCAGCTGAAGTCAGTCCTGCTGGTGATGGAGCAAAAAGAGAAAACTGCATTTGCAGCACATGAAAGCTCATAATGCAGTCAAAGGCTTGATTTCCTTCCCAAAATTTTCCAGTATTAATGAAAATAAAGATAAAAACCTGAGTCCAAAAGAGCTGCAGATCCCAGCTAAACCAGCCTGGTACCTGTTAATATTCCTTCTCTCTTTTTTTTTTTTTTTTTTTTTTTTTTTTTTTTTTTTTTTTTTTTTTTTTTTTTTTGAGTGGAAAACCCTTTTCTGTGCACCAGGAGGGTGGGGAGGAGCTGATTCAACAGAAAAAATTTAATGTCCCCCCTATTTTGGGGGCAGCAGCGATATCCAGAGGGAAAACACTGGACTATTTCCCTGTTTTCCCATTTTTCTGCTGTGCCAGCTGAGACCAAGCCAGGCCTGCAGTGGGGAACCTCAGTGGGACTCAGGGTGAGGATGGAGCTTTGGTATTCCAAGGAAAATAAAGGCATCCTGCTCCCCAAATTCACATTTGCAGGCTCAGGGCAGTGCTGGCACATCCCACCATTCCCTTTGTGTCCTTTTATTGCCTTTTGCCATAATGCAGAGGATCCACTGAGCCTCTGGATATGTGTTTCTGTCAGAAAAATCAATATTGAGAGCAGAGAAAGGGAAAAAAAAAAAAAAAGCAGGATGGAGTGACCTGTGCCCCTTGTCCCAGCATCGTCCCCTCTGATGGAGCTGGAGCTGCTCCTTTACTGGTTTAACTGGTGTGGGTGTCACTCCAGGCAGAGAATCCCAAACCCACCTTCACTTATTGAAAACCTTCCCCGGGTGACCTGAATAATGCAAATTATCCCGAGAGATGGTGCAGAAATGATCAGGCAGCTCTGCCCCATCCCTGGGAGTGCCCAAAACCAGGTTGGAGCACCCTGGGGACAGTGGGAGGGTCCCTGGCCATGGGCAGGGGGTGGCTCTGGCTGAATTTTGAGGTCCCTCCCATCCCAAATCTTGGTGTTGTCTGAGGAAAAGCAGCAGCTCCACAGCAAAATATTCCTGTTCATTGTTTTCCCTCTGCTGCATCCATAAATAATCCAGCCCCAGCTGTAATTGGTATTTTCTCAAAGGGAAAAAACACCCTGAGCCCTTTGCTGGGGCAGCAAAAAATTCTCTGAATGAACCCAGTGAACTCTGCTGGGGTTTGAATTTTTGGTTTTTTATTTTTTTTAATGCAAGAAATCCTCGTCAGAAACTGCAATGGGAGTTTTGGGTGGAGCCTTCATTGTCTGCTGCTGGTTTTTTTTTTTTTTTTTGTAGAAGTGCAGAAGGAGCTGTGGCTGCTTTGTTGGGATTTATACAGAAATCAAGCAGCCCTGAGTAAAAAAAAAAAAAAAAAAAAAAAGAAAAAAAAAAGGCAAAAAAAAAAAACCCAGAAAAAAAAGGCAAAAAAAAAAAAAAAAAGGTGCAAAAAAAAGGGGAAAAAAGGCAAAAAAATAGGGAAAAAAAAGCAAAAAAAAAAAAAAAAATAGAAAAAAAGAGAAAATATATAGGAAAAAAAAAAAGAAAAAGAAAAGGAAAAAAAAAAAAAAAGGCAAAAAAAGGGAGCAAAAATTTGGTTTTCCTTTAAAAAAAATTATAATTCTATCTTATAAAAGCCCAGCTTTGAAGGAGTGGGGAATCAGACACTCCCAACTGCTAAAAACATCCAGCAGCTCTGATGTTCATTCATCTAAAATTATATCAAAGTGTCTGGATGAGTCAAATTAAAACAGGCAAAAGAAGATGCTCTGATCTATTTTGATAAATTTGGAACAAAAAAAAAAATCTCACATTTCAGGAATTCCTCTTCCTGTATCCCAAAGAGTCCTTTTAATGTGAGAAAACACTCAAAGGAATTTCCAAACCAAAGCAGAATTTTGTCTGTGAGGATTGAGAGCTCCAGTCTCAGGGAGACTCAGAAAAAATGCAAATAAGTGTTTTAATTTCGTGCCTTTGAACCACTTTTTGCTTTGTTGCTGCCAGATAGAACAAGTGCCTGGGCAGCTTTCATGGTTTGATTATTATTATTTACAGCAATTTCTGCAGCGATTTGCTCACTCTGAGTTTGTTCTGTCCTTTGATTACGGAGCAGGAGGAAGCAGGCGGCCAATTCTTTCATCTCAGCTCTAGCAGGGAAACTCTTAATTAGAAGATTCATTAATTAACTTTGTTTGCTTGTTGGATCAGGGCTCCAAACTGGGCTGCAGCATCTGATGGCAGATCCCAGATCCAAATTCATCTAAAATTATATCAAAGTGTCTGGATGAGTCAAATTAAAACAGGCAAAAGAAGATGCTCTGATCTATTTTGATAAATTTGGAACAAAAAAAAATTCTCACATTTCAGGAATTCCTCTTCCTGTATCCCAAAGAGTCCTTTTATTGTGAGAAAACACTCAAAGGAATTTCCAAACCAAAGCAGAATTTTGTCTGTGAGGATTGAGAGCTCCAGTCTCAGGGAGACTCAGAAAAAATGCAAATCAGTGTTTTAATTTCTTGCCTTTGAACCACTTTTTGCTTTGTTGCTGCCAGATAGAACAAGTGCCTGGGCAGCTTTCATGGTTTTATTATTATTATTTACAGCAATTTCTGCAGCGATTTGCTCACTCTGAGTTTGTTCTGTCCTTTGATTACGGAGCAGGAGGAAGCAGGCGGCCAATTCTTTCATCTCAGCTCTAGCAGGGAAACTCTTAATTAGAAAATTCATTAATTAACTTTGTTTGCTTGTTGGATCAGGGCTCCAAACTGGGCTGCAGCATCTGATGGCAGATCCCAGATCCAAATTCATCTAAAATTATATCAAAGTGTCTGGATGAGTCAAATTAAAACAGGCAAAAGAAGATGCTCTGATCTATTTTGATAAATTTGGAACAAAAAAAAATCTCACATTTCAGGAATTCCTCTTCCTGTATCCCAAAGAGTCCTTTTAATGTGAGAAAACACTCAAAGGAATTTCCAAACCAAAGCAGAATTTTGTCTGTGAGGACTGAGAGCTCCAGTCTCAGGGAGACTCAGAAAAAATGCAAATAAGTGTTTTAATTTCTTGCCTTTGAACCACTTTTTGCTTTGTTGCTGCCAGATAGAACAAGTGCCTGGGCAGCTTTCATGGTTTGATTATTATTATTTACAGCAATTTCTGCAGCGATTTGCTCACTCTGAGTTTGTTCTGTCCTTTGATTACGGAGCAGGAGGAAGCAGGCGGCCAATTCTTTCATCTCAGCTCTAGCAGGGAAACTCTTAATTAGAAAATTCATTAATTAACTTTGTTTGCTTGTTGGATCAGGAGTTCCAACATCTGATGGCAGATCCCAGGCTTGGTTCTTATCTCCCAGAATCAATTAAATGGATGTTCTGAGCTTTGTTCCAGCAATTAAATATTGACTGAGAGGGTTTGGGGCCAAATCTTGGGGTGGTTTGGGCCAAATCTTGGGATGGTTTTGATGAAAATGACCTTAAAAACCATTTTTTTTCATGGATGGGGCACTTTTCTCCAGGCCAGGCTGCTCCAGGGGATGGGGACAAATAAAAAAACATTGAAAAAAAAATTCCCAGCCCATTTGGAAGGAGATAATTTATTTATTATTGTTTTTATTGGGTTTCTGCCTCTGTGAGGAGCCAAGATTTGACCCAACAGCTCCAGGATCTGGGTTTGATTTTTATCCTCACTGCAATTCCCCACCTGCTGATCTCAGTTAATTTGAGTTTTGCTGGGCCCTAAAAATCAGCTCTGAGGACCAGCCCCATCCCTGCTGCAAAGATTTGAGTGTTCTCCAAACAATAATTCCATTTTTGTGGTGTTGGTTGAGGGCTGGGGGCTGAAAGGACATTTCAACAGGAGGAATTTAATGTTCCTCATGGTTTTGGAGCAGCAACAACAACATCCAGAGGGAAACCAGTGGAATATTTCCCTATTTTCCCATTTTTTTTTGCTGTGCCAGCTGAAGTCAGTCCTGCTGGTGATGGAGCAAAAAGAGAAAACTGCATTTACAACACATAACACATTATGAAGGCTCATAATGCAGTCAGAGACTCCATTTCCTTCCCAAAATTTCCCACTATTAATGTAAATAAAGATAAAAACCTGAGTCCGAAAGAGCTGCAGATCCCAGCTAAGCAAGCCTTGTACCTGTTAATATTATTTTTCATTTCTTTGGGTGCAAAACCCTTTTCTGTGCGCCAGGAGGGTGGGGAGGAGCTGCTTCAACAGGAGAAATTTAATGTCCCTCATGGTTTGGGAGCAGCAACAACATCCAGAGGGAAACCAGTGGAATATTTCCCTTTTTTTCCTTTTTTTTTGCTGTGCCAGCTGAAGTCAGTCCTGCTGGTGATGGAGCAAAAAGAGAAAATTGCATTTACAACACATAACACATTATGAAGGCTCAAAATGCAGCCAGAGATTCCAATTCCTTCCCAAAATTTTCCAGTGTGAATGAAAATAAAGATAAAACCCTGAGTCCAAAAGAGCTGCAGATCCCAGCTAAAGAAGCCTGGTACCTGTTAATATTTTTTTTTCTTTTTTTTTTTTTTTTTTTTTTGGGTGCAAAACCGTTTTCTGTGCACCAGGAGGGTGGGGAGGAGCTGCTTCAACAGGAGAAATTTAATGTCCCTCATGGTTTGGAGCAGCAACAACAACATCCAGAGGGAAACCAGTGGAATATTTCCCTTTTTTTCCTTTTTTTTTGCTGTGCCAGCTGAAGTCAGTCCTGCTGGTGATGGAGCAAAAAGAGAAAACTGCATTTACAACACATAACACATTATGAAGGCTCATAATGCAGCCAGAGACTCAATTTCCTTCTCAAAATTTTCCATTATTAATGAAAATAAAGATAAAAACTTGTGTCCAAAAGAACATTTATTTGTGGGCTGAAGGGACAATTAAAAAACAGATTTTAGAGTTGTGGTTTTGTCTGCAGAGAATTCCTTTGGTCACAGAGAGGGGATGAACAGCTGAGGAATAATTTAGTTATTTTGATCTTTGGGATATTTTTCCCCCAATAAAACCCAATAAAATCCATGTGAGGTTGTTCACAAAACCAGCTCAGAGCGAGTGAATCATCCCCCCCACACAAAAGCATTTCTTGGGAAGATGTAAAATAAAAAACTTCCCTTTTATTTCCCAGTCTGGCACAAACCTGCTGCCCATAAAGCACAGGGAGGAAAAAATAAAATTAAAAAATAAAACTCTGCTGCAGTGAGGTGGCTCCAGGCAGCAGAATTTGCTCAGCTCAGATAAAAAAAATCCCTGAATTCTGCAGGAAAAACCAGCTCAGGAATAAAAAAATCCCTGAATTCTGCAGGGAAAACCAGCTGAGGAATAAAAAAATCCCTGAATTCTGCAGGAAAAACCAGCTCAGGATTAAAAAAATCCCTGAATTCTGCAGGAAAAACCAGCTCAGGAATAAAAAAATCCCTGAATTCTGCAGGAAAAACCAGCTCAGGAATAAAAAAAATCCATTTGGTGCAGAGATTAAATTATAAATAAATTATAAATAAATTATAAATAAATTATAAATATAACCCAGCAGAGGTTACAGAGGGTTTTATTGCCGCTGCTGATAAGTGAAGATGAAGAGTTATTGAGGGTTTAATTTTTGCAATTTTTATTTTTTTTTAAGGGAAATATTTTTATGTATTTATTGTATATTTATTTGTGTATTTATTGTGTTATTTTTGTATATTGTATATTTATATGTATATTTTGTATATTTATTTGTATATTTATAATATATTTTATATATTATGTATATTATTATATACATAATAATATGTATATTATTATGTATATAATATTTTTATATATTATGTATATTATTATATGCATAATAATATGTCTATTATTATGTATATAGGTTTAATTTGGGCTGGGCAGGAGTGTCCAAAATTGGAGTTGTCATCATTCTCTTCTGACCCAAATCAACCCTGGGGAGGTTGTGAGACCTGGAGCTGCTGCAGGGAGCTGGGAGAGGCTGTGGGAGGGGAGGGGAAGGAGTGGAGAGGGTTAAAATCCTGGGAAATGCTGCAGGAGGGGGAGGAAAAAGGAGCAGAGAGGGTTAAAATCCTGGGAAATGCTGTGGGAGGGGAGGGAAAAGGAACAGCAAGGGTTAAAATCCTGGGAAATGCTGCAGGAGGGGAAGGAAAGGAGCAGAGAGGGTTAAAATCCTGGGAAATGCTGCAGGAGGGGAGGAAAAGGAGCAGAGAGGGTTCAAATCCTGGGAAATGCTGCAGGAGGGGAGGAAAAAGGAGCAGAGAGGGTTAAAATCCTGGGAAATGCTGCAGGAAAGGAGAGGAAAAAGGAGCAGAGAGGGTTAAAATCCTGGATTTGCAGGTCTCTGGGGAAAAACTGCGGGAATTTGGGGCTCCTTCTGGGAATTCTCCTCCGACAGCTGCGATTTGGGGGATAAGGGAGGGCAGAGAGAAACTCCTGATGGAGTTTTTGAGGGGAAAAACCTCCTGCAGGAGATCCAGGAGAGGACCAGAGGTTTAATTTGGGCTGGGCAAGAAGGTTCAAATTTGATGTTGTCATCTCTCTCTTCTGACCCAAATCAACCCTGGGGAGGTTGTGAGACCTGGAGCTGCTGCAGGGAGCTGGGAGAGGCTGTGGGAGGGGAGGGAAAGGAGCAGAGAGGGTTAAAATCCTGGGAGAGGCTGTGGGAGGGGAGAAAAGGCGCAGAGAGGGTTAAAATCCTGGGAGATGCTGCAGGAGGGGAGGAAAAAGGAGCAGAGAGGGTTAAAATCCTGGGAAATGCTGCAGGAGGGGAGGGAAAGGAGTGGAGAGGGTTAAAATCCTGGGAAATGCTGCAGGAGGGGAAGGAAAAGGAGCAGAGAGGGTTAAAATCCTGGGAAATTATGTATGAGGGGGAGGAAAAGGAGCAGAGAGGGTTAAAATCCTGGGAAATGCTGCAGGAGGGGAGGAAAAAGGAGCAGAGAGGGTTAAAATCCTGGGAAATGCTGCAGGAATGGAAAGGAGAGGAGCAGAGAGAGTTAAAATCCTGGGAAATGCTGCGGGAGGGGAAAGGAGAGGAGCAGAGAGAGTTAAAATCCTGGGAAATGCTGCAGGAGGGGGAGGAAAAAGGAGGAGAAAGGGTTAAAATCCTGGGAGAGGCTGTGGGAGGGGAGAAAAGGCGCAGAGAGGGTTAAAATCCTGGGAAATGCTGCAGGAGGGGGAGGAAAAAGGAGCAGAGAGGGTTAAAATCCTGGGAAATGCTGCAGGAGGGGAAGGGAAAGGAGCAGAGAGGGTTAAAATCCTGGGAAATGATGTATGAGGGGGAGGAAAAAGGAGCAGAGAGGGTTAAAATCCTGGGAAATGCTGCAGGAGGGGAAGGGAAAGGAGCAGAGAGGGTTAAAATCCTGGGAAATTATGTATGAGGGGGAGGAAAAAGGAGCAGAGAGGGTTAAAATCCTGGGAAATGCTGCAGGAGGGGAAGGGAAAGGAGCAGAGAGGGTTAAAATCCTGGGAAATGATGTATGAGGGGGAGGAAAAAGGAGC
Source organism: Zosterops lateralis (assembly GCF_965231275.1). NCBI lineage: Eukaryota > Metazoa > Chordata > Aves > Passeriformes > Zosteropidae > Zosterops > Zosterops lateralis. Next base: position 2,419,901 of record NC_139790.1, read on the forward strand.
AGAGAGGGTTAAAATCCTGGGAAATGCTGCAGGAGGGGAAGGAAAGGAGCAGAGAGGGTTAAAATCCTTGGAAATGCTGCGGGAGGGGAGAAAAGGCGCAGAGAGGGTTAAAATCCTGGGAAATGATGTAGGAGGGGAAGGAAAAAGGAGCAGAGAGGGTTAAAATCCTGGATTTGCAGGTCTCTGGGGAAAAACTGCGGGAATTTGGGGCTCCTTCTGGGAATTCTCCTCCGACAGCTGCGATTTGGGGGATAAGGGAGGGCAGAGAGAAACTCCTGATGGAGTTTTTTGAGGGGAAAAACCTCCTGCAGGAGATCCAGGAGAGCACCAGAGGTTTCATTTGGGCTGGGCAGGAGTGTCCAAATTTGGAATTCCCATCCCTCTCTTCTGATCCAAACCAACCCTGGGGAGGTTGTGAGACCTGGAGCTGCTGCAGGGAGCTGGGAGAGGCTGTGGGAGGGGAGGGGAAAGGAGGAGAGAGGGTTAAAATCCTGGGAAGTGCTGCAGGAGGGGAGGAAAAAGGAGCAGAGAGGGTTAAAATCCTGGGAAATGCTGCAGGAGGGGAAGGAAAAAGGAGCAGAGAGGGTTAAAATCCTGGGAAGTGCTGCAGGAGGGGAGGAAAAAGGAGCAGAGAGGGTTAAAATCCTGGGAAATGCTGCAGGAGGGGAAGGAAAAAGGAGCAGAGAGGGTTAAAATCCTGGGAAGTGCTGCAGGAGGGGAGGAAAAAGGAGCAGAGAGGGTTAAAATCCTGGGAAATGCTGCAGGAGGGGAAGGAAAAAGGAGCAGAGAGGGTTAAAATCCTGGGAAATGCTGCAGGAGGGGAAGGAAAAAGGAGCAGAGAGGGTTAAAATCCTGGGAAATGCTGCAGGAGGGGAAGGAAAAAGGAGCAGAGAGGGTTAAAATCCTGGGAAATGCTGCAGGAGGGGAGGAAAAAGGAGCAGCAAGGGTTAAAATCCTGGGAAATGCTGCAGGAGGGGAGGAAAAAGGAGCAGAGAGGGTTAAAATCCTGGGAAATGCTGCAGGAGGGGAGGAAAAAGGAGCAGAGAGGGTTAAAATCCTGGGAGATGCTGCAGGAGGGGAAGGGAAAGGAGCAGAGAGGGTTAAAATCCTGGATTTGCAGGTCTCTGGGGAAAAACTGCGGGAATTTGGGGCTCCTCCAGCGCCGCTTTTTGGGAATTCTGTCCCAACAGCTGCGATTTGGGGAATAAGGGAGGGCAGAGAGAAACTCCTGATGGAGTTTTTGAGGGGAAAAACCTCCTGCAGGAGATCCAGGAGAGCACCAGAGGCCGGGGCAGCACCAGAGGCAGGAGCGTCTCTCCATCCTTAGGGAGGATGGGAACGTGGGAAAAAGGGATTTGGCGTTTTCCCAGCAGAAAAAAGAAGGGAATTTTTCCCTTGGCTGTGCTCTCTGCCTTTTTCCAAACGTGCTGGCGGGACTCAGGGATTTGTGCATGTCCTGGGGAAGAGGGAGAAGGGTTTGTGTGAGCTCAGGGAGAGAATTGACTCCCCCTGCCCGCTCCCTCCTCCCCCGGGAAGCCGCTGCTGCAGCAGGTCCGGCTCCTGGCAAAAGTTCAACGCTGCACCAGCCGGGGAGGGAAAGGGGAAGGGAGGGAGAGAGGAGAGTCCCGCAGAAAGGAGGAGCTCCGGTGCTCCAGCAGCAGAACTGCTGCCGGCCGGGGAAGGGCTGAAAAGGGCCCTTTTCCCTTTTTCTTTTTCCCTTTCCCTCTTTTCCCTTTTCCCTTTTCCTTTTTCCCTTTTCCCTTTTCCCTTTTCCTTTTTCCCTTTTCCCTTTTCCCTTTTCCCTTTTCCCTTTTCCCTTTCCCCTTTCCCCTTTCCCTTTTCCCCTTTCCCCTTTCTCCTTTCCCCTTTCCCCTTTTCCCTTTTCCCTTTCCCCTTTCCCCTTTCCCTTTTCCCTTTTCCCCTTTCCCCTTTCCCCTTTCTCCTTTCCCCTTTCCCCTTTCCCCTTTTCCCTTTCCCCTTTTCCCTTTCCCCTTTTCCTTTTCCCTTTCCCCTTTCCCCCTTCCCCTTTCCCCATCAGCAATTCCTCCCGTGCCCCAACTTCCAGAGGGATAAACAGACTTTTAGCACCTCCAGGCTTCACCCTGAGAGCTGAACTTTGTGGTTTTTTAGCACAGAAAACTCGCCCCAATGAGCCAAAAATGCCGCAGCAAGAGGATTTGGGATGTTTTGGGGATGAAATTCCCAGATGTCCGTGGGGAGTTTTGTCCCAGGGAAGGTGGTTTGGGTTTTGATGAGAGAAGGGGACAGGTAAAATTGGATGAGGGTGGAATAAAAAAAGTCCATTTACACCAGTCAGGAGGGAGGTATTAAATAAGGAACAGAGGGGTAGGATGGGAACAGATGGAGAATGAACAGTGGGGTTTGTTGCATTCTTGGGGCTTTTCTCCCTCAGTCCTGACACCTTTCCCGGGCAGTGACACCCGGCAGAGCCCCAACACCCAGTGCTGCTCCTCACCAGGGCCAGGCTGGGGGAGCTGCACCAGGACTGGGAGAGCCCAGCTCCCCACTGTGGGGTTGGGTTCCTCACTGTGGGATTGGGTTCCCCACGTAGGATTGGGTTCCCCACTGTAGGATTGGGTTCCCCACTGTGGGGTTGGGTTCCCCACTGTAGGATTGGGTTCCCCACTGTGGGATTGAGGTTCCCACTATAGGACTGGGTTCCCCACTGTGGGATCAAAGTCCCCACTGTAGGATCAGGTTCCCCATTGTGGGATTGGGTTCCTCACTGTGGGATTTGGCTTCCCATTGTAGGATCGAGTTTCCCTCTGTGAGATCAGGTTCCCCACTGTAGGATCGAGGTCCCCACTGTAGGATTGAGTTCCCCACTATAGGATCAAGGTCCCCATTGTGAGATTGGGTTCCTCATAGTAGGATCAAGGTCCTCACCATAGGATCAAGTTTCCCATTGTGGGATCAGGTTCCCCACTGTAGGATCAAGGTCCCCACTGTAGGATTGGGTTCCCCACTGTGGGACTGGGTTCCCCACTGTAGGATCAAGGTCCCCACTGTAGGATTGGGTTCCCCACTGTGGGACTGGGTTCCCCACTGTACGATCGAGGTTCCCACTGTGGCATCAAGGTTCCCACCGTAGGACTGGGTTCCCCACTGTGGGATCAAAGTCCCCATTGCAGGATCAGGTTCCCCATTGTAGGATCAAGGTTCCCATTGGGGGATTGGGTTCCACACTGTAGGATCAAGTTCCCCACTGTGGGATGGAGTTCTCCATTGTGCGATTTGGTTCCCCACTATAGAATTGAGTTCCCCATTGTGGGATTGAGTCCCCACTGTAGGATCAAGGTCCCCACTGTAGGATCAAGTTTTCCATTGTGGAATCAGGTTCCCCACTGTAGGATCAAGGTCCCCATTGTGGGATCGAGGTCCCCACTGTAGGATTGGGTTCCCCACTGTAGGATTGAGGTCCCCACTGTAGGATGGAGTTCCCCACCCACCCCTCACCCCTGACAAGACAAACCCCATGTTTGTCCCTCCTGCACCCTCCCGTGTTGCTGCTGCAGCCGAGCAGCCCCAGGAGCGTGTCCCCGGCAATCTGTCCCATCTCTGCCCTTGTTCTTTGCTCCCGTGACAATTATTAAACCAATCCCAGTTCTGGGAGGATTTGGAGGCAGGAAGGATCAGCTGCTGTCGATGAGTGGGAGGTGAAATGGGAGAGTGGGGGAGAACAGGGATAATTCCTGTGGGGCCCAGGGAGGGAGGTGGGATCCCTGGATTGCAGAGGGGGCTGGGGACATTCCGGTCCTGGTGGGGCCATCCCAGCCCTGCCTGGGGCCATCCCAGACCTACTTGGACATCCCGGCCCTGCTGGGACATCCCAGCCCTGCCTGGGGACATCTCAGCTCTGCTTGGGGACATCCCAGTCCTAGTGGGACATCCCAGCTCTGCTTGGGGACATCCTGGCTCTGCTTGGGGACATCCCAGTCCTAGTGGGACATCCCAGCTCTGCTTGGGGACATCTTGGCTCTGCTTGGAGACATCCCAGTCCTAGTGGGACATCCCAGCTCTGCTTGGGGACATCCCAGTCCTAGTGGGACATCCTGGCCCTGCTTGTGGACGTTCTGGCTCTTCTTGGGGACATCCTGGCCCTTCTGGGACATCCTGACCATGATGAGACATCCCGACCCTGCTTGGGGACATCCCAGCTCTCCTGGGGTCATCCCAGCCCTGCTTGAGGACATTCCATCCCTTCCTGGGGACATCCTGACCCTACTGGGGACATCCCAACTCTGCTGGGACATCCTGGCCCTGCTGGGACACCCAGCCCTACTTGGTGACATCCCGGCCCTGCCGATGCTGTCCCCGGAGCCAGACCCTGGGAAGGGGCTCCGAGCTGTCCCCGGGGTGACAGGGGTGGCTTTGGAGGGCGCAGTTTTGGGGCAGGGAGATTTTTGGGGTGGAGCTGCTGCCACAGGATGGGGTCCTGCGTGGCCATGGGGTCTGTCCCAGGGATTGACTCTGGAGGTGGCCTGGCCACGTTTTACTGCAGGAGGAGGAGGAGGAGGAGGAGGATGATGAGGAGGAGGAGGCTAAGGAGGAGAAGAAGGATGCTGAGGATGCTGAGGAGGATGATGAGGAGGATGATGATGATGAGGAGGACGGTGAGGAAGAGGAGGAGGATGGTGAGAATGCTGAGGATGCTTAGGAGGAGGAGAAGGATGATGAGGAGGATGCTGAGGATGAGGAGGAGAAGGAAGATGATGAGGAGGAGGAGGAGGATGCTGAGAAGGAGGAGGAGAAGGAGGATGCTGAGGATGCTGAGGATGATGAGGATAATGAGGATGATGAGGATGATGAGGATGATGATGAGGAGGAGGATGCTGAGGATGCTGAGGATGATGAGGATGATGAGGATGATGATGAGGAGGAGGAGGATGCTGAGAAGGAGGAGGAGAAGGAGGATGCTGAGGATGCTGAGGATGCTGAGGATGATGAGGATGATGATGATGAGGAGGAGGATGCTGAGGATGCTGAGGGGCAGGAGGAAGAGCAGCAGGAGGATGCTGAGTCACTCCCGCAGTGACACTGCTGCAGGCAGCTCACGCTTCTTCCACACCCCAACTTTCCTCTCTCTCCCCCACCTCCCCCAGCCCCGCTCTAAAAGAATCATCACTTTAATCCCAAAATCTGCAGCTGCCGAGTCCTCCCTCCTCCTGTAATGGATCTTCCCCTCCTCGGGGACAATCTTTGCTGCAGCAATTTTCTTCTCTCCAGGCACTGGATGAGTCAGCAGCGATTCTCCATCACTGGCACTTCTTGGAAGAAGAGCCAGGCTGGGGGAAAACTTGAATTTATTTTTGTCATTTCTTGCAGGAATTGGCAGCAATAAAAAGCTTTTTGCTCTGCCTGCTGTACAAGCTGCTCCTTTAACCTCTTTTTTCCTCTGGGATTCCTGCAGAAGAGCTCAGCGAAACTCTCAGAAATTGTCTAATGTGAGGTTTTGGGGAAAATGGGAAAAGGAAAAATGAAAAATGCACCAAGGCCGGGCTGGGTGGGGCAGCCTGAGCCAGGTGGGATTTTAAATTCCCTTCAAACCCAAACCAAGCTGGGATTCTGTGGATCATCCATTGCCTCCAGCTCTGCTTTAAAATCCTGCTTTCATTTATTCAGAATTTTTATATATCACATTAAAAAGAAAGAAAAAAAAAAAAAACAAAAAACCAAGCCCAACTTTTGCTTTAGAATCTCTTTTGCCTCCCCACATATTATTTTTTGAAATGCAATAATGGAATAATGCAATAAATGCAATGCAATGCAATAATGCAATAAATGCATTATTACACAGTTCTCTTCTTCCCCTATGACAACATTTTAAATTAAGTGATAACACACTTTTTTTTCAACCAGAGCATTTGTAGATTTATACAATGAACTGAAGTTTATATATTGATATTTTTTAATCCTCTTTCTGTACTTTTTAACCCCATGTAGTGTTTAGAAAATTCTGTAACACCTTTAGTTTTCATGGGGTTTTTTCCCCATGATTTACAATTATTTTACAAATAATTCAATGAAACATTTTACCTTTTGAGAAACCATTAAAATCCAGTTTGTCCTCAATTTCAGCACCAGCCAAGGCCAGTTGTGGGTAGTCCCATAATAAATCTGCCTCATTTACAATTCCTGGCCTGAAATCTCCCCACAAAAATGAAAATAAAACCCCCTGGAAGCAGCAGGACACCACATCTACACATAAAAAAATCCCAGCATTTGTAACTCTTTTATTTTGGATTTTATTTTCAATTTGGTGGCCACAAATCCAAACCTCACCTTGGCTTGAAATCCCACCCAGCCCAACCCCTGGTTCCTCTGGGGGACACAGAATTCCCTACAAGGATCCACCTGGAAAATTTGTTCCTGAGCTCTGAAATCCTGGATTTCCATGAAATGAATTCCTGAGGTGGTGAAGGTGCAGAAAAAAAAAACTTTTTTCTTTGGAATCTGCCGGTGTGGATTAAATCCCCACTCGGCTGGAGGGGGGAACGTGCTGGTGGAGGGTGAAAATTGGAGTTCAGAGCTTCACTGGGGGCTCAGAATTAGAAAATCCCTTTTATTTTTCTTCTTTTTTTTTTCTTCTTTTTTTTTTTTTTTTTCTTTTCTTTTTTTTTCTTTTTTTTTTCTTTTTTTTTTTTCCTTTTTTTTCTCCTTTTTTTTTCTTTTTTTTTCTTTCTTTTTTTCCTTTTTTTTCTTTTTTTTCTTTTTTTTTTCTTTTTTTTTTCCTTTTTTTTTTTTTTTTTTTTTTCTCCAGCTCTTTAATTTCCACTGTTTTTTTTTTTTTTTCTGCAGAGAGAATTATCTGAGTGACACCAGGGGGATTGAGCACCCAGGAGGGTGTGGGGAGCTGCAGGTCTTCCCTCCCCTCTGTGTCTCTGCCTTCCTCCCACACTCCTCAGCAAAAGAAGTTTTTTTCCTCCTCTTTTTTATCTTTCCAGAGTTAATAAACCCCTCAGGAACATTTGGAACCAACCTCTCAGAGGTTTTTTTTTGGGTGCAGCTCCAAAAAGGAGCATTAAAACCCAGGAAATGTGAGAGAAAGGAATTAAAAGTGAGAGAGAGGAATTAAATGTGAGAGAGAGGAATTAAATGTGAGAGAAAGAAACAGAATTAAAGGATGGAGGAAGACGATGAAGAAGAAGCACCGAGGTTTTTCCCAGTGATTTAATTTCAGTGGGTGTTTCTGTAGCTGATAATGACAAAGGGAAGCTTTGCCTCATTCTGCAGCTTTTTATCTCCATCACAAACATGAATCAGCTTCAAAAGGAGATTTGGATTGTCCCGGCTAAATATTAAATTATTATGATTTCAGTGGTTTTGGCAATGCTTCCCAAGGATGTTCTTGTTCCATTTGCTCATTAAAAACACCTCAGGCACCCCCTGGCTCCTCCTCTCTGCAAAATGAACCCCAAGTCGGGGACATTCCTCTTGATGGGGATGGTTTGATATTTGATATTGATCCTGCTGCAGAATGTGAGCAATTCCCAAAATGGAATTGCTGATTGTGCCCTGCCCTGTGCCAGCCCTTGGGGGGACCATGGCCACAGTGACAGCTCCTCATCCTGCACAGTGATGAGCCAGGAGTGCAATTAATGGTTTAAATGAAGAGTTACAGCTCCTGCAGATCCAGCCCTGGCCTGGCACGGGAGGGATTGACACAACGAGGCACAAAATTGGCTTTTTGTGCTCAGGATAAATTGAGGATGGAGATCGGCCATCTGAGCCCCTGCTGCAGCCCCAAAACTCCAGGGGGGTGTGATTTCTGTGAATTTACATCTCTGCAGCCCCAAAAAGCCCAGATTTCCCTGGATTTACCCCTCTGCAGCCCCAAAAACTCCAGAGGTTTGTGATTTCTGTGAATTTACATCTCTGCAGCCCCAAAACTCCAGGGGGTTGTGATTTCTGTGAATTTACATCTCTGCAGCCCCAAAACTCCAGAGGTTTGTGATTTCTGTGAATTTACATCTCTGCAGCCCCAAAACTCCAGAGGTTTGTGATTTCTGTGAATTTACATCTCTGCAGCCCCAAAACTCCAGGGGGTTGTGATTTCTGTGAATTTACATCTCTGCAGCCCCTAAAAAGCCCAGATTTGTGTTTTCCCCCCTCTGCAGCCCCAAAAACTCCAGAGGTTTGTGATTTCCATGGATTTACCACTCTGCACCCCCCAAAAAGTCCAGAGGTTTGTGATTTCTGTGAATTTACATTTCTGCAGCCCCCCAGAACTCCAGGGGTTTGTGATTTCTGTGAATTTACATTTCTGCAGCCCCCCCAGAACTCCAGGGGTTGTGATTTCTGTGAATTTACATCTCTGCAGCCCCACAAAACCCAGATTTCCCTGGATTTCCATCTCTGCAGCCCCAGAGAGTCCAGAGGTTTGTGATTTCCCTGGATTTTGACCTCTACAGCCCCACAGAGCCCAGATTTGTGAAATTCCCTGGATTTCCACCTCTGCAGCCCCACAAAACCCAGATTTCCCTGGATTTACCCCTCTGCAGCCCCAAAAACTCCAGGGGGTTGTGATTTCCCTGGATTTACATCTCTGCAGCCCCTAAAAAGCCCAGATTTGTGTTTTCCCCCCTCTGCAGCCCCAAAAACTCCAGAGGTTTGTGATTTCCATGGATTTACCACTCTGCACCCCCCAAAAAGTCCAGAGGTTTGTGATTTCCCTGAATTTCCACCCCTGCAGCCCCACAGAGCCCAGAAATTTGTGATTTCCCTGGATTTACATCTCTGCAGCCCCAAAACCTCCAGGGGGTTGTGATTTCTGTGAATTTACATCTCTGCAGCCCCACAAAACCCAGATTTCCCTGGATTTACATCTCTGCAGCCCCAAAACCTCCAGGGGTTTGTGATTTCTGTGAATTTACATCTCTGCAGCCCCACAGAGGTTTATGATTTCCCTGCATTTATACTCTGCAGGCCCCAGAGATTTGTGATTTATTTTTTTTATTATTTATCCCTCTGCAGCCCCACAGATTTTTTGGGTTTTTGTTTGTTTGTTTTTGGTTTTTTTTTTTTTTGTTTTTTTTTTTTTTGTTTTTTTTTTTTTTTTTTTTTTTTTTTTTTTTTTTTAATTTTTATTTTTATTTTTATTTTTATTTACCCTTCTGCAGCCCCAAAAAGCCCAGATCTGTGATTTCTCTGAATTTCCACCTCTGCACCCCCCAAAAACCCAGATTTATGATTTTTTTTTTAATAATTTATTTCCCTGGTTGTGATGTCAGCCAGGGCTGGCCTCATCCCCTGCCCCACTCTGTGCTGCACTCACCTGCAACGAGCAGGAATAAAAAAATAATAATAAATCACTCCTGAGGAGCCCTGGACATCCTATAGACGTTCAGCTGCCGCATGCAACGTTTTTAATTCAATTTATTAAAGGATATGGACATCAACTGGATTGAATTATGTGCCCTTGAGGGGTGGGGGGATGCAGGGACCATTAGCAAATGGAATTTGCTGACCTCAGATGGATTGTGGATAAAAATACATCCCCCATTTGTGGGCACTCAGGAGGAAGAGGCTTCTTGGGTTTTTTATTGGTTTTCTCTGCCCAAGATTCCAAAGCTGGTGCTGCATTTGGGTCCCAGTGGGTGTTTTTTCCCTCCTTGACCTCCTGAAGGGTTTAAATCTGACTCTGTCTCTGGTTCTGTGCTCGGCGCGAGGAGGATGAGGAGTATCAATGACTTGGTTTTCTTGGTTTCTTGTGTTGTTTATTAATTCTTATCTTACAATTCTCTGTGTCCGGCCAAGGTGTTCACAGCAGCCTGGACATGATGTGACTCTTCCCATGATGGGAGGTCACTTTGATTTTATACAGATAATTATGTGGTTATTATTTACCATTCCATACCAATGCCCAATATCTATAGAAGGTCATCTCTACTCTGACCCAATCCCCTCAAACTCCCTTGTGCCATCACCACCTTGAAGATGGGCTTTTCCTCTCTCTGTTCTCTCTGCCCTCTGAAGGCTTTGGGTCTGTGCTCAGTGTGAGAATGAACAGGAGTCTCAATGTCTGGTTCTCTTGGTTTCTTGAATTGTTTATTAATTCTTATCTTACAATTCTCTGTGTCCGGCCAAGGTGTTCACGAGGTGACTCCCCCCATGATGGGAGGTCACTTTGATTTTATACAGATAATTATGTGGTTATTATTTACCATTCCATACCAATGCCCAATATCTATAGAAGGTCATTTCTACTCTGCCCCAATCCCCTCAAACCACCTTGTGCCATCACCACCTCAGAAGATGCTCTTTTCCTCTCTCTGTTCTCTCTGCCCTCTGAAGGCTTTGGGTCTGTGCTCGGTGTGAGAATGAACAGGAGTCTCAAGGTCTTGGTTCTCTTGGTTTCTTGCATTGTTTATTAATTCTTATTTTACAATTCTCTGTGTCCGGCCAAGGTGTTCTCAGCAGCTCGGACACGAGGGGACTGCCCTGTGATGGGAGGTCACTCTGCCTTTATACAGATAATTTCATGTCTATTATTTACAATTCTGTGCCAATGTCTATCACCAGTACAAGAAGAGTCATCTCTACTCCGCCCCAATCCCCTCAAACTCCCCTGTGCCCACGTCACTGCAGAAGATGGAAGCCAAGGGAGAAGGAGAAGAGCTCAGGGTTTAGATAATTCAGATTTTTTTTAACCAGCACACCCACATTCCAGCCCTTTGCTGACACATTTTCCTCCTTTTTCTTGGCCTATTTCAGGCCTGTCCAGAGCCCTGCCCTTGCTTTGCTTTTGCAGAGCTCTTGTGCAGCTCCATTACCTTTCCCTGCTTTAGAACCAACCCCCAGAGAGCTGCAGAGGATAAATAATGCACAGAACCCGGCAGGAAGTTGGCTGGGAGATAATTGCCTGCAGCCCCATTCAAAATTCATTTTTGCTCCTGAAGATAATCCTGTGGGGGTCAGATCCCCTGCCCATTATTTTAATTTTTAATTTTATTTTTTGTGTCCATTGGTGGAGTGTGCAGCTGCAGGCCACAATAAATCAATCAATCAATCAATCAATAGCAGGAGGCCCTGCAGCTGATCAATGCAGGTTTAAAATCCTGCAGATCCCATCACCAGGGCACCTCCTCCTGCAGGAAATGGGACTGAAAATCCCCTGAACTCACCCTGCTCCCTTTGCTCTGTTTAAATCCCTTTTTTCTGCCTTTTCCTGGCACAACCAGGAATTTTTTGGGGTATGTTTTGTCTTCCTGTTCTTCTCCTTGTCCTTCTTCTTCCTTTTCTTCTGTTTAAATCCCATTTTTGTGCCCTTTTTTGACACAACCAGGATTTTTTTTTGATGGGTTTTGTCCTCCTGTTCTTCTCCTTGTCCTTCTTCTTCCTTTTCCTCTGTTTAAATCTCTTTTTGTGCCCTTTTTCTGGCACAACCAGGAATTTTTTGGAGTGTGTTTTGTCCCTCTGTTCTTCTTGTCCTTCTTTCTCCTTTTCCTCTGTTTAAATCCCATTTTTGTGCCCTTTTTTTGGCACAACCAGGAATTTTTTTTATGGGGTTTTGTCCTTCTTTTCTTCTCCTTGCAGGAAGCAAAAGGAATTTCACCTCGGGGAAGCTGCTCCAGCCCCTCAGTGATCGATATCTCTGCACACAGCGATGAATATTCATTGGGAGAACAATTAACTCCCTTTATTTACCCCATTCCCCTCCTGGAGGTGCTGAGGCTGTGATGGAGCTGAGCAAACCGGGCAGGGACACCCTGAACTGTCCCCAGGGGGATCCAGGGACATTTCCAGAGATCCAGGGGCAGCCACAGCAAATCTGGGAATTCCAGCCCAGCCAGGAATTTCCTTCCCAAAATCCCATCTGAACCTGTACATGGAATCCCAGAATGGTTTGGGTTGGGAGGGAATTTAAATCCCACCTCATCCCATGGGCAGGGACACCTCCCACTGTCCCAGGTTATCCCAGCCTGGCCTTGGACATTCCAGGAGCAGCCACAGCAAATCTGGGAATTCCAGCCCAGTCACTCTCCCAATATTTCTTCCCCAAATCCCCTCTAAACCTGCACATGGAATCCTGGAATGGTTTGGGTTGGAGGGACCTCAAAGCCCATCCAGTCCCACCGTGGGACTTTCCATGGATCAGGGGGATCCAGCCTGGCCTTGGGCATTCCAGGGATCCAGGGGCAGCCACAGCAAATCTGGGAATTCCAGCCCAGCCAGGAATTTCCTTCCCAAAATCTCATCTGAACCTGCACACGGAATCCCAGAATGGTTTGAGTTGGAGGGACCCCAATGTTCCCCCAGTCCCACCACGAGTCCCACATTTTCCACAGTCTCAACTGGTTCCAGCCTGGCCTTGGGCACTGCCAGGGATCCAGGGGCAGCCACAGCAAATCTGGGAATTCCAGCCCAGCCCCTCCCCACCCTCACAGCCAGGAATTCCATCCCAAAATCCCACCCCAATCTCCCCTTTCCCAGTCTGAAGCCATTCCCTGTGTCCTGTCCCTCCAGTCCCTCCTGCCCAGCACATTCCCAGTGTCCAGGGCTGTTCCTGCAGCACCCACAGAGGGATGGGAAAACATGGGTTTGGGTTGGGAAGAGACCTCAAAGCCCATCAGTGTCACCCCTGCCATGGGCAGGGACACCTCCCACTGTCCCAGGTTATCCCAGCCTGGCCTTGGACATTCCAGGGATCCAGGGGCAGCCACAGCAAATCTGGGAATTCCATCCCAGCTCCTCCCCACCCTCCCAGGCAGGAATTTCTTGCAATATAACCCCCCTCCTATGCAATTTAATTTTTTTTTCTCACCAAATCCTGCTTATTTCCCCTCCCATTTTACCCACAAGGTGCCGCGTCAGGAGAAATTCAGGACGGATTTTTGCTTTTTTTATCTTTGCTGAGAGGATTTTTATTTTTGCCCAGCCTGGCTTGGCACAGCTGCAGAGTGACAGTGCCTGAGCTGTCTGGAGACCTCCAGCGACAGCAGAACACGACACAGATCACAGCAAACAAAGTGACCTCGTGTCCCCCGTGTGGCCCTGCTGCCCTTTCTGCCCTGCTCTTCCTCCTCCTGCTTTTATTTTTTTTTTATCCCTACTATTCATTAAATGTCCTTTTTTTCCTCTCCAAAAGACTCCATAAATAAAGATTATTTATTTTGTGCATTGACTCTTTGTGCACCACACTGCTTGTCCTTGTCCTGTCCAGCCACCTCACCCATTCCCATTTTAAATCAAATATTACATCGTGCCATGAAGTTTCTATGGGAATTTTTGGAGTTTTTTTTTTTCTCCTTCAGGTCCTGGAAGGCCACAGTGAGAACCCCAAAAAGCTTCTCCTCATCAGGGTGGACAACCCCAGCTCTCCCAGCCTTTCCTCCATCCCTGGGATCATCCTGGAGCCTTCTCTGGGCTCCCTCCAGCAGCTCCAGGGCCTTGATTTCCTTCTAGGTCATTCCAGGTTGTTCCAGGTCCTTCTCTCCAGCAGCTCCAGGGCCTTGATGTCCTTCCAGGTCCTTCCAGATCCTTCCAGGTCCTTCCAGATCCTTCTCTCCAGCAGTTCCCAAAGTAGACACAAAGTGAGCACAAAATGGTCACAAAATGGACAAACGGTCTCCAGGTCTCACATTTTTATCAGTTTTTATCAGTTTTGGTCCATTTGCACATTGGGGTTGAATTGTCCAATCCCAGCTCCAGGCTGGGAGGTCCCATCCTTCTTGTCCCTCCCTCCAGCCCCCCTTGTTTGTGCTTTTGGCCTGAGAGTTGTCCTTGGTGTGCAGCAGGAAAAGGGTTTGTTTTGTGTCCCTGCTGTGTGCAGAGCTGAGTGACACTGACTGTGAGCTCAGAGCTGCCCCCCTGGGCACCACAGAACATGAAATACACGAAATTAAAACTTGAGGCATCACTGGAGCTCCAGGAGTTGCTGTGAACACACCAGGGCCCAGTTTGCTGCAGCAGCTCCCTGAGCCTGCCTGGTGCTGGAGGGCTCAGGGTCACTCCTGTCCTTCCCAGGGCAATAATTTGGCTCTTCCCTCTGTCCCTGGGGATGTCCCACCCCTCAGAGGGGTTTTTCCCCTCTTTCCCCCAGGTTTTGGGGCTGGTTCTGCAGTGCATCCTCCTGGCCCTGCTGCAGAGGCATCAATAAATCCCAGAGCTCTGAAATCTGGGCTGCCCTTCACAGGGGAGGGAGGGAGGGAGGGAGGGAGGGAGGGAGGAAAATGCTGCTCTGGCTTTTCCAAGATTCAAATCACTCCTGACCTCGGGGGCAGCTCTAATTTATGGTCTGTGGCAGATCAAGAGTAAAGGACTGCAGAATATCCTCCCCACGTTCCCTCAGATCCTGGGATTTATCCAAGGAAGAGCAGCAATCCCAGTGAAAATATCCATGAGGAATAAATGGATTTATTCGGTGATCTGACACAGATTCTTATCCTGGAAAAGAAATTCGGGTCAGTTGTGAAATTAAAAGTCAAAGCTGTTCCCTTCAGGGGATGTTTCTCTGATTAACTTCAGCAAAGTTCCACTTTTGCTTCATCCTCCTGGCCCAAAAAGTCTTTTCTGAAGCAGAGCTGGATGTACAAACACCTATTTTTGCACCAAAATCAAGGCCTGGGAGGGAATTAGTGCCTCAATTTACCAGCTAAATCAACTTGGGAATATTGCAGAGTCATCCCTGCTGGTGGTGCAGCTTTGCAGGGAGGAGGAATCCAGGAACTCGGATTCCCAGACAGGAATTGATTTGATTCCTATTTCCAACCCTGCTGCCTGCAGCAAGGAGAGAGAAAAACAACAAACAAACTAAAAAATAAACCCTCCTTTCCATGCCCACATGCACATTAATATCCACTGGTATTTATGTGTATCAGTGGATGTTTATTTGGAGGGAAGGGAGAGTTACAGCAAACACAGAGCTGGAGTTTCTGCCTCAAATCCTGCATTTTTCTGCTTTTGTTTCCAATTTTTTGGTTTTTTTTTTTTTTTTTGAGGTGGTTTGCCTTGAAAAGAGTTAAACTGTGGGTTCAATGTCAGCACTGCAGCAAGGGGATGGAGCCCAGAGCTCCACTGAGTATCCACTGAAAACTTTGTACACTTACAGCACACACAGATCTGCCTCAAACCCCGCAATTTTCTGGGTTTTTTACAATTTTTTTTTGAGGCAGTTTGCCCTGAAAAGAGTTAAGCCGTGTATTTGCTGCCAGCATTGCAGCAAGGGGATGGAGCAGAGCTCCACTGAATATCCACTGAAACTTTGTTTGGAGGGAAGGGACACTGACAGCAAACACAGACCATTCCTATCTGTGTCAAACTCTGCATTTTTCTGCCTTTTTTACAATTTTTGGGGGTTTTTTTTGAAGCAGTTTGCCCTGAAAAGAGTTAAGCTGTGGGTTTGCTGTCAGCATTGCAGCAAGGGGATGGAGCAGAGCCCCACTGAATATCCACTGAAACTTTGTGCACTGACAGCACACACAGATCTGCCTCAAACCCCGCAATTTTCTGGGTTTTTTTACAATTTTTTTTGAGGCGGTTTGCCCTGAAAAGAGTTAACCTGTGTGTTCAATGCCAGCACTGCAGCAAGGGGATGGAGAGCAGAGCTCCACTGAATATCCACTGAAACTTTGTTTGGAGGGAAAGGGCATTTACAGCAAACACAGATCTGGAATTTATGCCTCAAATCCTGCATTTTTCTGCCTTTTAAAAATTTTTGGGGGTTTTTTTGGGGTTTTTTTTAGGCAGTTTTCCCTGAAAAGAGTAAAGCTGTGGGTTTGCTGCCAGCATTGCAGCAAGGGGATGGAGCAGAGCTCCACTGAATATCCACTGAAAACTTTGTGCACTTACAGCACACACAGATCTGGAATTTACGCCTCAAACCCTGCATTTTTCTAGGGTTTTTTACCATTTTTGTGGGGTTTTTGGGGGTTTTTTTTGAGGCAGTTTTCCCTGAAAAGAGTTAAGGCCTGGGTTCTGTGCCAGCACTGCAGCAAGGGGATGGAGAGCAGAGCTCCACTGAATATCCACTGAAAACTTTGTGCACTTACAGCACACACAGATCTGGAATTTATGCCTCAAATCCTGCATTTTTCTGCCTTTTAAAAATTTTTGGGGTTTTTTTGGGTTTTTTTTTAGGCAGTTTTCCCTGAAAAGAGTAAAGCTGTGGGTTTGCTGCCAGCATTGCAGCAAGGGGATGGAGCAGAGCTCCACTGAATATCCACTGAAAACTTTGTGCACTTACAGCACACACAGATCTGGAATTTATGCCTCAAACCCTGCATTTTTCTGGGGTTTTTTACCATTTTTGTGGGGTTTTGGGGGGTTTTTTTTGAGGCAGTTTTCCCTGAAAAGAGTTAAGGCCTGGGTTCTGTGCCAGCACTGCAGCAAGGGGATGCAGCAGAGCTCCACTGAATATCCACTGAAATTTTGAAGGGAAGGGGCACTGACAGCACACACAGATCTGCCTCAAACCCCGCAATTTTCTGGGTTTTTTACAATTTTTTTTGAGGTGGTTTGCCCTGAAAAGAGTTAACCTGTGTGTTCAATGCCAGCATTGCAGCAAGGGGATGCAGCAGAGCCCCACTGAATATCCACTGAAACTTTGTTTGGAGGGAAAGGGCATTTACAGCAAATACAGATCTGGAATTTATGCCTCAAATCCTGCATTTTTCTGCCTTTTAAAAAAAATTTTGGGTTTTTTTTTTTGAGGCAGTTTTCCCTGAGAAAGAGTTAAGCCCTGGGTTTGCCGCCAGCATTGCAGCAAGGGGATGGAGCAGAGCTCCACTGAATATCCACTGAAAACTTTGTGCACTGACAGCACACACAGATCTGCCTCAAACCCCGCAATTTTCTGGGTTTTTTACAATTTTTTTTTGAGGCAGTTTTCCCTGAAAAGAGTTAAGCTCTGGGTTCTTTGCCAGCATTGCAGCAAGGGGATGGAGCAGAGCCCCACTGAATATCCACTGAAACTTTGTTTGGAGGGAAAGGGCATTTACAGCAAATACAGATCTGGAATTTATGCCTCAAATCCTGCATTTTTCTGCCTTTTAAAAATTTTTGGGGTTTTTTTGGGGTTTTTTTTAGGCAGTTTTCCCTGAAAAGAGTAAAGCTGTGGGTTTGCCGCCAGCATTGCAGCAAGGGGATGGAGCAGAGCTCCACTGAATATCCACTGAAAACTTTGTGCACTTACAGCACACACAGATCTGGAATTTATGCCTCAAACCCTGCATTTTTCTGGGGTTTTTTACCATTTTTGTGGGGTTTTTTGGGGGTTTTTTTTTAGGCAGTTTTCCCTGAAAAGAGTTAAGGCCTGGGTTCTGTGCCAGCACTGCAGCAAGGGGATGCAGCAGAGCTGAAGGGCAGCGCAGGGAGGGGCTGTGCTGCAGCCCCAGCTGGGTGTGCCCAGCACTTGCTGCAGTCTGTGCTGCAGTGAGGACTCTGCTGCCTCCCCAGCCCTCCCCGGCACTGACAATTGCAGCTGATGTCACACCCAGACACAGACAGGGTTTGGATGTCAGACAAAAAAAAAAAAAAAAAGGAGTGGGAAACTTCTCCCCCATCCCTGGGCTTTGTGGAGTTTAAAAGAAACACAAAAAGGAGCCAGGCAGGGGTTTCAGTCAGAGCTTCACACGCTCAGCAAACACTCCCTGCACAATCTGGCTGGATCTGGCACTTCCAAGGGGATTTTTGGGCTGCTGAGTTGTCTTTGCAGTTTTAACAGACACTTTGGCTGATTTGGAGTGTGGCCATGAGAGGTGCTGGTTTCTAAAAGTGCTGAGAGGGAGCTTGGAGAGGATTAAGAGAGAAATTATTTTGGAACTGGGTATTGCACCTTTACAGCTGCAGTGACAGCTGGGCTGGGCTGGGCTGGGCTGGGCTGGGCTTGGCTGGATCTGTGAGGGTTGGTGATCCAAAGGTCCCCATGGGATGTTTTGGGTGATCCAAAGCTCTCCATGGGATGTTTGGTGACCCAAACATTTCCCTGGGATGCTTTGGTTGATCCAAAACTTTAGATGGGATGCTTTGGTTGATCCAAATCTCTCCATGTGATGTTTAGTTGATCCAAACCTCTCCATGGGATACGTTGGTGACCCAAACATTTCCCTGGGATGCTTTGGTTGATCCAAAACTTTAGATGGGATGGTTTAGTTGATCCAAAGCTCTCCATGGGATGCTTTGGGTTATCCAAAGCTCTCCATGGGATGTTTGGTGACCCAAACCTTTCCATGGGATGGTTTGGTGATCCAAATCTCCCCATGGGATGGTTTGGTTAATCCAAAGCTCTCCATGGGATGGTTTGGCCCTCCAAAACTTTAGACAGGATGGTTTGGTTGACCCAAAGCTCTCCATGGGATCTTTTTTGACCCAAATATTCCCATGGGATTTTTGGTGGTCCAAATCTCTCCATGGAATTGTTTGGTTAATCCAAAGCTCTCCATGGGATGATTTGGTGGTCCAAATCTCTCCATGTGATGGTTTGGTTGATCCAAAGCTTTCCATGGGATGATTTGGTGGTCCAAATCTCTCCATGTGATGGTTTGGTTGATCCAAAGCTCTCCATGGGATGTTTGGTGACTCAAGGCTCCCTATGGGATGTTTAGTGACCCAAATATTTCCATGTGATGTTTGGTTAATCCAAAGCTCTCCACGGGTTGTTTGGTGACCCAAAGCTCCCCATGGGATGTTTGGTGACCCCATGGGATATCTGTTGATCCAAAGCTCTCCCCAGTCTCTTGAGGGCTCGTTCTCTCTCCATATAAAACCAGCCGTCTGTGACAGAAGCGTCAAATTAAAATCCTGCGGAATTTGTTTATTCTAAACTCATTGGTGGTTATTTTTAGAGCCACTTCCTCGGCACACCGTGTAACTCCTCTCTGCTCAGACACAAAGAACAATCCCAATGTCACCAGCGCCTCCTCTCATCCTTTTTTAATTGAGGTTTTGATCACAAATTGCATCAAGGAGACTCGATCCTCCTTCTGAGAAGCTGCAGACGAGAAATTTTTTTTTCTAACCTAAATCTGAGAGCGACATTTAACCACAACAAAACTGTGATTTTGCTGCTGTATCATCATCATTCCTGCATCATCATCATCATCATCATCATCACCCCTGCCTGCCCATCAAGGGTTTGTGTGGGTCTGAAAAATTTCATCCTGCTGGGAGCTGCTGATTTTTTCCCAAGGAAAAATTTCTCCAGAAAGCTCCTTCTCAAACCAATCTTTGGCAAACAACTCTCTTTTCCCAGAACAATCTTTCTCCAGGTGGTGTTTTGCTGTTTCTCTGGTTTAACCAATGGCATTAGAGAGGTGTCGTTCCTATTCCCCAACCATGGTCAGTCTGGATGGGAACACCTTATAAAAGGTGGTGAGAATTAGACAATAAAGCCTTTTTTCTATACTTTTGCCTTCTGAATTATTTGAAGTCTTTCTTTCATGTCCTACAATGACAGGGCACAAACCTGGGATTAGGGACACAAATCCAGGATTAGGGGCACTGACCTGAATTAGGGACACACACCCAGAACTGGGGACACAAACCTGGGATTGGGGGGACTGTGGGTCTGATATTTCTGTGTCTGAGAGATTTCAGCCTGCTGGCAGCTGATAACCTTTTCCCAAGGAGTAATTTCTCAAGAAAACTTCTCAAAATAATCTTTGGCAAACAACTCTCCTTTCCCAGAACAATCTTTCTCCAGGGGGTGTTTTGCTGTTTCTCTGGTTTAACCAACGGGATCAGAGAGGTGTCGTTCCTATTCCCAGCCTGGATGGGAACACCTTATAAAAGGTGGTGAGAATTAGATAATAAAGAGGTTTCTTTTTCTACACTTTTGTCTTCTGAATTATTTGGAGTCTTTCTTTCGTGTCCTGCAGTGACAGCTCGCTGTGCTTTCAGCACAGGGAAAGGCAGAAGTCGTTCTGTTCCCCCAATAGTGTGAAAATTGAATTTCTGAAGCCTGTGAAGGTTCCAGAGGAAGCAGAGTCATTTCACTCAGGATTAGACATTTCCCTGAGCTCTGACATTTCCAGGGAACAGCAGAGACACGAGTGGGAGCTCGGGGAGGGCTGGAACAGAGTGAACTGTCCCAGAGCCCAGAGAGGAGCAGAGAAAATGAAATGCTGCTGATTCATCCAGCGGCCTCTTCCCCTCCCTGGGATGAGATTCTGGTGCCACCAAGTGCTGGTTCCTCCAGGCAGGAACCAGCCCTGGCTGCCTGAGACTTGATGGGGAATGAGGTGATTTCAGCCTTTTTTTCCTTTTGGACAAAAAGTGAACATTTTCACCACTGATTTCAGCCCTTGATTCCTTTTGAATATTGATTTATCATTGATTTCAGCCCTGGATTCCTTTTGAGCAAAAGGTGAGTGTTGATTCACCATTGATTTCAGCCCTTTTTTCCTTTTGAACATTGATTTACCATTGATTTCAGCCTTGGATTCCTTTTGAACATTGATTCACCATCGATTTCAGCCCTTTTTTCCTTTTGAACATTGATTCACCATTGATTTCAGCCCTGGATTCCTTTTGAATATTGATCGCCATTGATTTCAGCCCTGATTCACCATTGATTTCAGCTTTTTTTTTCCTTTTGGACAAAAAGTGAACATTTTCACCACTGATTTCAGCCCTTTTTTCCTTTTGAACATTGATCACCACTGATTTCAGCCCTTGATTCCTTTTGAACATTCCTTCACCATTGATTTCACCCCTCAATTCCTTTTGAACAAAAGGTGAACATTTTCACCATTGATTTCAGCCCCTGATCCCTTTTGAATATTGATTTACCTTTGATTTCAGCCTTCAATTATTTTTTTTAACAAAAGGTGAGCATTGATTCACCATTGATTTCAGCTCTGGAATCCTTTTGAATATTGATTTATCATTGATTTCAGCCCTGGATTCCTTTTGAGCAAAAAGTTAACATTTTCACCATTGATTTCAGCCCCCAATTCCTTTTGAAGAAAAGGTGAGCATTGGTTCACCATTGATTCCTTTTGAACATTGATTTACCATTGATTTCAGCCCTGGATTCCTTTTGAACATTGAATTACCACCGATTTCAGCCCTTTTTTCCTTTTGAACATTGATTCACCATTGATTTCAGCCCTTTTTTCCTTTTGAATATTGAATTACCACTGATTTCAGCCCTTGATTCCTTTTGAATATTGAATTACCACTGATTTCAGCCCTTTTTTCCTTTTGAACATTGATTCACCATTGATTTCAGCCCTCAATTCTTCAAAGAAAAACCCACCAAAAAGCCCAAAAACCCCAAAAAACCACACACGAAGAAAAACCCACCAAAAAATCCCCAAACCAAAAAAAAAACCAAAAACCTCCAAAACACACTCAACAAAAAACCCACCAAAAATCCCAAAAACCCCAAAAAACCCCAAACACACAAAGAAAAACCCACCAAAAATCCCAAAAAACCAAAAAAACACCCAAAACCACACACACTCAACAAAAAACCCACCAAAAATCCCAAAAACCCCAAAAACCACACACACACAAAGAAAAACCCACCAAAAATCCCAAACCCAAAAAACCCCCCAAACCACACACACACACAAAGAAAAACTCACCAAAACCCACCAAAAAAACCCCAGAAAAACCCACAAAAAAAAAAAAAAAAAACAGTAAAAAATCCAAAATACCAAAAAAAAACCCCATCCCAAAACACACACACACTCAACCAAAAAAACACCAAAAAAATCAAAAAAACCCCAACCAAACACTAAAAAAAACCCCCTAAAATAAAAAAAAATTACTTTTTTTAAAAAGGGTCTCATTGATCGACCCCTCTCTGCTCAAGTCACATCCCAAAGATTTATTGGGAGCTGATTTCCACCCTTGGAAAAGTTGATTAAATGTGACCACGGCACGTCCCTGACTCTGCTGAGGACATTTTCGGGAAAAAGGGATTAAAAATGTAAGAGCTGCATTAAATGGGAAATAATCAATGAGCAGCTGTGATGGATGGACAGCACAGACTATTGGGAATTTGCCAGGGGTTATTAATGAAAATTCTGCAAGAATTTCTTCCTCTCAATCCTCCCCCTGGGGTGGGAAGGGAGGGAGGGGCGGAATTACTGGCAGAGAAAGGGAAAAATGGGAATTTTGGTACAGAAAGGGGAAAAAAATGGGAATTTTGGGCATAGAAAGGGAAAAAAATGGAATTTTGGCACAGAAAGGGAAAAAAAATGGAATTTTGGGAGAGAAAGGGGAAAAAAAAGGGGGGATTCTGGCACAGAAAGGGAAAAAAAATGGGAATTTGGGTACAGAAAGGAAAAAAATGGGCATTTTGGCAAAGAAAGGGAAAAAAAAGGGAATTTGGGCACAGAAAGGAAGAAGAATGGGAATTCTGGCACAGAAAGGGAAAAGAAATGGGAATCCGGGCACAGAAAGGGAAAAAAAAAAGGGAATTTTGGGACAGAAAGGAAAAAAAATGGGAATTTTGGCATAGAAAGGGAAAAACAAATGGGAATTTGGGTACAGGAAGGAAAAAAATGGGAATTTTGGCAAAGAAAGGAAAAAAAATGGAATTTTGGCACAGAAAGGGAAAAAATGGAATTTTGGGACAGAAAGGGGGAAAAAAAGGGGGATTCTGGCACAGAAAGGGAAAAAAAGGAATTTTGGCACAGAAAGGGAAAAAATGGGAATTTTGGCAAAGAAAGGGGAAAAAATGGGAATTTGGATACAGAAAGAAAAAAAAGGGAATTCGGGCACAGAAAGGAAAAAAATGGGAATTTGGGCAAAGAAAGGGAAAAACAAATGGGAATTTTGGCAGAGAAAGGGAAAAAATGGGAATTCTGGCAAAGAAAGGGGGGAAAAAAGGGAATTTTGGGATAGAAAGGGGAAAAAAAAGGGAATTCTGGCACAGAAAGGGAAAAAAAAGGGAATTTGGGCACAGAAAGGAAGAAGAATGGGAATTCGGGCACAGAAAGGGAAAAAAATGAGAATTTTGTAACAGGAAAAAAAAGGGAATTCGAGCGCAGAAAGGGGAAAAATGGGAATTCTGGCACAGAAATGAAAAGAAATGGGAATTTGGGCATAGAAAGGAGAAATCAGGTTTTATTTACAATCCATTCAGCCCTTTTATAACACAAAAGGCACATTATTGGTCCAGAGCACTGACATCTCTTCCAGGAACAGAAACAGCAAACAACTCCTGTTGTTGTGGGAAAGGAATATTGTTCACAAGAGGGTGTTTTGAGAAAAACTGTTGGAAAGTTTCCCTTGGGCAGAGCTCAGGCTCAGGAAATATCAAATTCACAGCCCTGCAGACTGATTATTAATTATTAATTAAGGGTTATTTTGCTCTGTGTACCGGTGCTGCCCTGTTTTATTGGAATAATTTCTTCAGGATAACTTTTGTCCATTGTGTCCATTTTTCTTTCCATGAAAAACTTTTTCCTGATTTCCAGCCTGTGTTTCCCTTGGCTGTGTCCTCTCACTGCCTGTTCAATGCTGACTCCAGGCAGGAGAAATCAGGTTTTATTTACAATCCATTCAGCCCTTTTATAACACAAAAGGCACATTATTGGTCCATAGCACTGACATCTCTTCCAGGAACAGAAACAGCAAACAACTCCTGTTGTTGTGGGAAAGGAATGTTGTTCACACGAGGTTGTTTTGAGAAAAACTGTTGGGAAGTTTCCCTTGGGCAGAGCTCAGGCTCAGGAAATATCAAATTCACAGCCCTGCAGACTGATTATTAATTATTAATTAAGGGTTAGTTTTGCTTTGTGCTACCCTGTTTTATTGGAATAATTTATTCAGATTTGTCCACTGTGGGTGTGTCACCCTGATCTTTAGCCTTCTGATAATTGTTCACATATTTTCTTTTGGAGTCTCTCAAAACAATGCAGATTATTTTCATTTCTCTCAGTGATGAACTTCTGAATTGACCATTGGGGTCAGAGAGATGTTCTTCTCATCTGCCAATCTTCAACTAAATTCTTAATCCTATTTAAACCCTAAACCATAATAAACTGCACCTTCTTTTCCTCACTTCAACCTGATGGGTGAGTGTGGTTTTCTTTTCATGGCCCTAATAATGACAACATGGGTGGACACTCTTTCCATGAAAAACTTTTTCCTGATTTCCAACCTGTGTTTCCCTTGGCCCAGCCTGAGCTGTGTCCTCTGGTTCTGTCAGCGCTGTCTGGACAAAGAAACCATCACTCCTGCTCCTCTCAGCTCCTCAAGTGTTGAAAAAACACATTTTTTTTTTCTCATTGTTGACATAACCCAGCCCAGCTCCTCTTGCTGTGCAGAAATCAGGAATTCCCCCATCCTTTCCTTCATCCTTCAGCCT
This sequence comes from Zosterops lateralis, assembly GCF_965231275.1. Lineage (NCBI taxonomy): Eukaryota > Metazoa > Chordata > Aves > Passeriformes > Zosteropidae > Zosterops > Zosterops lateralis. Next base: position 2,444,184 of record NC_139790.1, read on the forward strand.
CTTTTCTAAGGAAATTGCTCCCCCTGGTGGGTGAGAAGCGCCACAGCAGCAGGAGAATAAATGGAATTTATTCTTCCATTGTCACCAGAGACTCACAGAGTCAGAGTAAAAAAGAAGGAAGTTTATTCTGGGATTCTGATTTTATGGAGATTTTGGGGTTTGATCAGTGATTGGGGCATGAGGGTAAAACATTTCTCTGACTCCACTGAGATTCATTAATTTGTCCTTTTTCTTGGAAAGGAATGTGTTATTTACTAAACATCACTCTTGGTTTATTTAACAAAAAAAACCCCAAACCAAACCAAAAAAAAAGCAAAAAGCAAAAAAAAAAAAAAAAACAACCCAAACCAAAAAAAACCCCCAAAACAAACAAACAAACAAAAAAACCCACACAAAAAAACCCCAAAAACAAACAAACAAAAAAAAAAACCCACACAAAAAACCCCCAAAAACAAACAAACAAAAAACCACACACACACACACAAAAAAAATCAATTCAGTTTTAAATTCAGTTCAATTCAGTTAAATTCAGTTTAATTCAGTTTTAAATTCAGTTTTAAATTCAGCTTTAAATTCAGTTTAATTCAGTTTAAAATTCAGTTTTAAATTCAGTTCAATTCAGTTTTAAATTCAGTTCAATTCAGTTAAATTCAGTTTTAAATTCAGTTTAAATTCAGTTCAATTCAGTTTTAAATTCAGTTTAAATTCAGTTCAATTCAGTTTTAAATTCAGTTTAAATTCAGTTCTAAATTCAGTTTAATTCAGTTTTAAATTCAGTTCAATTCAGTTAAATTCAGTTTTAAATTCAGTTTAAAATTCAGTTTTAAATTCAGTTTTAAATTCAGTTCAATTCAGTTTTAAATTCAGTTTAAATTCAGTTCTAAATTCAGTTTAATTCAGTTTTAAATTCAGTTTTAAATTCAGTTCAATTCAGTTTTAAATTCAGTTTTAAATTCAGTTTTAAATTCAGTTTAATTCAGTTAAATTCAGTTTTAAATTCAGTTTTAAATTCAGTTCAATTCAGTTAAATTCAGTTTTAAATTCAGTTTTAAATTCAGTTTAATTCAGTTTTAAATTCAGTTTAATTCAGTTTTAAATTCTAATTCAGTTTTAAATTCAGTTTAATTCAGCTTTAAATTCAGTTTAATTCAGTTTTAAATTCAGTTTATTTCAGCTTTAAATTTAGTTTTAAATTCAGTTTTAAATTCAGTTTAATTCAGTTCAATTCAGTTTTAAATTCAGTTTATTTCAGTTTTAAATTCAGTTTAATTCAGTTTTAAATTCAGTTTAATTCAGTTTTAAATTCAGTTTAATTCTAATTCAGTTTTAAATTAAGTTTTAAATTCAGTTTTAAATTCTAATTCAGTTTTAAATTCAGTTTTAAATTCAGTTTTAAATTCATTTAATTAATGACAATTCATCTTCTGCAGGAAGCGACTTATTACATTAATAAACAGATGGTGCTTTTTTTTTAATTATTGGCATCATTATTTTATTTTTTTTTCTCCAGTTTCCACTTTCTCTCACTAAAATATAAACTCATTTATTTTTATTTTTTTTGTTCATGCACAGAACCCAATTTGAGAGGAGCCAGGAGGTTCTTAAGTGTTTTCCCAGAAAAAAAAATCCCTTTTTTTTTCCTTTTTCCCCCTTTTAGTGACATTTGAACCGCTGCAGTTTCAATTATGGACACAAGAGGGCGCCACAATTCCATTCCTTAAACCTCAGCTGGGCCACAAATTAAAAAAAAAAATCTTCTTTTTAATGATTTGAACTTCACATTTAGAAACTTGGAGACATTTAGAAACTTTTTAGTGACTTGAACTTCACATTTAGAAATTTAGAGGAAGAAAAATAAGGGAATTATTTTAGAAATAATTAGGGGAAAATTTAGAAAAAAATTAGGGAATTATTTTAGAAATAATTAGGGAAAAATTAGAAAAAAATTAGGGAATTATTTTAGAAATAATTAGGGGAAAATTAGAAAAAAATTAGGGAATTATTTTAGAAATAATTAGGGAAAAATTAGGAAAAAAATCAGGGAATTATTTTAGAAATAATTAGGGAAAAATTAGAAAAAAAATCAGGGAATTATTTTAGAAATAATTAGGGAAAAAATTAGAAAAAATAGGGAATTATTTTAGAAAAAATTAAGAAAAAATTAGAAAAAAATCAGGGAAATATTTTAGAAATAATTAGGGAAAATTTAGAAAAAAATCAGGGAAATATTTTAGAAATAATGAGGGAAAATTTAGGAAAAATTAGGGAATTGTTTTAGAAATAATTAGGGAAAAATTAGAAGAGATAGAGAATTATTTTAGAAAAAAATAGGGAAAATTTAGAAAAAAAATCAGGGAATTATTTTAGAAATAATTAGGGAAAATTTAGAAAAATTAGGGAATTATTTTAGAAATAATTTACTTTTGCAGCTCTAAAAGACCCAGGAGTAAAATGACTTTTATTTGAGCACTAAAATTGTGGGTGAGCCCAGCCCTGATCTGTCCCACCACCGCAGGATCAGGGATTTGATGTGGCTGAGAATTAATTGCTGCTTGAGAGAGGCAGTTTTATTTCTTTTTTATTTTATTTTACTTGGCCTGGGCCATTGATTTCTGCAGGAGAAGGAAAGGAAAGGAAATTTCAGGAAAGGAAATTTCAGGAAAGGAAAGGAAAGGAAATTTCAGGAAATTTCAGGAAAGGAAATTTCAGGAAAGGAAATTTCAGGAAAGGAAAGGAAATTTCAGGAAAGGAAAGGAAATTTCAGGAAAGGAAATTTCAGGAAAGGAAAGGAAAGGAAAGGAAATTTCAGGAAAGGAAATTTCAGGAAATTTCAGGAAAGGAAATTTCAGGAAATTTCAGGAAAGGAAATTTCAGGAAAGGAAATTTCAGGAAAGGAAAGGAAATTTCAGGAAAGGAAAGGAAATTTCAGGAAAGGAAATTTCAGGAAAGGAAAGGAAATTTCAGGAAAGGAAATTTCAGGAAAGGAAAGGAAAGGAAAGGAAAGGAAATTTCAGGAAAGGAAATTTCAGGAAAGGAAATTTCAGGAAAGGAAATTTCAGGAAAGGAAAGGAAAGGAAAGGAAAGGAAAGGAAAGGAAAGGAAAGGAAAGGAAAGGAAAGGAAAGGAAAGGAAAGGAAAGGAAAGGAAAGGAAATTTCAGGAAAGGAAAGGAAATTTCAGGAAATTTCAGGAAAGGAAAGGAAAGGAAATTTCAGGAAAGGAAAGGAAATTTCAGGAAAGGAAAGGAAAGGAAAGGAAAGGAAAGGAAATTTCAGGAAAGGAAAGGAAAGGAAAGGAAAGGAAAGGAAAGGAAAGGAAAGGAAAGGAAAGGAAAGGAAAGGAAATTTCAGGAAAGGAAATTTCAGGAAAGGAAATTTCAGGAAAGGAAATTTCAGGAAAGGAAATTTCAGGAAAGGAAAGGAAAGGAAAGGAAAGGAAATTTCAGGAAAGGAAAGGAAAGGAAAGGAAAGGAAAGGAAATTTCAGGAAAGGAAAGGAAATTTCAGGAAAGGAAAGGAAATTTCAGGAAAGGAAAGGAAAGGAAATTTCAGGAAAGGAAAGGAAATTTCAGGAAAGGAAAGGAAAGGAAATTTCAGGAAAGGAAAGGAAAGGAAATTTCAGGAAAGGAAAGGAAAGGAAAGGAAAGGAAATTTCAGGAAAGGAAAGGAAAGGAAAGGAAAGGAAAGGAAAGGAAAGGAAAGGAAAGGAAAGGAAAGGAAAGGAAAGGAAAGGAAAGGAAAGGAAAGGAAAGGAAAGGAAAGGAAAGGAAGAAGGAAAGGAAAGGAAAGGAAAGGAAAGGAAAGGAAAAAAGGAAAGGAAAGGAAAGGAAAGGAAAGGAAAGGAAAGGAAAGGAAAGGAAAGGAAAGGAAAGGAAAGGAAAGGAAAGGAAAGGAAAGGAAAGGAAAGGAAAGGAAAGGAAAGGAAAGGAAAGGAAAGGAAAGGAAAGGAAAGGAAAGGAAAGGAAAGGAAAGGAAAGGAAAGGAAAGGAAAGGAAAGGAAAGGAAAGGAAAGGAAAGGAAAGGAAAGGAAAGGAAAGGAAAGGAAAGGAAAGGAAAGGAAAGGAAAGGAAAGGAAAGGAAAGGAAAGGAAAGGAAAGGAAAGGAAAGGAAAGGAAAGGAAAGGAAAGGAAGTGTTTTGCTGCTGTATTAGAATTTTAATTAGAATATTAATTTCTGCTTAATAAAAATTTAATTTAATTTACCCTCCTCCTACTCAAGGCAGGATAAAGAACAGGCTCCCCATCAATGAAGCAACAGAGAAAATAAAAAGGAAACATGGATTTGGTGATAAAAAAAACCAAAATAAAAGACTTTCTGAAGAAATAAATGAAATTTGGTGATAAAAACAAAATAAAAGACTTTCTAAAATAACTCCACCTTCCAGTGAGGGCTGAGTTTGCCTCCTGCCATGTGCAAATCTTGATTATTTGATGGAACATTCCCCAGTTCCCCCCACTCGGGTCAAACCAGCCACTCCAGTTGCTACTTGCCTGCTTTTCATGCTTTTGCTTCTGGTTTTTTATTTGCTGCCAAGAATTTCCTCTCACCTGGGCTGGAAAAACACCGGCAGGGCTGAGGAGCTTATCTGGAAATCAGGGATCTCACAGGGAAATCAGGGCCTGGGCTGGTCCAGTCCTGAGCAGCCACAGCTCAGGAGGCCTTTGAAAAAGACTTGGTGTGTCCATGAAAATGTTTCTTTTTTTTAATGAAAATTTTTCTTTTTTTAAATGAAAATCTTTCTGGGTTTAATGATTTTTTTTTTCTTTTTTTAATGAATTTTTATTTTTCTTTTTTAATGATCTGGCCCCCAGATCGCAGCAGTTCTCCCTCCTGTCCCCTCCAGGGCACCTTCATGGAGCTGATTCTTTTCTTTTTTTCTTTTCTTTTCTTTTCTTTTCTTTTCTTTTCTTTTCTTTTCTTTTTTCTTTTCTTTTCTTTTCTTTTCTTTTCTTTTCTTTTTCTTTTTCTTTTTTCTTTTCTTTTCTCTTTTCCTTTCTTTTCCTTTCTTTTCTTTTCCTTTCCTTTTTCTTCTCTTTTCTTTTTCTTTCCCCTTTCCTTTCCTTTCCTTTCCTTTCCTTTCCTTTCCTTTCCTTTCCTTTCCTTTCCTTTCCTTTCCTTTCCTTTCCTTTCCTTTCCTTTCCTTTCCTTTCCTTTCCTTTCCTTTCCTTTCCTTCCCTTCCCTTCCCTTCCCTTCCCTTCCCTTCCCTTCCCTTCCCTTCCCTTCCCTTCCCTTCCCTTCCCTTCCCTTCCCTTCCCTTCCCTTCCCTTCCCTTCCCTTCCCTTCCCTTCCCTTCCCTTCCCTTTTTTAGGAATTCTGCTGCAGAAATCAATGGCTCAGGCCAAGTAAAATAAAATAAAAAAAGGAAGAAATAAAACTGCCTCTCTCAAAGGAAAGAACTCAGCTGGTTTTTGCCCTGCTGAGAGAAAACACTTTTAACTGATTTTGGGTGTCAGCACACAGCGAATTCCAGCCAGGAATATTTCATCCAAAAAATCTGAAACTTTTACAAGGTTTAACCCTTTGTGTTTTGCTCCATCAGAAGGATGGAAGGGAATGCAGAGTGATCCAATTCTCCTCTTCCTGAAAAAAAAAAAAAAAAAAAAAAAAGCCACAGAAAAGCCACATCCCAACCACAGCAGGGAATATTTGCAAATCCAGGTGGTCTAAAACCAGACCCAGAAAATCACGGTTAATTTTCCTGACATTGCTCTCCATGTCAAGGCCTCAAAACCCATTATAATATTAATTTTCCATTGATAAAGCCTGGCTGGATCTTCCAGAGCAGCAGGATTTGCCAAACTCATGGGTATTTTCTCTTTGTGCCCCCCATCCCCACTTGGAGGGGCCTTGGCAGGGTCTGTCCTCCCTGCAGAATCCCACCCTCAACCTTTATTTGGTGCCTTAATTTTTTATTTTATAGTGGAGCCTCCCTGGCACCACTCAGCCTTTATTTAACCAGAGGAACTGGAGTTTTTTTCTGCACGAGAACCAGGATTTTATGAGCCGGAACAATGTCTGAGCTGTGTCAGCTGGTGTTTTATAAAGGACAAATCAGTTAAACAGCTCCAGCTCACAAATCTTGTCTCTTTTTTCTTCCTCCCACCCCAGGTGCTGCTGGGGCTCTGCAGGAGCCCCTGGGGCAGCTCTGGGAGCATCTCCCCACCAGCAGCCCTGGGGACAGGAGACAAACAGCTCAGGGAGGGTTTGGTGCTGCTGCCAGGACAGTCTGGTTGTGTCCCTGCCAGGACCCAGCCCAGCCCGGTTCTGTCCCTGCAGGACCTGCAGGACCCAGCCCAGCCCAGTTCTGACCCTGCAGGACGCAGCCCAGCCCAGTTCTGACCCTGCCAGGACCCAGCCCAGCCCAGTTCTGACCCTGCAGGACCCAGCCCAGCCCGGTTCTGTCCCTGCCAGGACCCAGCACAGTTCTGTCCCTGCCAGGACCCAGCCCAGCCCGGTTCTGGTCCTGCCAGGACCCAGCTCAACACAGTTCTGGTCCTGCTAGGACCCAGCCCAGCCCAGTTCTGACCCTGCAGGACCCAGTACAGACCAGTTCTGACCCAGCTCAACTTGGTTCTGTCCCTACCAGGACCCAGCCCAGTTCTGATCCTGCAGGACCCAGCTCAACCTGGTTATATCCCTACAGGACCCAGCCCACCCCAGTTCTGACCCTGCCAGGACCCAGCCCAGCCCAGTTCTGACCCTGCCAGGACCCAGCACAGCCCAGTTCTGACCCTGCAGGACCCAGCACAGCCCGGTTCTGTCCCTGCCAGGACCCAGCTTAACCCGATTCTAACCCTGCAGGACCCAGTATAGCCTGGTTCTGACCCAGCTCAACCTGGTTCTGACCCTGCAGGACCCAGCCCAGGCCGGTTCTGACCCTGCAGGACCCAGCCCAGCCCAGTCCTGGCCCTGCTCAGACACCCCAAACCCCACCCTGGGCATCCCTGGAGTGGTGTCCGAACCCTCCTGGAGCTCTGGCAGATTTGGGAATTCCCTGGGGAGCCTGGGCAGTGCCAGCACCAATGGGGGAAGAAACTTCTCACAAAATCCAACCTTTCCCTAATCCCAGCCTTTCCCTGGTCCCCAAAATTTCCCTGATCCCAATCTTTCCCTGCTCTCAGCCTTTCCCTGATCCCGGCCTTTCCCAAAATCCAACTTTCCTTGCTCCCAGCTTTTCCTGATGCCAACCTTTCCTGATCCCGGCCTTTCCCTGCTCCCCAACCTTTCTCTGATCCCAGCGTCTCCCTGATCCCAGCCCTTCCATGATCCTTTCCCTGCTCCCAGCCTTTTCCCAATCCCAGCCTTTTCCTGATCCCGGCCTTTCCCTGCTCCCCAACCTTGCTCTGATCCCAGCGTCTCCCTGATCCCAGCCCTTCCATGATCCTTTCCCTGCTCCCAGCCTTTTCCTGATCCCAACCCTTCCCTGATCCAAACCTTTCCCCGATTCCAGGCTTTCCCTGATCCCAGCCTTTCCTAAAATCCACCCTTTCCCTGCTCCCAGCCTCTCCCTGCTCCCAGCCCTTCCCTGATCCTTTCCCTGATCCAAACCTTTCCTTGATCCCAGACTTTTCCTGATCCCCAAACTTTCCCTGATGCCAAACCTTCCCTGCTCTCAGCCTTTCTCTGATCCCAAAGTCTCCCTGACCCAAACTTTTCCCTGATCTTAGCCTTTCCCTGCTCTGAACCTTTCCCTGATCCCGGCCTTTCCTAAAATCCAGCCTTTCCTTGATCCCAACTCTTCCCTGATCCCGGCCTTTCCCTGATCCTTTCCCTGATCTCAGCTTTCCCCTGATCCCAGCGTCTCCCTAATCCCAGCCTTTCCCTGATCCTCTCCCTGCTCCCGGCCTTCCCCCGCTCCTGTCCCGCTCCTGTCCCGCTCCTGTCCCGCTCCCATCCGTTCCAGCAGCGCTCCCCAGGCCGTGTCCCGGGCTGTGTCCTGAGCTCTGTCCCGGGCCATCCCCGGCTCTGTCCCGGGCCATTCCCGGCTCTGTCCCGGGCTGTGTCCTGAGCTCTGTCCCGGGCCATTCCCGGCTCTGTCCCGGGCCATTCCCGGCTCTGTCCCGGGCTGTGTCCTGAGCTCTGTCCCGGGCCATTCCCGGCTCTGTCCCGGGCCATTCCCGGCTCTGTCCCGGGCTGTGTCCTGAGCTCTGTCCCGGGCCATTCCCGGCTCTGTCCCGGGCTGTGTCCTGAGCTCTGTCCCGGGCCATTCCCGGCTCTTTCCCGGGCCATTCCCGGCTCTGTCCCGGGCTGTGTCCTGAGCTCTGTCCCGGGCCATTCCCGGCTCTGTCCCGGGCCATTCCCGGCTCTGTCCCGGCTCTGTCCGATCTCTCTCCGCTCCGCCGTGTCCCGGGGCCGGGCGGGGCCGTGAGGGGAGAGCCGCCGCCTCCTCCTCTCCTTCCTCCTCCTTCTCTCCTTGTCTCTCCTCCTCCCGTTCTCTCTCTCTCCTCCCCCGTTCTCTCCTCCCCCGTTCTCTCCGCTCCGTGCCCTGCCCCGGGCTGGCCGGGGCGCTGCGGGCTGGGCGTGTCCGGGCCGTGTGTGGAGCGGGTTCAGAGGCCGGGGCGGGTCGGGCCCGAGCGGGACATGGCGGGGCTGCCCGGGGCGCCCGGCCCGCGCCTCCAGCACCGGGGGGCTGAGCCGGCCGGGGAGCGCCGCTGAGCCCCCCCGGGACCCCTGAGCCCCCCGGGACCCCTGAGCCCCCCCGGACCACCGAGCGTCCCCGGGACCACCGAGCCTTCCCGGGACCCCCGAGCTGTTCTGGGACCTCTGAACTGTTCTGGGACCCCCGAGCGTCCCCGGGACCCCCGAGCTGCCGGCATGGCCCGCTGGATCCCCACCAAGCGCGAGAAGTACGGGGTCGGTGAGTGAGTGAATGAACCCGCCGGGATTCCTCTCCTCCTTCTCTTTCCCTTCTCCTTCTCCTTCTCCTTCTCCTTCTCCTTCTCCTTCTCCTTCTCCTTCTCCTTCTCCTTCTCTTTTTCTTCTCCTTCTCTTTCTCTTCTTCTCTTTTTCCTCTCCTTCTCTTTTTCTTCTCCTTCTCTTTTTCTTCTCCTTCTCTTTTTCTTCTCCTTCTCTTTCCCTTCTCCTTCTCTTTCCCTTCTCCTTCTCCTTCTCTTCTCCTTCTCTTCTCCTTCTCTTCTCCTTCTCTTTCCCTTCTCTTTCCCTTCTCTTTCCCTTCTCTTTCCCTTCTCTTTCCCTTCTCCTTCTCTTTCCCTTCTCCTTCTCCTTCTCTTTCCCTTCTCTTTCCCTTCTCCTTCTCTCTCTCCTTCTCTTTCTCTTCTCCCTCTCCTTCTCCTCCAGTTCGGTGCAGTCTCCGCATCCCTTTCGGCCTCTCTCCCCTCCTTTTTTTGGGATCTTTCCCGTCCCATTTTGGGCTCTGTCCCAGCTCCCCAAATCCCCCAATTCACGGTTTCCCCATCACTCGGTATTGACTGTCCAGCTCTTCCAGGATACCTCAAACTTCAGGGCTGGATTTTATTATTTTGTCTCCCCGGCGTGTTTTACACTGAAAAAAAAAAAAAAAAAAAAAAAAAAAAAAGCTTTAGCACGGCAGGGAAAAAAAAAATCAAATAATCTGGTGTGGCTGGAAGGAGATGTGGTTGGAAAAGGATGAGCAGCGTGTCAAGGGAAAATTGCTCTGGGTGACGTGTTTGTCAAGGGTTGGAAATGTGGATTTGGGGTGAGGGATGGGGAAAACTTGCCTGGAAATGTCCCAGGACATGGATCAGCCCAGGACAGTGGAAATTGTCCCTGCCCAGGCCAGGAGTGAACCTGGATGAGCTTTAAGGTCCTTCCAGCCCAAACCCTGCAGTGATTCTGTGATTTGGACCTGGGGACAGTGGAAATTGTCCCTGCCCAGGCCAGGAGTGAACCTGGATGGGCTCTAAGGTCCTTCCAGCCCAAATGGTGATTCTGTGATTTGGACTGGGCTTGGATCAACTGGGGACAGTGGAAATTGTTCCTGTCCATGTCAGGAGTGAACCTGGATGGGCTCTAAGGTCCTTCCAGCCCAAATTGTGATTTTGTGATTTGGATCAACCTGGGACAGTGGAAGTTGTCCCTGCCCATGTCAGGAGTGAACCTGGATGGGCTTTAAGGTCCTTCCAGCCCAAACCCTGCAGTGATTCTGATTTGGACCTGGGGACAGTGGAAATTGTTCCTGCCCAGGCCAGGAGTGAACCTGGATGGGCTCTAAGGTCCTTCCAGCTCAAATTGTGATTTTGTGATTTGGACCTGGGGACAGTGGAAATTGTGCCAGGAGTGAACCTGGATGTGCTCTAAGGTCCTTCCAGCCCAAACCCTGATTCTGTGACTGTCACCGTGTCCCTCCTGGCCCTGGTTCTGTTCAAAGGGATTTTCTGGCTGCTCAGGAACAGGAACACAAACCCCTCTGTGTGTGGTGTCGCTGATAAAATCCCCCTTTGCTTGAGAGCCTGAAACCCACAGTCTTGAGGTCGGTGCTGAGCACTTGGCAGGAAGCCACTAAATGACACAGAAAGAGCTCTTGATAATTTATTTTACCACTTTTTTTTTTTTTTTTTTTTTTTTTTTTTTTTTTTTACTTCTGCTGCTCAGCAAGTGGACAACTCAACGTGAGAAAAAAAAAAAATAAATTGCTAATTTTGTGTTTGCACAACATTCATCACCCCCAGCTCCCCTTGGGGGTGAAAAAACCTCACCCTGCACGATTTTCACAGCAAATTCGAGCTGGGTGACCACTCAGAGAGGCTTTTTTTGCAAGGAGCTGCAGAAGAGACATTTTATTTTACACCACTCAAGGCTTATCTGGTTCCTCCAGGTAACTGGGCAGGGCGTGGATTTGCTGCCACCCTGAACTTTGTTTCTTCTTGTTTATCCTTGGAAGTGTGTGCACAACCCGGCTGTTGTTGGGAATTAATTAATTTCCCCAAAAGCAATTTATTTCCAAACTTTGGTGGCTAAAGTGAGATAACTCAATATCCTGCCGGGTTTTATTGGTTGTGTTATTGGAGTTTCCTGAGCTCACCTTTGAGTTGTTGAATGGCCTTGGGCACAGCAGATGAATCATGGGCACTCCTCTGGTTTCCTTTTTATATTTATTACCTTCCGGGGTGAGTTTTCCACAGGCAGCTGCTCCTTGTGACAGAAAATCTCCCAGGAAGGGACTGGCCTGTGAGTAAGAAGGGTGGAGAGGAAAAAAAAATGCTTCTTCCTAAGTATTTCCACCCAAAAAGTCTGTGTGGGATGCACCCTGTGACTCCTGGGTGAAAAAAGGGGATTTTTTTATTATTATTATTTTATTTTTTTTTTATTTCCTCAAGTGTCCTGCTGCAGTTTGATTTGCAGCCCAGGATTGATAAGGGTGATCACCAAGCAGTGATAGAATTATTTAGGTTTTTATCAGGCAGGGTTTGGTTCACTTGAGAGGTGATTTTGTCAGTTTGGTGTTTGCAGACTCTCAATGGGTTTTTATCTACGAGTGTGTCCCGTGCTCCAGGGCCCGGCTCTCAAGGGTTTGGGGTTATTTTGGAGGGGTTGGTGAGGGTTTTGGGAGGTTTTGGGATTGTACCAGAGGTGAAGTGGCTGCAAGGAGGGGAATGCCCCTGTTTGTGTGGGGTGGGGACAATCCCAGCCAGGCCTGAAGTGCAAAGACACAACTTGTGTTCAGAAAGAGAAAAAAAGACTGAAAACATCTCAGCAATCCACAGAAACATCTCCAGAGGGTGCCAGGATGGTGCCAGACCCTTCCCATCAAATAAAACACAACAAGTTCCAGCTCACCACGAGGGAGAAGTTCTGCCCTGGAGGTGGCAGAGCCCAGGGAGGACCTGGAATCTTCTTCATCCCAAACCCACCTGGATGATTCCTGTCTCCAGAGGTCCCTCCCACCCCTCTGTGTTCTGGGAATCTGCAGAAAAAACCCCAGAATGTGGCTGCTGGTTGGAACCTACTGTAGGATTTATTTAAAATGCCACCCTGGAAGTCCCAGCAGTGAAATGGGGGATTCCAGGAGGTCAGGAGTGGGATGGATTCAGTGTCACTGCTCTGATTCCTGCCCTTCAGGGCATCAAATAAAACACAACAAGTTCTGCCGTGGAGGCGGCAGAGCCCAGGGAGGACCTGGAATCTTCTTCATCCCAAACCCACCTGGATGATTCCTGTCTCCAGAGATCCCTCCCACCCCTCTGTGTTCTGGGAATCTGCAGAAAAAACCCCAAAATGTGGCTGCTGGTTGGAACCTACTGTAGGATTTATTTAAAATGCCACCCTGGAAGTCCCAGCAGTGAAATGGGGGATTCCAGGAGGTCAGGAGTGGGATGGATTCAGTGTCACTGCTCTGATTCCTGCCCTTCAGGGCATCAAATAAAACACAACAAGTTCTGCCATGGAGGTGGCAGAGCCCTGGAACAGCTCAGGGAGAGTCTGGAATCTTCATCCCAAACCCACCTGGATGATTCCTGTCTCCAGAGGTCCCTCCCACCCCTCAGTGTTCTGGGATTCTGCAGAATAACCCCCAAATTGTGGCTGCTGGTGATACCTGCTTTGGGATCATTTAATAGGATCAATAAATTATTTAAATAAATAGGATGTATTTAAAATGCCACCCTGGAAGTCCCAGCAGTGAAATGGGGGATTCCAGGAGGTCAGGAGTGGGATGGATTCAGTGTCACTGCTTTGATTCCTGCCCTTCAGGAGAGTTTCTAGCCCTGGGTTGTGTTTTACAGCTCCGTGGATTGTGAGTTCCAATGGATTTGTTTTATTTCTGGCTCAGGCTGGGGAGGGTTCCCATCCCCACACGTGGCCAGGGCTGAGTTTGGGGTGGTGTTTCTAGACAGGCAAAAAGAAGGACACTCACACAGTGTCAGAGCCAAAAAGGACATTTATTTTGGGATTTTGATTTATATAGTTTTTGGAGTTTGATCAGGGATTGGACAATGAGGCTGACACTTCTCCAACTCCACTGGTCAAACTAGAAATCCATCAATTGTCATTCATCCAGAGAGGAATGTACAGTTCACAAAACATGACTTTTGTTGACGTGAAAAAACACTTAAGAAACTCTTAACGAGGCTTTGGGGAGGGACAGGGACACCTCAGGGGCAGCATCTCCTCCTTGAGGCTCTAAAAGAGCATTTTTTGGGAGGTTGATGAGTTTTTTGGGGCCACACTGAACAAAGTGACCTGTGCTGGTCGTGTGTGTCTCTCAAAAAGGAGTTGTGAAATCATTTCACAAATATTCCTTCCAGGCAAAAAAACTCTGCTCTGAGGGAGAGAACACCTTAATGGATTCCAAAGGTTTTTAACTTTCATTATCTGTTTGTTGTAAAATTATTAACTTAGAGCATAAGGAACCAATCGTGTAATTCCTTTCTATTTCTGCTGGCAGTAACCTGGATTTGCTCTGATTTTAACTCAGGTGCTGCACCTGGGCTGGGAAATTGCTCTGGGTTGTAAAAAAACAATTCTGTCATTGCTCATCAGCTGCTCCTCACTTTGTGCACTGCTAATGGAGAGAGAGACCCTGGAGCCTGTGGAATCCTAAATTAGTCTGTAATAAATCCATGATAAACAAACAACCAGATCCCTTTTCCTGATTTTTTCAGCTCCAGAGCAATCCTGGAGTAGTTTTGGGGCCAGGGTGATTTCCAGGTGGCTGCAGTGATGATGAGAGAGAGAACCTGGAGCCTGTGGAATCCTAAATTAGTCTGTAATAAATTAGTCTGTAATAAATCCATGATAAACAAGCAACCAGATCCCTTTTTCCTGATATTTTCAGCTCCAGAGCAATCCAGGAGTGGTTCTGGGGCCAGAGTGGTTTCCAGGTGGCTGCAGTGATGATGAGAGGCAGAGAGCCTGGAGCCTGTGGCATCCTAAATTAGTCTGTAATAAATTATTCTGCAATAACTCCATTAAAAACAAGCAACCAGATCCCCTTTTTCTGATCCTTTCAGCTCCAGAGCAATCCTGGAGTGGTTTTGGGGCCAGGCTGGTTTCCAGGTGGCTGCAGTGATGATGGGTCAGGGCACAGCAGGTCCTTGTGGCACCTCTGACTCTGAACCAACAGGATGTGAAGTGTTTGTTCCTCCTCGTGCAGCCTGAGCTGAAAATGCACCGATTGTTCCGTGAGCACACAAATCTGAACTTCCACAAAGTCAGGAATTATTAACTCAGGTTCGGGTGGGAGAGCTCTGAGGTGTGAAAAGCAGAATAATTTGAATTTTGGTGAAGGTGGTGGTTTGCACCTGGAGGGCTGGGGGGGATTCCATTGCCCTGAGGGAACGGCTGGAGCTGTGCCAGGGGGTTTTAGGCTGGATTTTGGGAAAAGTTCTTCCCCTTGGGCACGGCCCTGAGGCTGCCAGAGCTCCAGGAGGGTTTGGAAAACACTCCCAGGGATGGGAACTTGGGGTGTCTGGAGGGATTTTGGGGTGTCTGTGCAGGGCTCCCAGAGTGGGAATTTGGGATGTCTGTGCAGGGCTCCCAGAGTGGGAATTTGGGGTGTTTGTGCAGGGATTTGGGGGTGTCTCTGCAGGGCTCCCAGGGTGGGAATTTGGGGTGTTTGTGCAGGGATTTGGGGGTGTCTCTGCAGGGCTCCCAGAGTGGGAATTTGGGGTGTCTGTGCAGGGCTCCCAGGGTAGGAATTTAGGGTGTTGGTGCAGGGATTTTGAGATTCCTGTGCAGGGCTCTCAGAGTGGGAATTTGGGGTGTCTGTGGAGGCAATTTGGGGTATCTGTGCAGGGCTCCCAGGGATGGGAATTTGAGGTGTCTGTGCAGGGCTCCCAGGGATGCCCAGAGTCGGAATTTGGGATGTCTGTGCAGGGCTCCCAGGGATGGGATTTTGGGGTGTCTGTGCAGGGATTTTGGGGTGTCTGTGCAGGGCTCCCAGGGATGGGATTTTGGGGTGTCTGTGCAGGGATTTTGGGGTGTCTGTGCAGGGCTGCCAGGGTGGGATTTTGGGGTGTCTGTGCAGGGCTCACAGGGTGGGAATTTGGGGTGTCTCTGCAGGGATTTTGGGGTGTCTGTGCAGGACTCCCAGGAGTGCCCAGGGTGGGATTTTGGGGTATCTGTGCAGGACTCCCAGGGATGGGAATTTGGGGTTTTTGTGCAGGGATTTTGGGGTGTCTGTGCAGGGATTTTGGGGTGTCTGTGCAGGCTCTGAGGTTGGATCAGCCATCCCAGTGAGTCTCTCCCAGCTCAGGACATTCCCTGAATTCTGGCCCCTCATTTTTGGGGCAGTGTGGCTGTCACACAGAGTTGGTGTGGTGGTGACCTGGGAATTGTCCCTGCCTGGTTCTGGTGGCCTCTCACACCCCTGGCCCCGTCCTGCCTGGCAGGACCAGAGCACTGGGCTGCTTTATTTGAAAATAAACCTCAAACTCTTCCCTCTGTGAGCTCCCACGTGGTGGGTGGCTCCAGTTTGCTCTGTCAGAGCTCAGGAATGGCAGAAATTCCTCAAACAGAGCAAAATAATCATCTCTGAGTGACTGAGGAGCTGCAGGACCAGCTTTGCTCACTTTGATGGTTTGGATTGTGGTGGCTCCTTGGAACAGAGGCTGGACAGGATGAAGAGAATAAAGTGGGGATTTATTAAAGGCTTTCAATATTTATTCAATATTTATTAAATCCTTTCAATACTTATTCAATATTCAATTTTCTTAAAGGCTTTCAATAGACACACCTTGGGCAGTCAGAGCCTCTGAGAGGACACCCAAGGTGGACAATGACCACAAGTTTTTCAATAGAATTAATTTTTTTTAAAAAACGATTTCAATACAATACAATTCAGACAATTGTATGAAATTATCAGCATTGTCCATTTACATATCAGGGGTTGATTCTCCAATTACAGCTTCAGGTAATGAAATAATTTCCCCCCCAGTTTGCTCCCCCTATAATTTATTTGTGTTTATTCTTTTTGGGGGCTGAGGCTGCAGAGTGTCCTTGAACTCCAGGCCCAGAGAGGAATTGTTTTGTCTGCCCAAATTGCAAGGACAGTGACAACTCTCCATGTGGAGTTCAGAGTTCTGCACTAAAGCAGTGCAGGATTTGGAAAATAGAAATGCTGACAGTGAAGGCATCCCCCAGAGGTGCTGGGCCATCCTCTCCTCCTCCCTGTCCCCACTCCAGGCACCTGCAGAGCTCTGCACACACAGTTTGGGATCGAAGCCCTCCGTGGTGCTGCAGCTCTGCATCCTGTGTCAAATCAGGGAAAATAATCCACCTTTGCCTCAACTTGCTCCTCACTTTTCCCCCACTTTTTCTGTTCTGACTTGGAGCTCAGGTCCTCTTTGGTGCCTCTGGTTCCTTGCAGGGGCTGCAGGAGGATGGAAAATCCAATCCCCCCATCCCTGCTGCAGGACTGAGCATCTTCCTTCCTGTGGGTGCAAAATCTCTGCTCATTCCTCCTGCTTTGTTATCATTTATGGGTGAAAAACTGTCTGATGGCAGTGCCAGCAGAATTCCTGATAGGGGAAAAGGCAAAACCTTGGAGAGTTGGTTCATTTCTGATCCTGTTTCCCAACTTTTATTGCTGCGTCTGCAGTGGATTCAGTGTGAAATTTGGCCATTTTTGCTTTTTGCTTCCAAAGCTCTTTCTATTTTTTATTTTTAATCCATATTAGCCAGGGCCTGTCTTCTCTTCTTTTTGGTGATTTCTACTCCATTGCTTCAGTCGTTCCCTGTGAAATTAATCCTGTGGACTTCAAAGGCGTCTCACTGCCCTGAACAGGATTTGTGAGTGTTTCCTTATCTCTGACTTTGAAAAAGAAATATTTCCCCAAGTGTTTTGTGGCTGCCTCAGTTGGTGGCTGACATCGCCCTGGTGCTCAGAAACTGGCCCAATTCTTAATTTTTAATAATTAAATCCCATCCAGAGCTGCTGGGTCCCTCTGGAGCTTGGGCTGAGCTCTGTCCTGCTGATTAATTGTGAGTTAATTGTTCTGAAGTGCCAAGAGATTATAGGGACCAATTTGTTGGGTGCTGAATTTCACAGCAATTCTTGATTATTCTGGTGGTTCTTTTCCTCTGGCATTCTGGTGTTTGCCGGCACAGCTGCAAACAGGAGTTATAGAGAGGAAAAGCAAAGTAAATACTCATGGGCTGAGAAAAAATTCAATGTATTGGTCGAGAAACAGTCACTGATAGGTGTGATATTATTTATTGTGCTCTGTAATCATCTTTATCATAATGTGTAATATTCTTTGTCATAATGTGTATTAATCTTCATCATTCAGCTGTTGAAAAATGCACACCCCCTTCTACCTGCAAACTTGAATTGAAAAATCTACATTTTTTTTGCTCTTCAGTTTATTTGACTGGCAGGACATTTCTCTCCATTATTGTTTTTAAAGGAAAACAACAACAACAACAACAACAAAATCCTATTTCTGCCAGGACATTAAAGACAAACCATGGCCAAGCTTCAAACCACATCAGCCCAAAGCCATAAATGCATTTTCTGAAATACATAAATCCACCTGAATCACAGCTGGGAGTTTGTACCAAGGGCTCCAAGACCTTCCCCTTCCCACCCAGGAGGGGATGGAGCAGCTCTGCCACAATCTGAAGGAATTTAGAGCTCAGAGTTTGGAGAAATTTGGGATTCTGCACCGAGGGAGTTTTTAGCTCCGCTGGTAAAAAAAAAATCTTTATTTTTTTATATATATATATTAATTATATATATTATTAAGCTTGGAGCTCTCTGGAGGATTACTGATGTGCAAAACTACAGGATTTTCAATCCTGGACCTGCAGCTTTGCTCACCCCAGGTGGGATTTGGGGCAGATTTCCCTTCCCTTGGTTCTCACTGACCCCACTCTGCAGGACAAACCCCATCAGAGAACTGGCCCTGCACAGACACTCACCCACAGCTCTCATCTCCAGAAAAAATGCCAATTCCAAAGTGTTTTTTCTCTTCCCATCTACCCCAGAAATGGGGGAACAGGATTAAAATAAGGAGCAGGAAATCTGTGCTGGGAATGGAAGGTGGGGAGAGTCTTACATTGGAAGCAAAAAACCAAACAAGAATATTAATATTGATCCCTTTGGTGCCAAGAGGAATGGAGAACAAACTGCTCCAAACTTTGCAGTGAGTTTTAATTAAACTCCCTGAGGTGCAGAATTAACCACTGAAGCCTTTCCTGCTTTTTTCCTTTACATCAAACTCCGTCTCTCTTGCAGCTTGAATCCCCCATGGCATTGCCAGAACAAGGAAATGCTGCAAGAACCAGGTGGAATAAGCTGAAAAAAAGCAAAAAAAATATATATATAAATAATTTCCAGAACCAGCTGCCTGTGACACTCTGAGACCTTTAGAGCTGGAGCCATAAATGGTTTTATTGCCCTGGAGGATCAAAGTTCCAGACTTCCCAAGAGCAGGAATTGTTATCTCACTGCACCTCGATGAACTTTTGGCACCTTCCAGGACCGGGGGCACTTGGATTGCACCAACACCTCCCAAAAATTCAGTGTCAGCAGGGAAAGAAATCCTCCCCAGTGTCTGTGACAAGGTGCCAGGCGTCATCAGAATTAATTTTTTAAATGCTGCTTCCCTCTCTGTGCCAGGGAGATCTCCCTGGGAGGAACAGCCTGTGCTGCACGCCAAAAAAATGACATTTTTTTATCATTTTAGCCGCTGCTCCAACTGAAACTCTGCAAACATCATCATTTTGTGAAGGAAACCAAGCGCTGCCAGCCCAAAAAGCTGTTTAGTAACTTGTATTTAAGGGCTGGTTTTATTAGCACAGGTTTGCTGGTAAATGCAGACAAAGCCATTGCAGGATTTCAGGATTTCAGCAGTTTAATGATCTGGACCTGAAATATCCCCTCAGCCCCAGCAGCAAAAGGGGAAAATGTGTTTGTGGTTTAAAGTTTGTGTCTTTAATGTCCTGGCAGAAATAGGAGGAATTTATTTTTATTTTTTTTTTTTTTTCTTAAAAGCAATAATTGAGAGAAATGTCCCACCAGACAAGTGCAAGCTGAAGAGCAGCTTTGTATCAGCACAGAAAATCTGAAATTCTCAGCTCCCAGGGCTCCAACAAGGGGACACTTCTGGTGGACAGTTGGAACTTCAAATATTTCATTCCTTGGACCCAAATGTTTCACTCCTTGGACCCCAAATGTTTTATTCCTTGGACCTGAAATGTTTCATTCCTTGGACCCCAAATGTTTTGTTCCTTGGACCTCAAATGTTTCACTCCTTGGACCCCAAATGTTTCTCTCCTTGGACCTCAAATGTTTTATTCCTTAGACCCCAAATGTTTCATTCCTTAGACCCCAAATGTTTTATTCCTTAGACCCCAAATGTTTCATTCCTTAGACCCCAAATGTTTTATTCCTTAGACCCCAAATGTTTCATTCCTTAGACCCCAAATCTTTCACTCCTTGGACCCCAAATGTTTCTCTCCTTGGACCCCAAATGTTTTATTCCTTGGACCTGAAATGTTTCATTCCTTGGACCCCAAATGTTTCATTCCTTGGACCCCAAAAGTTTCATTCCTTGGACCCCAAAAGTTTCATTCCTTGGACCCCAAATGTTTTATTCCTTGGACCTGAAATGTTTCATTCCTTGGACCCCAAATGTTTCATTCCTTGGACCCCAAAAGTTTTATTCCTTGGACCCCAAATGTTTCATTCCTTGTACCTCAAATATTTCACTCCTTGGACCTCAAGTGTTTCATTCCTTGGACCCCAAATGTTTCATTCCTTGGACCCCAAATGTTTCATTCCTTAGACCCCAAATGTTTCACTCCTTGGACCCCAAATGTTTTATTCCTTAGACCCCAAATGTTTCACTCCTTGGACCCCAAATGTTTTATTTCTTGGACTTCAAGTGTTTCATTCCTTGGACCCCAAATGTTTCATTCCTTGTACCTCAAATATTTCACTCCTTGGACCTCAAGTGTTTCATTCCTTGGACCCCAAATGTTTCATTCCTTGGCCCTTTCCTCTTCCCCCCTCCCTGGATCTGCAAACAGCAGAGTCCTCCCAGCTCTGGGCATTTCCAAATTTTCCTGCTCCTGCTTTGATGTTTTGCCCAGTGAGAACTGGGACAGTCGTTTCAAGCCAGTGGCAAATTCAATTAATTCTTTTGCAAGGTTAGAAAGGAGCTGAGCAGTGCAATTTGTGGAGTTGCTGGGGTCTTGCTTGTACAAATCTGCCTGAAAAATGTCATTGGAGAAGTTAATTTTTTTTATACTCCAAGTACAAATTGCACTTTTAGCTGGGAGGAGAAAAGGTAATTACAGAGAGACAGACTTGGTGAAATCCAGTCGCAGTTGTGTGGAAGTTATAAACAAACATTGCAACTTCACAGATTGTAAAAAATGGGAATAAAATCAGAAGTTGCTTTTGTGGAATTGGATTTCAGAGCCCTGGTAGGGGATGTGCTGTTATTAAATCAGAATTAGTGCCAGTGTGGGGTATAAACCCAGGCCTATTTGTCCAAAGGAACAAAGGAAAACCACAATATTTGAGGTGTTTTGGATTGCAGTGATGCCACCAGCCTGGGGTGGACACAAACCAGGTTCTGCCCCCTCGAAAACCAGTGGCAAAACCCGCCCCCCCAAAAAAAAAAAAAAAAAATTAAAAAAAAAATTCTGTGGTCATGTTGGAACCATTCCATGGGGTCAGGATGATTATTTCCAATGTTTGAATGTATTTTTTGGGGAGAATCCTGATCCTCCGGTCTGGCTGTCAGTGCTGGGATCCCAAAGAGGCAGAACAAAACTGCAACAACATCAACACTTTAACCCTGGCAGGGATCCCCAGCCCTGGAACTCTCTGCAGCCTTAAAACCTGTTTGATGCTTATGCTGAGCTTTATTATTTCTCTCTCTTTTTTTCATGTTTGGGCTCTGTTGGGCAGTGGGAGCAAAATCTGGGGCATTTCCCCAAACCCCAGCCTGGGGAATGGCAGGATCAGGGAAAATCAGGTTGGAGGAAACCTCCAGCATCATCTACCCCAACCTTTGCTGGCCAAAACCTTGAAGAATTTCACAAACAAGATGCATCAAACCTGATCAAGTTTACAGGAGTGGAGTGAGGAGAGGCCGGGCTGTTTTTCCAGCTGTGTCTCTGCAAAGGGGAACATTTCCTGCTGTTCCCAGGGGACTGGAATTGCAGGTCTGGCTGTTGTGGTTGAGTTTTTTAATTTTTTTATTTTTTATTTTTTTTTGTTCTGAAATCACAGCCTAGATCTGGTTGGGTGCTGTAAATTCAGGAGCAGGTTGGCTCCTCCAGTGGCAGCCCTGATTTATTTCTCTGGCTCCAGACAGGAGCTGAGACAGCTCATGTAGATTAATTCCTTATCTGAGCTTAAAACCCCCCCCGAGGGCCCTTCAGAGTGAAAATAAAGAAGGAAACGGAGAGGCCAGTGGAGAAAATGACACAGCAGAAGGTTTGTGTGTCAGTGTTCCTTGGGTGGAAAATAAACCAGAGTGTTTGTGAGGGTCAGAGCACGGGAGCAGATCAAGTTTGGCTCTTTCCACCCTGAGCACACTCAGAGAGAAAACAGTTTGTGCTGGGCTGAAATTAATGCTGGTGCCCAGAGCTGGGTGTGTTTGTGTCCTGTGAACAGCTCAGGTGTGCTCTGAGAACTGAATATTCTTGATTTTTACACAGACACTGAATATTCTGGATTTTTACACAGACACCACAGTGTAAACACTTTGGGGTTTTTTGGGGTTTTTTTGTCTGCTTGGGTTTTTTTTTTTTTTTTTTTTTTTTTATTATTATTTTGGGGTTTTTGTATTTTTATTGTTTTGTTGATGGGTTTTTTTTTTTTTGTTTTCCCCTTATTTGAGGGAAAGGTGACTTGGTGGGGATTCTGCAGACATGAAAATACAGATATTATTTCTTTTTCTCCCCCCTTTACAATCAGGATATTTTGTGCTTCAGCTGCTCTGTGTCGTCTCAGTTTGCCTGGTTTGGGATGTGAGAATCTCTAATTAAAATCCAGGGACTCATTTTCCCCTGTCCCAGAGCATTTCTGTGGAGCTCCCTGTGGGTTTGGGGTGTTTAAATCCACAAGAGACCATGGGATGATCCCTTGGGAAAGGCTCCCCATTCCCTTGGGCTGGGAGGTTGTTTTTCCTGCAGCAATCCAGGCTTTAGGAGATTAAACCATGGGGACCAGGCTGTGATATCCAGTCCCTGATGGGGGTCAGACAGGATTAGCCCAGAGAGGATGAGGAGGGCAGGGCTGAGACCCCTCCCTGCTCCCAGAGCTGGGATTACTTTTCCTCTGGGCTCTTTGGAGCTGCAGATCGGGTGATTTGCTGGTCCCACTCCAGGAAAATCCATCATTCAGAGGAAATCAGGGAAATATTTCAGATTTTAGTGGAGTGTGCATCCATTCCTTGTCCTTGGCAGGGCAGCATGGGACACCCTCATTTGGGTTTGGATTTTGGATGGTTGAGGTTGGAAATGTTGGAAATGAGGGTTGTGGCTCCTCCTGCTTCTCTCCTGGTTCCCCAAGGAAGGAGAAGATGCAAACCCCAACAGTTACAGCATCCAGATGGGAAAGGTCAGTCCCGTCCTCCTGCAGAGGCAGATGATGTCATTTCTCTGATGAGTTAATGCTCATTTCTTGAGATATCCCAGTTTAAAACTGGTGAGTGTGTTCATGGTGTGAGCTCATAGTCATAAACCCACAGAATTCCTGCACCAGGGAGTGCACGAGGGGCTGGAAAAGTCAAACCCACAGAATTCCTGGAGCAGGGAGTGCACGAGGGGCTGGAAAAGTCATAAACCCACAGAATTCCTGCACCAGGGAGGGCACGAGGGGCTGGAAAAGTCATAAACACACAGAATTCCTGGAGCAGGGAGTGCACGAGGGGCTGGAAAAGTCAAACCCACAGAATTCCTGGAGCAGGGAGTGCACGAGGGGCTGGAAAAGTCATAAACACACAGAATTCCAGGGAATTTAGGGTGGGAAAGGACCTTAAAGATCCTTCTCCTTCCCTGGGCAGGGACAGCCCACCTGCAGCTCTTCAGAGCTTGGACTCTGCTGTCCAATTAATTAATGATGGCTGTTAATGAGAGCATTTCCAGCTGTGCCATCCCATTCAATCTGGGTTACTGACATCCCAAAGGCTCAGCACCCACTGGGAACTTTTGGGATTGATCTGAATGGCATCAGCCACCATCCAGGAGTGGGAATTCTTTCATTACAGCCACTAAATCTCTTTATTTCCCAGTGCTGAACCATGAATTACTTTTTCTTTTTTTGAAGCAGAAGAAGTAGCCTGACATCTAAATCTTAATTATGCCATTCTCAGTTTGTCAGACACAAATTCCTGGGAAGTTACCAGCATGTTTCTGCTCCAAACATCAAAAAAGCCTTTGTTCCTCTGAAGAATTAATTCCTTGGGCAGTTCCTTGGTTTTCTTTAAACAAAGCCACTGGTTTAGTTTTGTATTTTGGGGCTGGATCTTGGCACTGGGGACCATCCCGGGCTCCTCCAGGCTGGGCTGTCCTGCAGAAAGAGCTCAAATCTCTCTGGTTTTGTGCAGAGGGGTTTGGCTGTGGGGCTGAGGGTTCCTCAATGGGATCCTTTGTTTTGGGGAGCAGCCCCAGGCTCTGCTGGCACAGGGAGGGAGGGCAGGGCCAGCAGGACTTGGCATTTGGACATTTGGACATTTGGACATTTGGACATTTGGACGGGGTCGTTGTTGTGTCTTTGTGCTGGGTGGGGCAGGGGGAGTGCAGAGATAAAGGATCCTGCAGGGGAATAATCCACATTTCTGGGTAGTCCTGGATCCTACAGGGGAATAATCCACAGTTCTGGGTATTCCCGGTTCCTGCAGGGGAATAATCCACAGTTCTGGGTAATCCTGGATCCTGCAGGGGAATAATCCACAGTTCTGGGTAATCATGGATCCTACAGGGGAATAATCCACAGTTCTGGGTAATCCTGGATCCTGCAGGGGAATAATCCACAGTTCTGGGTAATCATGGTTCCTGCAGGGGAATAATCCACAGTTCTGGATAGTCCTGGATCCTGCAGGGGAATAATCCACAGTTCTGGGTAATCATGGTTCCTGCAGGGGAATAATCCACAGTTCTGGGTAATCCTGGATCCTGCAGGGGAATAATCCACAGTTCTGGGTAATCCTGGATCCTGCAGGGGAATAATCCACAGTTCTGGGTAATCCTGGATCCTGCAGGGGAATAATAATCCACAGTTCTGGGTAATCCTGGATCGTGCAGGGGAATAATCCACAGTTCTGGGTAATCCTGGATCCTGCAGGGGAATAATCCACAGTTCTGGGTAATCCTGGATCCTGCAGGGGAATAATCCACATTTCTGGGTAATCCTGGATCCTGCAGGGGAATAATCCACAGTTCTGGGTAATCCTGGATCCTGCAGGGGAATAATCCACAGTTCTGGGTAATCCTGGATCCTGCAGGGGAATAATCCACAGTTCTGGGTAATCCTGGATCCTGCCAAACTGAGAATGGCATATTTAAGATTTAGATGTACTGAGGAAGGCATAATTAAGATTTAGATGTCAGGTTACATCTTCTGCATAAAAAAAAAAAGTAATTCATGCTTCAGCACTGGGAAATAAAGAGATTTAGTGGCTGTAATAAAAGAATTCCCACTCCTGGATGGTGGCTGATGCCATTCAGATCAATCCCAAAAGTTCCCAGTGGGTGCTGAGCCTTTGGGATGTCAGTAACCCAGATTGAATGGGATGGCACAGCTGGAAATGCTCTCATTAACAGCCATCATTAATTAATTGGACAGCAGAGTCCGAGCTCTGAGGAGCTGCAGGTGGGCTGTCCCTGCCCAGGGAAGGAGAAGGATCTTTAAGGTCCTTTTTTACCCCAAATTCCCTGGAATTCTGTGGATTTATGACTTTTCCAGCACCTCGTGCACTCCCTACTCCAGGAATCCTGTGTGTTTGACTTCTCCAGCACCTCCCTGCTCCAGGAATTCTGTGTGTTTCTGACTTCTCCAGCACCTCCCTGCTCCAGGAATTCTGTGGGTTTCTGACTTCTCCAGCACCTCCCTGCTCCAGGAATTCTGTGGGTTTGACTTTTCCAGCACCTCTCTGCTCCAGGAATTCTGTGTGTTTCTGACTTTTCCAGCACCTCCCTGCTCCAGGAATTCTGTGGGTTTCTGACTTCTCCAGCACCTCCCTGCTCCAGGAATTCTGTGGGTTTAACTTTTCCAGCACCTCCCTGCTCCAGGAATTCTGTGGGTTTAACTTTTCCAGCACCCCCCTGCTCCAGGAATTCTGTGTGTTCCTGACTTTTCCAGCACCTCCCTGCTCCAGGAATTCTGTGTGTTTCTGACTTTTCCAGCACCTCCCTGCTCCAGGAATTCTGTGGGTTTGACTTCTCCAGCACCTCCCTGCTCCAGGAATTCTGTGTGTTTCTGACTTTTCCAGCATCTCTCTGCTCCAGGAATTCTGTGGGTTTCTGACTTCTCCAGCACCTCCCTGCTCCAGGAATTCTGTGTGTTTCTGACTTCTCCAGCACCTCCCTGCTCCAGGAATTCTGTGGGTTTCTGACTTCTCCAGCACCTCCCTGCTCCAGGAATTCTGTGTGTTTCTGACTTCTCCAGCACCTCCCTGCTCCAGGAATTCTGTGTGTTCCTGACTTCTCCAGCACCTCCCTGCTCCAGGAATTCTGTGTGTTTCTGACTTTTCCAGCACCTCCCTGCTCCAGGAATTCTGTGTGTTTATGACTTTTCCAGCACCTCCCTGCTCCAGGAATTCTGTGTGTTTCTGACTTTTCCAGCACCTCCCTGCTCCAGGAATTCTGTGGGTTCCTGACTTCTCCAGCACCTCCCTGCTCCAGGAATTCTGTGGGTTTAACTTTTCCAGCACCTCCCTGCTCCAGGAATTCTGTGGGTTTGACTTCTCCAGCACCTCCCTGCTCCAGGAATTCTGTGGGTTTGACTTCTCCAGCACGTCCCTGGTGCAGGCTGAGCTCACACCATGAACACACTCACCAATTTTAAACTGATTTATCTCAATCCTCCCCAGGCCACCCCTCCAAGCCCTGGGGAACCCCAAACTCATCCAGGTTTCCCCTGCAGCTCCTGTTTGTGGGGTGACCTTGGAGCAGAGCATCCCTGGGTTTGTGCAATGCCCCCAGAGTTCCTCCTGCAGCCCCTCCAAGGGATCACCCTCTGCCCCAGAGCAGGAAAATTGCTGCTTATCTTTCCCCCCTGGCCCTGACCCGGCCATAAAACCAACTGCTGCTGGAATTATCTCGCTGCCCTTTTCCAATCCTGGCGGATTCCACGGGCTGGGTGAACTTGAGAAAACACATTCTTCACCTTTTAACCAAAACTGGAGCTCTAAACCAAACCCAGCAAGATGTTTGCCTCCAAAAATGATCCCTAAACAAACCCCAGGCTCGTGTTTTCCACCTCCACCTCTTTATTCAGATTAAATTTCCTCAATTTCAGCGTTGCTTTTCATCTGGGGGATGATAAAAGGAAGCAGGATCGACGCTCTGAAGTGAATTTCAAAGGATAAAAAAAATCCCAGCTGAAGTTTAGCTCGGAGCAAAATAACTTCAGATATTGCTGCGAATTTGAATACAAAAAAAAAAAAAAAAATCTCTGAATTATTTTTCTTTCTTCTTTTTCTTGCTGCTCTGTCAGGATTTAAGAAAAAGGGGTTTTATTTTTCCATGCCAAGGTGCTGCAAATTTAAATACAAAAAAAATCCGAATTATTTTTTCTTTCTTCTTTTTCTTGCTGCTCTGTCAGGATTTAAGAAAAAGGGTTTTATTTTTCCACGCCAGGGTGCTGAAAATTTAAATACAAAAAAATCTCTGAATTATTTTTCTTTCTGCCTTTTCTTGCTGCTCTGTCAGGATTTAAGAAAAAGGGTTTTATTTTTCCATGCCAAGACTTGTGTTTGTGATGTGAAACTTCCTTTTTCCTTTCAAGTGGGAGAGGGGTCAGGAAAGGGGTCTCAGAGCACAAATCCCTGCAGAGGGATGGGCTGGGGATAAACTCTGATTTCCAGCAGCAGGAAATGTCTCCTGGAAGGTCCCAGCAGCTCCCAGGGACAGAAATATTCCAGCAATTTGTCTTTGATAAACTTGGACGTAAAGCACGGGGGAGGAGGGTGCACACAGTGACCCCTCTGTTCTGCCAAAGGGCAGCCTGGCCAGGGAAAGAATGAGAAAATTGGATTTTTTAAAGAATTTTTTTTGTTTGTTTCTATTTTTTTTTTTTTTTGAGGGGGGTTTTGTTTTGGTGGTGGTTTTTTGGGGGTTTTGGGTTTTTCTTGTTTTTTTAGGGAATTTGTTTGTTTTGGGTTTTTTTTTTTTTGGTTTTGTTTTTGGGGGGGTTTGTTGGTTTTGGGGGTTTTTTGTTGGTTTTTTGGGGTTTTGTTGTTTGGGTTTTTGTATTTTTATTGTTTTGTGTTGGTTTTTTGTTAGTTTTTGGGGGTTAGTTTTGGTTTTTTGTTTGTTTGGGTTTTTGTTTTGTGTTTTGTTTGTTTTGGGGGTTTGTTTGTTGGGTTTTTTGGGGTTTGTTTTTGGGGGGTTTGGGGGTTTGTTTTATTTTTGTTTGGGTTTTTTGGGATTTTTTGGGGTTTCATTGTTTGGTTTTTTGTATTTTTACTGTTTTTTGTTGGTTTTTTGTTGAAGTTTTTTTGGGGGTTTTGTTTGGTTTTGTTTCTTTTGTTTCTTTTGTTTGTTTGTTTGCTTGTTTGGGTTTTTGTTGTTTTTTGTTGTGACAGTTCCTCCAGGTTGTAAAATGCTGCGTGTCAGGATGTGAAACTGCCCTGGTGGGGAAGGGGAAGGGGAAGGGGAAGGGGAAGGGGAAGGGGAAGGGGAAGGGGAAGGGGAAGGGAAGGAAAGGAAAGGAAAGGAAAGGAAAGGAAAGGAAAGGAAAGGAAAGGAAAGGAAAGGAAAGGAAAGGAAAGGAAAGGAAAGGAAAGGAAAGGAAAGGAAAGGAAAGGAAAGGAAAGGAAAGGAAAGGAAAGGAAAGGAAAGGAGGAGTTTGGGGTTCACTTCTGTCCTGTCTTTAGGACAGGAAGGGGAACAGGCCGGGCCGTCTCTCCCTGGTGCAGTTTGGGCTGAATTAATTCCGTGTTCCCAGCACAGGCCAGGCCCGAGTCCACCCACCTCTCCCCGGGCAGCGAGTCCTGAGGGGGGAAAAATGCAGCTGGGAATTTGTGTAATGAGAGATTGTCCTGGGGAAAATAACAACAAAATAAACCCCAAAACCTGGGATTGTGGGTGGGGATTGCAGGTGGGAGTTGTGGGGGGATTGTGTGGGGATTGTGTGGGGTTTGTGTGTGGGGACTGTGTGTGGGGTTTGTGTGTGGGGACTGTGTGTGGGATTTTGTATGGGAATGGCCAAGTGTCACACAGGGACCTGCAAGGACTCAGCCAGGGGGTAACCCTGAGATGTTCCAGGGCTGGAGCTCCTTTGGATACTGGGAATGTTCACCTGGAGCAGGGAAAGGCTCCAGGGAGAGCTCAGAGCCCCCGGCAGGGCCTGGAGAGGGGCTGGGGACAAGGGATGGAGGGACAGGACACAGGGAATGGGGAGATTGGGGTGGGATATTGGGAAGGAATTCCTGGCTGGGATGGAATTCCCAGATTTGCTGTGGCTGCCCCTGGATCCCTGGCAGTGCCCAAGGCCAGGTTGGGATAACCTGGGACAGTGGGAGGTGTCCCTGCCCAGGGCAGGGGTGACACTGATGGGATTTAAGTTCCCTCCCAACCCAAACCATTCCAGGATTCTGTGAAACTCAGAAAGCAGAAGCCAAACCAGTCCCAGGTTCCAGGGCAGGGACAGCACTGGATGAGATTTAAGGTCCCTTCCAACCCAAACCATTTTGGGATTCCCTGGAGAGGGACTGGGGACAAGGGATGGAGGGACAGGACACAGGGAATGGATCCCACTGGGAGAGGGGAGATTTAAATTGTTGAAATTATTGAAATTGTTGAAATTATTGGGAAGGAATTCCTGGCTGGGCTGGAATTCCCAGATTTGCTGTGGCTGCCCCTGGATCCCAAGGCCAGGTTGGGATAACCTGGGACAGTGGGAATTCTCTCTGCCCAAGACACTGTTGGGATTTAAATCCCTTCCCAACCCAAACCATTTCACTCTTCCCATTAATCTTTCGCCATGAGCATTATCCAGATTCATTTTTCTGTCAGGATGTGCATTAGGAATTTTTACTTTGGGGCCAATTCTTGTCTCTTTGGGGTGTCTGAGCATCACCCCCAGCTCTAAAATCCTGATTTACATCCCCTCGGTGGGGAGGGAGAGGAAAGTGGCTGCAGGAGCAGCTCTGAGGGGCAGAAATACAATAAAATTCCTGTAGAAATTCTGAAAATTCAGTGTATTCTGTGGTATAAACTGGGAGCAAACCCTGCCCTGCAGCACAGGGAGATGTCCCTGCTCAGCTCAGGGATCCTGCAGGGACTCAATTCCCTCCTGGGGTGTTTATAATCACAATATTTGGAAGAAATGTCAAGTTTGGGAGAGAATTTCCGGTGGTGAAAGCCCCAACCAGAGCATCTCATCCTCCTGGGAATGGGAGGCATTTCATGGGAATTTCCTGGCAGGGAGAGCTCTGAGGGTTTAATTTATTTATTTCCTTTCCACTCCAGAGCTCCTCAAATGCAAACCTTGGGAAATGTCAAAAATTTGCCCTCTGAAAAATGTTTGGGTGATATTATTATTATTATTATTATTATTATTATTATTACTATTATTATTGTTTATTATTATTATTATTACTATTATTATCATTACTATTATTGTTATTGTTTTGCTCTCTTGAAAACCAAATGTGGTTGTTCACCACAGATTTTCTCAGAGATAAATAAATGTGAGAATTTTGTGTCTGGGAAGGTTTCACTGCTGCACTTCAGGATCTGATCTGTTCTTAAATCAATTAAATTTATTTTAAATAAATCAGGGTTTGGTTTGCTCTGACTTTGCTGATCAATTCCTTGAACCACAGCAAAGCATTTCACTGATTTGATGTCTTTTTATTGGGTTTGAAAACAAATACAATTTAAACTTCCTCAGGTTTTTTTTGGTTTTGTTTTTGTTTTTTTGGGTTTGTTTGGGTTTTTTTTGTTTGTTTGTTTGTTTGTTTTGGTTTGGGTTTTGTTTTTGTTTTTGTGGGTTTTTTTTGTTTGTTTGTTTGTTTTGGTTTGGTTTTTTGGGGTTTGTTTTGTTTGGTTTTGTTTTTGTTTTTTCCCAGTGAAGCTCCAGCAAATCCCAGGGAAAAGTTCACTTAATCCTATTCCTGGAAATCCCATAAGCATCCAGCTTAACTTTGTCTTTGGGAGGGATTAAATCTGCACAGAATCCCTAAATTTTGGTGCTAAAATGGGTTCTTGGTTGGCAGGAAATAAATGTGATTTGGTTTGGAGATGGAGGTGGTTCAGTCTGGGACTGGGGTGGGTTTATCACCACATCCCATTTCTGGGGTTTGCTGGTGCTGGAGTTACTCCTGTGAGAGACCAAAGAGTGAGAATTAGGATCATTATGATCATTAACTATGGAACTTTATTAATGAATTAATTAATTAATTATGTGCCTGGGGGCAGGATTTTGGGCTCCTCCAGAAAGTGTCACAGGCTTGGAAGGTAAAAACCCACCTCTTGTGGGACTTTAATATAACAACAACAACAACAACAACAACAACAACAACAACAATAATAATAATAATAATAATGATAATAATAATAATAATATCACAGTAATAATAATAATATCACAATAATAATAATATAGTAATAATATCACAGTAATAATAACAATAGTAGTGGTTTATAATAATAATAATATCACAGTAATAGTAATATCACAATAATAATAATATCATAGTAATAATATCACAGCAATAATAACAATAATAATAGTTTATAATAATAATAATATCACAGTTATAATTATAATATCACAGTAATAATAATATCATCACAGTAATAATAACAACAATAACAACAATAATAATAGTTTATAATAATAATAATATCACAGTAATAATAACAACAATAATAATAGTTTATAATAATAATAATAATATCACAGTAATAATAATATCACAGTAATAATGACAACAATAATAATAATAGTTTATAATAATAATATCACAGTAATAATAATATCACAGTAATAATAACAACAATAACAACAACAATAATAATAGTTTATTATTATTATTATTATTATTATTATTGTGTGATTAACATTAATTATTAACAGACAACAGTGTTATCAGTCAATAACATTTCTTCATTTCAAAATCTAGAATTAGATTCACCACATCCTTCCACACCCAGAGTGACTTAATCCCTTTTCCTTTCCCCAAACTTCACCTCCCTTTCCCCAAACCCTCCCCTGCCTTTGAATAACCTGTTTTTTCCCCTTTTTTCCCTTTTTTTCCCCATTTTTCAGCCATCTACAACTTTGAGGCCACGCAGGAGGTGGAGCTGTCCCTGCAGGTTGGGGACACCGTTCACATCCTGGAGATGTACGAAGGTAAATGGGGCTGGAAGGGGAAAACACGAACAAAATCAAGATTATTTTTGATTTTTCACATTTTGGATCCGTATCTGCAGCTCCTGTCGCAGATTTGGTGTGTTGGTGGTTTGCTGTGAGCCCCTGAATTTTTAAAATAGTGTTTATAAAAATGCAGAAGTGCAGAGGGTTTTTCATCTTTGTGCTGTTTCCAGGTGAGGTTTCTCACCAAGATCTCAAGGCAGCGCTAAAAGAGAAAGAAAACATTTAATTCTGTTATTTTAATTTAATTTAATTCAGAAAAACGCTGCTGTTTTCACCCCACATCTCTTTGTTTTGGCTCCTCTTTGGGCCAAGCACTTTGTGCTCATGGCATGAGCTGATCCTGCTGGAAAATAAAAATTATAATTTAAAAAAAAAACTCCTAGTTTTTAACTTGATTTAGTTTTTGATCTGAGTGAATGAGAATAAAGGAGAGGGAAGGGCTGATTAATTAATAATTAATAAGTTCATAATTAATGAATGTTGTTTTGAGTTGTAATATCACAAACTGGCCCATTTTAAATCTTCTTAAACATTTAAATATAACTGTGTTTAAAACATTTAAACATTTAATTTAAATGTTCTTAAACATTTTAAATATTCTTAAAATGCTCCAATTATGGACCCTCCAGGCCCTTTTTTAGGCTGTTTCTCCCCTGCCCTTCACTGGGACATTTTTTTTCATGATACCTCAATATAAACCACAAAGAAAACAAAATTCTTCTTTTGAAAAAGATTAAAATGACACTTGAATATTTCAAATTTCACTTTAAAGGTTGGAACAGAGCCATTTAATCACTTTAAGGGATGCTCTGGCCACTGTTTCCTTCTCCAAAACATAAAAGATAAAATATAAATCCAATTATTTTATACAACCAGCATCGATTGGAGGGAAGATTCTCGTGCTCAGTGCTGGGAAAAGGGAGATAAAATTGCTAAAATTCTTTATCAATTTCTCCTTGACCCATTAATTGTTCCCTTTTCCATCCTCTGGAGTTCCCAATCCCGGCAGATTTGTGTTTTTCTCCTGGATGATGTGGGGAGAGGGGAAAAAAAGGGAAATATCCCAGTGGAAATCATTTATTCTGTAAAAACACACAGGGAAGAGGGAGCAAAACTCCTTTGGGGAGAGGAGGCATCTTGTGCTTCCCAAAATTTGGGGGGGTTTTGCTTCTTTCTCCCTATTTTTAATTTTTTTTTTTTTTTGGTTATTTTTTTAGCCCATATTTCTTGCAATCAGCTCGACAGAGACAGGAATAGGGAATGAGTGCATAAATTCATAAATTGTATTTTTTTGTTTTGTTTTTTTTTTTTTTTTTTGGTTTTGGGGTTTTTTGGGGGGTTTGTTGTTGTTTGTTTGGAGTTTTTGGGGTGGTTTTTTTTGTATTTTGGGGGGGTTGTTTGGGGGTTTTTTTCTGGTTTTTTTTTGGTTTTTTTTTTTTCTTTTTTTGGTTTTGGGTGGGATTTCTTTGGGGTTTTTTGTTGGTTTTGTGTTCGTTTTGTTTTGATGGGGTTTTTGTTTGGGTTTTTGGTTTTTGTTGTTTTTTTTTTTGTTGTTGTTGTTTTTTTTTTTTTTTTTTTTTTTTTTTTTGTTTTGTTTTTTTTTCGTTTTTTGTTTTGGGAGGTTTTTTTGAGTTTTGGTTTTTTGTTTGTTTTTTTTTTTTTGGAATCTCCCAGTCTGGAGCTTTGTCAGAGAAAATTGCCAAAATTGCCTGTGGAATAGTTTGGGAAGTTCGTGGTGAATGTTTTCCTTTGAGAAGGGGGAATAAAATGATCGTTCTCACACAAACCTGTGGCTGAGCCACCTCTGCAATTCCTGCACGACAACAACAAAAAAATCCTTTTTCTTTTCCCAGAAATGCAGCCAGTTGTGAGTGTACAGGAGGAAATGCAGAGAGATGGTGACTCTGATCAAATTCCCCAAAAATTCACCTCAAACCCTCCCAACTCTGATATTCTGTGAGGAGCTTCTTCCCAAATTTATTATTTTTAATTTTTTTTTTTTTTTTAATTTCAGCTCTGAGCTGCATTCCCAGCTCTCTGTGAGTCTCTTTTGGAGGATAAATCTCACATTTCTTTTTTTTTTTCTGCTCCTTTTCATGCTGATGCTGCTCCCCGCTCAGTCCGGCTGATAAAACCAGGGTTTTGTTCTGTAATCTCTGTTTTTATCTGGACACACAAGTTTCTACTTTGGAAAAGTTTCCAGGGAACCAGGGAGGGGCTGGGTGGGAGGGGAGGCTGGAAATGCCCCGTGGGGTTGTTTTTTTGGGGCTGGGAGATTCCCCATGAAGTCATTTTTTTTTTTTTGGGAGGGTTGGGACATGCCCTGTGGGGTTATTTTTTTGGGTTAGAGATTCCCCATTAAGTTATTTTTGAGGGAGTTGGGAGATGCCCTGTGGAGTAATTTTTTGGGGTCTGGGAGATGCCCTATGAAATCATTTTTTGGTGTTGGGACAAGCCCTAAAAAATAATTTTTTGGGGTTGGGACAAGCACTGTAAAATAATTCTTTGGGGTTGGGAGAAGGAAGCCCAGTGGAGTCATGTTTTGGGGGGTCTGGGAGATGCCCTGTGCAATAATTTTTTAGGGATTGCAAGATGCCCTGTGGGATAATTTTTTTGGGGTCTAGAAGATGCCCTGTGAAATCATTTTTTGGGGTTGGGACAAGCCCTATAAAATGATTCTTTGGGGTTGGGAGAAGGAAGGCCAGTGGAGTCAATTTTTGGGGATGGGAGATTCCCCATGAAGTCATTTTTTGGGGAGAATTGGCATATGCCCTGTGGGGTCATTTTTTGGGGTCTGGAAGATGCCCTGTGAAATCATTTTTTGGGGTTTGCGAGATGCCCTGTAGGGTCATTTTTTGGGCTGGAAATACCCTGTGAAATCATTTCACACAGTGGGATAACAGGGGGGGATCACACGGGGGGTGATTGATCCATTTTTCGGACCTGCAGCTCCCCACGGATCCCTCGGGGGGTGACACCCCTGGAAATTCATCTCCAGCCTGGACAAAAGGACACGGGGAAGGGTGTCAGGGAGGGAAAGCAGCACAGGCTGAGCTGTGTGACCTGAGGGTTCCAAATATCCCCAGTACAGGCTGAGGGAGCCACGGAATGGTTTGGGTTGGAAGGGACGTGAAAATCCTCCTGTCCCACCCTCTGCCGTGGGCAGGGACACTTCCCTCCGTCCCAGGGAGCTCCAGCCTGGCCTTGGGCACTGCCAGGGATGGGAGACCCTTCCAGGGATGGGAGACCCTTCCAAGCATGGAAAGGGGTGGAGACCCTTTGAGGGATGGGAAACCCTTCCAGGGATGGGAGACTCTTCCAGGGATGAAAAGGGATGGAGACCCTTTGAGGGATGGAAACCCTTCCAAGGATGAGAAACCTTTCCAGGGATGGAAAGAGATGGGAAATCCTTCCAGGAATGGGAAACCCCTCCAGGGATGGGAAACCCTTCCAGGGATGGGAAACCCTTCCAGGGATGGGAGACCCTTCCAAGGACAGAAACCCTTCCAGGGATGGAAAGGGATGGGAAATCCTTCCAGGAATGGAAACTCTGCCAGGGATGGAAAGGGATGGAGACCCTTCCAGGGATGGAAAACCTTTCCATGGATGGGAAACCCTTCCAGGGATGGGAAACCTTTCCAGGGATGGAAAACCTTTCCAGGGATGGGAAACCCTTCCAGGGGTGGGAAACCCTTCCAGGGATGGAAAACCCTTCCAGGGATGGGAAACCCTTCCAGAGATGCTCCCCAGTGCCAGTAACAATCAGTGCAGGACACCTGAGAGCTCTCAGATGTCTTTTCTCAGATCCCTTTTAAATAAACACAACCAAACCCTCTGTAGAGCCCAGGGTTGTTCCTTCAGGTCCCACACTGCAGAGCAAGGTTTTTATTTATTTTTTGATTATTATTATTTTTTTTTATTCTTATTGTTTTTATTTTTATTCTTATATTTTTATTTTATTTTATTTTATTTTATTTTATTTTTATTTTTCTCCTCTCTCTGCCTGCAGAAGGGCAGGGAGCTCTTGGTACAAGATTTCCCCTTGCCCTGATAAGAAGACAGAGGAGAGGAGCAGCCTGTGCTCCTCCTGCCTGCCAAGGCTTCAGCACTCTGCAGGAAAAAAAAGGGGAAATTTGCTGTCTGCAGGATTTGGAGGCTGCTCCAGTCCTTGAGCAATGAGCTGGGAGGATATTTTACTGTTTGGGGGAGAATCTCCCCCTAATCCGCAGGATTTATTTGTGAATTCAGCATTCCAGGGGAGCAGTGGGAACAGCCAGGCTGGGGGTGGAGGGAGGGAATGTTGTGCTCACACCCCCTGACCCCTGAATTGAATTCAAATTCAATTTACCTTGAATTTGTTGGTGGTTTCAGTCCCCCCTGTGGAGGGGGAGGCAGTGCCCTGACAGGACAGGACAGGGCAGGACAGGAGGAGGAACAGGGACCTTGTGGTCCCAACGTGACCTGGCCTTGCATCACCAGGGAGAAATTCATCATCACTGGGCTCTTCTCCTTAGAGTTTTCATTTCCATGCTGCATAAAATCCACTTCATGAAGGGTAAAACTGAGGACTTGATCCATTAAAAACAAAAAAAAAAAAAAAAACAAAAAAAAAAAAAAAAAAAAAAAAAAAAAAACCAAAAAAAAAAAAACAAAAACAAAAAAAAAACCAAACCAAAAAAACCCAAACCAAACCAAAAAAAAAAAAAACAAACCCACAAAAAAAACCAACCAAACAAAAAACAAACAAAAACAAAACAAAACAAAAAAAAAAAAAATAAAATAAAAAAACCCAATAACCCCAAACTTTTTAGCCATTTCTTTGCCAGTCTCCTTATTTTTTTTTTATTTTCAGTCTGAAATTTTCCATGTCATCATCAACTGCAAAACCTTCCTCTGCTTTTAGCCCATCTCTGCTCAGGGGAAAACACTCAAACATTTAAACACTTCATTGCTTTGAAGATTTAAGCAGATTTTGTTGTTGTTTTTTTTTTTTCTTCCTTTTAGAAGAAATGATGTAACGAATTGAGCACTGCACAAAGATGGATGTTCCTGTTACAGTGATGGATAAAGTCACTGAAAATGGGAGCAGAATCCTGAGGTTGCACGAGGTGCTCGCAGAACCAGCTTTGCACAATCAGCCCCAACGTGCTTTTGTGCAACAAATTGCAAAATATTTGCCAGGAATGGGGGGAAGGCCAAGGGGCCCCCTGGGCCAGGAGGAAGTTGTGATATCAAAGGGCTGAATGTGTAAAACGGGATCAAAAATCCCTCCTGGGTGGATTCTGTGAGCTCTGTCCCCCACCCTGAGGAATTGCTGCTTTCCCCTTCAATTAATGACAAACTTGGATAAAAATAGAAGTTAAATCTTCTCATCCCTAATCCAGGACCTCATCCATGGCTCCATCAGCGATGGATAATCTTGTTTTTCCTCCTGTGGAAAGAAATGGAGTTTTGTCTTCCCTCCAAACTTTTTACTGGAATATTGGAGGTTTTGAGGTGGAGAAAGGGCACAAAACTGCACTGCAGAAAATAAATGAATAAATGGAAATATAACCACTTGCACATAAAAATCCTCAATAAAATATAAATTAAACCATTCTAAGCTCTATGGAGTGTCAGATCCATAGTTCTTTATGGAACCTTTTTGATAAATATAGGAATATATGGGAAGGACCAACAATAAAACCACCAAACAAAAAAATTAAATACAAACCCAAAGAACCCAACCTCCCCTCCTCTCTTCTTTGCCTGATTATTCCCTTAAACCCTTTTGCCTTGTTGATGCTGCCACTGAGCTGGACAGAATCTCCTTGGATGGGCTTTGATGTCCCTCCAACCCAACCCATTCCATGGAAATCCTGGTTAAACCTGGTGCCAAAGGGAGGAGAAATGTCTCTCAGAGCCATTGGCTCCCGAGGCCTGGGCAGAACAATTATTTCCTTTACCATAACAATTTTTAAATCTTATCAGAGTGAGACTGACAATTATTGCTTTGACCTTAAAAATTTTTAGATCTTACCAAGGTAATATGGACAATTATTGCTTCTACCTTAACAATTTTTAGGATTGACAATTTTTCCTTCTACCTTAACAATTTTTAGATCTTAGCAAGGTAAAATTGACAATTACTGCTTCTACCTTCTAACAGTTTTTAGATGTTACTAAGGTAGGATTGACAATTATTGCTTCTACCTTAACAATTTTTCGATTTCACCAAGGTAGGATTGAGAATTTTTGCTTCTGCCTTAACAAATTTTAGATTTCACCAGGGTAAGACTGACAAATATTACTTCTACCTTAACAATTTTTAGATGTTACCAAGGTAGAATTTACAATTATTGCTTCTGCCTTAACAATTTTTAGGATTGACAATTATTGCTTCTACCTTAACAAGTTTTAGATCTTACCAAGGCAGGATTGACAATTATTGCTTTGACCTTAAAATTTTTTAGATCTTACCAAGGTAAATGGACAATTATTGCTTCTGCCTTAACAATTTTTAGATCTCACCAGTTTAAAATTGACAATAATTGCTTCTACCTTAACAATTTTAGATCTTACCAAGGTAAGACTGACAATTATTGTTTCTACCATAACAATTTTTAGATCTCACCAAGGTAAGATCAACAAACAGGATTTGTGCCAGGGCAGGGAGCTCTGATCGATTCATTTTTGGATCCCAAATGAGAAGATCAACAAATTGATGTTGTAGGAAGGTGGTGAGAATTACAATTTGTATTTAATTGCATTTAATTAAATACAAAATCTCTGTGTTTGCTTTTCCAGGCTGGTACCGAGGATACACACTCCGGAATAAATCCAAAAAGGTACGAGCTCAATTTTGGGTCACCCACATTTTAATTTCACACCTTGGCAGGCCCCACCTGGTGCTGAAAACTCCTGTAATTCTTGTCTTAAACTCCTGTAATTCTTGTCCTAAAACTCCTGTAATTCTTGTCTTAAAACTCCTGTAATTCTTGTCCTAAAACTCCTGTAATTCTTGTCTTAAAACTCCTGTAATTCTTGTCTTAAACTCCTGTAATTCTTGTCCTAAAACTCCTGTAATTCTTGTCTTAAAACTCCTGTAATTCTTGTCTTCACTCCTGTAATTCTTGTCTTAAAACTCCTGTAATTCTTGTCTTCACTCCTGTAATTCTTGTCTTAAAACTCCTGTAATTCTTGTCCTAAAACTCCTGTAATTCTTGTCTTCACTCCTGTAATTTTTGTCCTAAAACTCCTGTAATTCTTGTCTTAAAACTCCTGTAATTCTTGTCTTAAAACTCCTGTAATTCTTGTCTTCACTCCTGTAATTCTTGTCTTCACTCCTGTAATTCTTGTCTTAAAACTCCTGTAATTCTTGTCTTAAACTCCTGTAATTCTTGTCTTAAACTCCTGTAATTCTTGTCTTAAAACTCCTGTAGTTCTTGTCTTAAACTCCTGTAATTCTTGTCTTAAAACTCCTGTAATTCTTGTCTTAAACTCCTGTAATTCTTGTCCTAAAACTCCTGTAATTCTTGTCCTAAAACTCCTGTAATTCTTGTCTTAAAACTCCTGTAATTCTTGTCTTAAACTCCTGTAATTCTTGTCTTACTCTTGCCCTCAATGACAGAAATCAATAATTCGGAGCTGGAAATTCAGAGCCCCGTGTTGGTTATTCCTCCACTGGAATCCTGAGAAATGCACTTGGAACTTCCTTTTTAAAAATTACCTGTTCTCACCTTCTTACACGAATTTATTGCTTCATCCTGATGCTCTGGGTCCTCTGCACATCCAGTTCTGTTTAATGGGAATATCAGAGGTTTTTTTGGCTGGAAAATATTGCAGAAATCACACGTTCCCAGGGATGGAAGCTGCCTGGAAATCCGGGTTTCCCCAGGAATTCTGGCACCTCTCCTGTGCTGACATCCCCCACAGCTTCTGTTTTTAGGAGTAAAGAGGAAAAAAAAAAAAGAGATCAGGAAAGGATTTTCAGCATTTTTACATTTTTTCAGATTTTCAGATTTTCCAGAAGGTTTCTCTGTAACAACAAAAATGTGGGAATTTCTGCAGAAATGGTGGTGGGAGCTTTTTTAGGGAACACATGGTAGAGGACTCCAGGAATATTTCATGGCAATGAGTGATAATTTTCAGGAATTTCCAGCATTTCCTGAAGGGTTATCAGAGTAAAACAAGGAATCAGCCACTATGGAACCTGCTGCTCCTCCCTGTCCTTTTTTCCTGGGACGTTTCTGACTCCTTCCCCCTGTTTGTTTTTTTTGTTTTGTTAAATATCTTCTTCTCACATCCCATCCCACAGTGGCATTGATTTATTTCACTTCTCTCTCCATTTTTAGGGCATTTTCCCAGAGACCTATATCCATTTGAAAGAGGCCATCGTGAAGGACCGGGGGTAGGTTGGCACTTCTTTGACAGCAAAAAAACTAAATTTCATCCCATTTAAACCCCCAAAATAAGCAACTGAAGTCGTTATGGCTGTGACAAGTTTGGCAATTCTTTGGCATCGAAAACCCAGCAAATTTCATCCCATTTAAACCCCAAAAATAACCAAATGAAGTCGTTATGGCTGTCACAAGTTTGGCAATTCTTTGGCAGCAAAAACCAGTGAATTTCATTCCATTTAAACCCCAAAAATAATTGAAGTAGCTGTGGCTGTCACAAGTTTGGCAGTTCTTTGACAGCAAAAAACCAGCAAATTTCGTTTCATTTAAACCCCAAAAATAACAAATTGAAATAGTTATGGCTGTCACAAGTTTGGCAATTCTTTGGCAGTGAAAAAACACCGAATTTCATTCCATTTAAACCTCAAAAATCACCAATTGAAGCAGATGTGGCTGTGTGTATCTCCTAGTGCATAATTCCATTTTTCAGAGCAGAGCAGTCAGGAGCAGGGGCAGCAAAAACCCAGTGAATTTGATCCCATTTAAACCCCAAAAATAACCAATTGAAGCAGCTGTGGCTGTCACAAGTTTGGCAATTCTTTGGCAGCGAAAACCCAGCGAATTTGATCCCATTTAAACCCCAAAAATAACCAACTGAAGTCGTTACGGCTGTCACAAGGTTGGCAATTCTTTGGCAGCAAGAAAACAGCGAATTTTGTTTCATTTAAACCCCAAAAATAACCAATTGAAGTAACTGTGGCTGTCACAAGTTTAGCAATTCTTTGACAGTAAAAAACCAAATTTCATTCCATTTAAACCCCAAAAAATAACCAACTGAAGTCGTTATGGCTGTCACAAGTTTGGCAATTTTTTGGCAGCGAAAACCCAATGAATTTGATCCCATTTAAACCCCAAAAATAACCAATTGAAGTAGCTGTGGCTTGTACAAGTTTGGCAATTCTTTGGCAGCAAAAACCCAGCAAATCTCATTCCATTTAAACCCCAAAATAACCAATTGAAGTTGTTATGGCTGTCACAAGTTTGGCAATTCTATGGCAGTGAAAAACCCAGCGAATTTCATTCCATTTAAACCCCAAAAATAACCAATTGAAGTAGCCATGGCTGTCACAAGTTTGGCAATTCTTTGGCAGCAAAAACCCAGCGAATTTGATCCCATTTAAACCCCAGAAATCACCAATTGAAGCAGATGTGGCTGTGTGTCCCTCCTAGCACTGCAGAATTCTATTTTCCAGAGCAGAGCAGTCAGGAGCAGGGGCAGCAAAAACCCAGCGAATTTGATCCCATTTAAACCCCAAAAATCACCAATTGAAGCAGATGTGGCTTGTACAAGTTTGGCAATTCTTTGGCAGGAAAAACCCAGCGGATTTTGTTTCATTTAAACCCCAAAAAATCACCAATTGAAGCAGATGTGGCTTGTACAAGTTTGGCAATTCTTTGGCAGGAAAAACCCAGCGGATTTTGTTTCATTTAAACCCCAAAAAATCACCAATTGAAACAGAGGTGGCTGTGTGTCCCTCCTAGCGCTGCAGAATTCCATTTTCCAGAGCAGAGCAGGGGCAGCAGGAGGTGATTTTCAGAGCTGAGGGTGCTCTGCTGGACGAGTCAGGGATGGGGAAGGTCAGCCCAGCCCCTCTGGGGACTCCTGAGAGTCATAACAGTGTGGATTCCTTCCTGTCCTGGAAAACACTGGAGGAAATTACTCCTGGTTGGATTCCTTGAGCTGAGCTCTGTGCTCGTTAAGTGAGAGCAAAAACAGCGGCTGCAAAGGAAAGAACTTTATAAAACACTTTTTTTTTTTTTTAAATAAAAAACCACTCTTGTTTTCAAGTAACTGTTGCCATTGCAAGTGGGGGTTCTTCCAAATCTAATTTCTGTCTCTTTGTGCTGGGTTTGGAACGGGTCCATTGGGAATAAAAGGAGGGAAAGGAGCTTGAAGCATTTTGCATTAAAAATGGATGATGAGTGTGGATGTGTGTGTTGAGAACAGCTTAAGGGTCTTGACATCATGTGTGAAAACCTGAAAACCAGCCCCTCTGGAAATTCCATTTATGTATTTATCAAGGAAAAAAAAAAAAAAAAAAAAAAAAAAAAAAAAAAAAAAAAAGAGTGTTTTCCATCAAGTTTTAACACTGAGTGTGAAACTTTTCTCTGATTTTCTCCTCTCTTTCTCTCTCCAGGCAGCATGAAACGGTGATCCCCAGCGAGCTGCCCCTGGGCCAGGAGCTCACCTCCACCCTCAGGGAGTGGGCAGTGATCTGGCACAAGCTCTACGTGGTGAGT
This sequence comes from Zosterops lateralis, assembly GCF_965231275.1. NCBI lineage: Eukaryota > Metazoa > Chordata > Aves > Passeriformes > Zosteropidae > Zosterops > Zosterops lateralis. The sequence continues at coordinate 2,486,347 of NC_139790.1, forward strand.
TCTCCTCTGGGGCTGGTGTTTGTCCAGCCTGGGCTCTGTGCAGGGCTCCCTGAGCCTCTGGATGTGCAGAACTGGGGGATGAAATGGGGCTGGGGGGGGTTCTGCTGGCAGGTGTGGGGTCTGTGCAGGGCTCCCTGAGCCTCTGGATGTGCAGAATTGGGGGATGAAATGAGGCTGGGGGGTTCTGCTGGCAGATGTGGGCTCTGTGCAGGGCTCCCTGAGCCTCTGGATGTGCAGAATTGGGGGATGAAATGGGGCTGGGGGGGTTCTGCTGGCAGGTGTGGGGTCTGGCAGGGTGGGAGGGGTCCCTGGGCTCACAGAGCTGGGGGTGACACTGCCCTGTGGATCACAGATTGTTGCTGCAGCCCCTTGTCAGAGGGTAGAGCTGAGACACAGACTTTTGGTCATCACAGCATGAGAAGGGTCCTGGTTTATTCTTCGTCATGGTTTAATCATCTTAACCCAAACCATTCCCTGACTCTGCAGCAGCTCCTGCTGGGGGTTTCCCTTGCAGCCTCTGACTGCTGGTTATTGCCTGATCAACTCTGACATCAGGGATTTCCTGCTGCACTGGGACTGCAATTGTTTCCTTACAGCCTCTGACTGCAGCTTTTACCTGGATAGACTGTGACTGCAGGATTGGTGTGACTGTGACTGCAGGATTGGTGTGACTGTGACTGCAGGATTGGTGTGACTGTGACTGTGACTGCAGGATTGGTGTGACTGTGACTGCAGGATTGGTGTGACTGTGACTGTGACTGCAGGATTGGTGTCACTGTGACTGCAGGATTGGTGTGACTGTGACTGTGACTGCAGGATTGGTGTCACTGTGACTGCAGGATTGGTGTGACTGTGACTGCAGGGATTGGTGTGACTGTGACTGTGACTGCAGGGATTGCTGTGCACACTGTGACTGCAGGGATTGCTGTGCACACTGTGACTGCAGGATTGGTGTGACTGTGACTGCAGGACTGGTGTGACTGTGACTGTGACTGCAGGATTGGTGTCACTGTGACTGCAATTGTTTCCTTACAGCCTCTGAGTGCAGCTTTTCCCCAGCCAGACTGTGCCTGCAGCCCCAGACTGAGCTCACAGCAGGATTTTCTCTCCCCAGGATCCTCCTTCTTCCTGATCCTCCTCACCAGCTCACCCAGTCCCTTTTATCTCACTTATCTTCATTGGATATGTCATGGAATGTCCTGAGCTGAAGGGACCCAAACTTACACAGACACCCCAAAATCTCACCCTGGGAGTGTTGTCCAAACCCTCCTGGAGCTCTGGCAGCATCAGGGCTGTTCCCATTCCCTGGAGAGCTCTCCCAGTGCTTATTCCAGCTTTTGGGGGAAGAATTCTTCCCTAAAATCCAGCCTGACCCATCTCCAGCCATTCCCTGCTCCTGTCCCTGTCACAGGAGCTTCTCCACCAAAGGAATTTCTTGGCTGCTCCAAGGTCTCCCATGTCTGGAGCTCTCAGGATCTCTCCTGTCATAAATCCCTGACCACAGGACTCACCTCAGCCCTGTCCCCAGCCAAGGATTTCAGGATTTTCCTGCAGCAGTTACTTCTTGCTCAAAGAAATCAGCTCACAATGAAGTTGTTTTATTTTAAAGTCACATTAAAGAGCCAAACTCGATTTTTCCCTGAGCAGCATCAAGCTCAGCCTGCACAAAACATCCTCCAGAACTTTAATTAAGAAGAGGGAAGTGATTTAAATGAGCTCTAATCACCCAGAGCAAGTTTCCCTATTGGAAATTTCACCCAGGCCACAGAGACATTGTGTTTGTGGGCTGCAAAACCACAAGAATTTGTTCCACCCTCTCGATTTAATGAGAAGCTCTACGTGCTGCTGTTGCTGTGTGAAATGAGAGTTTTGTTCCTGGCATTTTTTTATTTCTGAATAACTTTCAGATCCCAGCCCTCAGAATCTGTTTTTTTGTTGGTTTTTTTTTTTTTTTTTAACAAGCAGAAATCTTTCATGTTCCTGTGCTCAACCACTCAAAAGTCTTAAAATAGGTTTGGAAAACGTTGTGGTTTAAAATGAGTTGGAGTTTATTTTATTTTCCCTGCAATATGCATCAAAAGAATTTTAAAAAAAAAAAAAAAAAAAGCTAAAGGAGGAAGGAGGCATTTGAGGAGAAAAAAAGGAAACATTGAGGGGATTTTTGATTTTGGCAGCATTTAATTTCACTTCTTTAATTCCTGTGGGTTTCATTGCAGTAGTGGTTTTATCTCCACTGCAAAATAAACACGAAAATGGGGAGGGTTTTTAATTGGTTTGGTTAACAGGAATTAACTCTGGAGATAACTCAGGTCAAACTGAGGTCTGCTCTGAAAATTCACACAAATTGCCTTTCCTTTGCAAGCTTTTTTTAGGCAAGAAATTTTTTTTTTGTTTATATTTTAAATATCCTTTATAGAGAGATAAAAACTCAAGTAAAACTCAAGTAGCCCCTGTCAGCACCTTGGTGTTCACCCAAACCAAGGGGAGGATTGTTCCCAGACCTTTAAATTCGAGGGAAACACGAGTATTTTATATCATTCCTGTTCATTGCAGAGATGAGAACGGGGAAATAATTAGAATTCAGTTATTTTTGTGCTGTCTGGGATCAGGGGAGGGTTTGTAGCTCACCATGAGCACCACAAGGGGAGAGAACTGGCAGTGGGGGAAACATCACCCAACCCAAACTTTGGGCTCTCAGAGCCCAGGGAAGGCTCTTAATGCAAAACCAGGCACTGAATTCAGCTTAAATTTTTCCTTTGGAGCTGAATCACCTCATCACTGTCCCAGGAACTCCAAATCTGTGACAAGAGTCAGAATCCTGCCAGGAACTGCCCCACTGTGGTGACAGAGACAGAGCGAAGCCTGGACTCCCTTTTTTAATAATTTAAATATCTTTCCTTCCACTTCTAAAAGCTTATTTCCATATCTGAGCACATGTTGCCACAAACAGGGTGAGTTACCCCCTCTCCATGTTAAATTACAGCCTGGGAGTTTGGAAATGCAGGAACAATTTGACTCCTTGAAAAAGCTTTCACTGTTAACATTGGAGCAGAGCCATTTAATCACTTTAAGGGATGCTCTGGCTTCCCTCTCCAAAATATAAAAGGTAAAATATAAATCAAATTATTTTTCCCCAGCAGCATCGATTGGAAGGAAGATTCCCATGGGGATGGGACTGGTTTTATGGGTAAAGTAAAGGGCAGGGGAAGTATTTTTAATTAATTAGAGATGAGAAAACAGAAGGGACTCTTCACCAGGCAGGTTTTGGTGTCTCATTCAGTGTCCTTGTGCTCAGTTGTGCTCCTTTAACATCATTTCTCTGCAGATTATAAAATCCCTTTTATAAAAAAACTCCATCAGAGCAGCCTGGAAGTGCTGGAAAGCCCCAGAGGTTTATTTTTAGTGGGTGAGGTTTTGCTGAAATAACGTCCCAGGGAAAGGTGAAACCCTTAAAGACACTTAAAGATCTTAAAGGCACTTAAACCTTGGCAGTGCCGAGTGCTGCAGAATTCACTGCAGGGCTCTGATCTCATGAGGTCACAAAGTTTGCCAGGTTGGGTTTTTTTTTTATTTAAATAAAAGTTTTGTGGTTCTGCAGCTGCACATGTTTCACAGGGGTTGCTGGGCTAAGATTTCCAGGTTTTTCTCCATTAAAATTGTAAATTTTTTAAATTATTTTTGCCTCAGAACAACAAAACCACGCAGTTCAGGCACGTCCAGCAGCTCACCTACAGCCTGATCGAGTGGAGATCCCAAATCCTCTCCGGGACCCTGCCCAAGGATGAACTGGCTGAGCTCAAGAAAAAAGTCACTGCCAAGATTGACTATGGCAACAGGTGAGCTCCAAATCCTGCCTGGAGCCCAGGGGAGGCTCCCAAACCCCAGGGGAGGCTTTTAATCCCAAACCAGGCTCTGAATTAGGCTTCAATATTTTCCTTGGAAAGGGTGAAATGGCAGTTTGGGGCCACCTGGCAGGTGGAGCAGTTGGTGCTTGATGTGCCCCAGCTCTGTGTGCCTTGGCAGGGCTCCTCCTCTCTTAATTCTGCACAAATCCTGGCATTGGGGGGCCTTTGGAGCACAGTTTGTGCCTGGGTTTGGGTCCCTGGAGGGGAAATGCTCAGTTTTATCAGCAGCTCAGGGGCAGGAATTCCATGGGCACAAACCTTTAGTGGTTTGCAGTGTCCAGGGCTCATTTATCTGCCTTCCAGCTGTGCTTCAGCTCCAAAAAAGTGAATTTAGAAGCTCAGGGCAAAGAATAACAATCAGCTGAAATCTGTGAGCTTGGTGGATTCTCATCCACCTCTGAAACAAAGCCATTTAAACCATTTAAACCATTTAAAGCCATTTAAACAGGAATAAGGGAGATCTTAGATCATCTTAGGGCTGAGTTACCTGATTAATTCCTTCTCCCTTTAATGAGAAAATGGGAGTTTTTTGAGGCAGGAAAACCAGCAGTGAGTGAGGTTATTCCAAGGAGTTGGGATGTTGAGCAGCCCTGGGCAGTGATTTGATCTTTGCCGCTCCCACATTCTGGAATTTTTTATTTATTTTGTTGTCTCCTGGGGCTGTGCAGGATCCTGGGTCTGGACCTGGTTGTCCGAGATGACAACGGGAACATCCTGGACCCCGATGAGACCAGCACAATCTCCCTGTTCAAGGCGCACGAAACGGCCTCCAAGAGGATTGATGAGCGGATCCAGGAGGAGAAGGTACCCCTGGTCTCCCTGCTGTGCCCTCTGCTCTCCCTGTGCCCACTCTGTTTGTTTTATCCTCTTCACACTGCGCCCCTTTGGCAGCAGAACTCAATTCTCCTGCTTTATTTGTAGTCAAGTAGAAAATTTAATGGAAATACGAAATTCTTTGCAGTCCCTGCAGCAGAGTTTGGACCTGCGGGGGCAGCCAATATTCAACTCCACCCACACCTACAGCCTCTATGTGAACTTCAAGAACTTTGTCTGCAACATTGGGGAGGATGCAGAGCTGCTGATGAGCCTCTACGACCCTGATCTCTCCAAATTCATCAGGTGGGAGGGTTTTTTTGGAGATTCTTCAGCAATTCATTCCTCAGGGTGATTATCCTGCAGAAGTCAGTGGGTTAGAAAGGGAGATCCAGCAGATGTTTTCCAGTTCTGTTGGTTGATGCCCCAGTGGGGAAAAATTAATTCTAATTATTTTGTAGAGAGAGGAAGCCCAGGCACTCTCTGTCCTAAATCTGGATATTTCTCTGATCCCACATTGTCTTTTTACATTCTCAATTTTCCCCGCTGTGTCTGCAACCCTCAATTAAAAGCATTTCATTAATAATTTCCCAGTAACTCATGGATTCAAATGGTGTTTGCTGCCCAGGCAGAGCCAGTTCCCATCTGAAGAGCTGGGGAGGACATGAGGAGCTTTACAGGGAGGCAGTTCTGTGTCAGGAACACTCTGTGCCCATCTCTGCAGTTACCAGGAGTGGCCCTGCACTGGGAACTGTCCAGGGCTCACCCCGTCCTGCCTCCAGCAAATGAGTCACTCCAGAGGCATTTGGGGAGAAAAGATTGGTCAGATATTCCTAAAAGAGCAAAATGCTTTGGGACTTTTGACAGTAAATGGAGATGCTGGCTGTTGATTTGTTAAAATTTTACTTTTTCTTCCTTTTTTTTTTTTTTTTTTTTTTTTTTTTTTTTTTTTTTTTTTTTTTTTTTTTTTGCAGTGAGAATTACCTGGTTCGTTGGGGCAGCAATGGGATGCCCAGAGAAATTGAGAAACTCAACAACCTCCAGGCAGTGTTCACTGTGAGTTCAGAGAGTCCCAGGATGGGTTGGAAGGGATTTAAATCCCATCAGTGTCACCCCTGCCATGGGCAGGGACACCTCCCACTGTCCCAGGTTATCCCAACCTGGCCTTGGGCACTGCCAGGGATCCAGGGGCAGCCACAGCAAATCTGGGAATTCCAGTCCAGCCCCTCCCCACCCTCACAGGGAGGGATTTCTCCCCAGTGGGCAGTGGGGAGCCATTCCCTGTGTCCTGGCACTATAAATGTCTCCATCCCCCTCGTGGTCTCCATCCAGATACAGAAAGTCACAATTTTTACCTGGGTATAACCCAACAAAATCCTTTCCTTTTCCTTTCCTTTTCCTTTCCTTTTCCTTTCCTTTTCCTTTCCTTTTCCTTTCCTTTTCCTTTCTTTTTCCTGTCCCTTTCCCTTTCCCTTTCCCTTTCCCCTTTCCTTTCCTTTCCTTCCCTTCCCTTCCCTTCCCTTCCCTTCCCTTCCCTTCCCTTCCCTTCCCTTCCCTTCCCTTCCCTTCCCTTCCCTTCCCTTCCCTTCCCTCTTCTTTTCCACTCAGAAAGGACATTGATGGGCTTTAACTCTTTGATTTTAACATTTGACTCTTTGATTGATTTTAACATTGAACGCTTTGATTGATTTCAACATTTAACTCTTTCATTTTAATATTTTAACTTTTTAACACTTTAACATTTTAATATCTTAGCTTTTTAACACTTCAGTATTTTAATATTTTAACCACGCTTTGAATTTGATTTTAACATGGATTTTAATGTTCTTTTTTTCTTTTTTTTTTTCAAGGACTTGAGCAGTTCTGACCTGATCAGGCCCAGGATCAGCCTGGTGTGCCAGATTGTTCGTGTGGGGCACATGGAGCTGAAGGATGGCAAGAAACACACGTGTGGCCTGCGCAGACCCTTCGGGGTGGCAGGTGAGCTCTGCCCCCTGGGGACACCCCCAGACCCATGGGGGGGACAGGGACACGGGGCTGGGAGCTGGGAAATGTAACTGTCACTCTAAGACACAAAGGAAAGACTCCAAATATTCCAGAAGGCAAAGAGCACAGAAAAAAGGCTTTATTGTCTAATTCTCACCACCTTTTATAAGGTGTTCCCATCCAGACTGACCATGGTTGGGGAATAGGAACGACACCTCTCTAATGCCATTGGTTAAACCAGAGAAACAGCAAAACACCACCTGGAGAAAGATTGTTCTGGGAGAGGAGAGTTGTTTGCCAAGAGTGTTTTGAGAAGAAACTTTTTTGAGAAATTTTTCCTTGAGAAATCTCTCAGACTCAGAAATATCAGGCCCACAGGAGCAATGAAAAGAACCAAAAGAACAGCCTTGCCCTCCCAGCTGTGGGGTGATAAAAGAATAAATGAGCTGGTAGAGGGTCAGTTGGGGTTTGCTGTGGGGAGGAAGGGACAGGAGCCCTTGTTTTGAGTCCCACTGGCCCAAATAAAACCTTGCTGTCTCCATTGTGGGAGGAAAAGCTCTGTCTGGGCTCAGGTGACGCTCTGGTGTCGTTGCAGTGATGGACATCACCGACATCATCCACGGCAAGGTGGACGACGAGGAGAAGCAGCACTTCATCCCCTTCCAGCAGTGAGTACTGGCCTGCAGGGCTTCAAATGTGCCTAAAAATCATGGGAATTGTCTACAACAGATTCAGGGCAGGTGGAAAGAAAGGTTGGGCCTGAATAGGTCTGAGAAAGAAAACCAAAACTACACAGGCTCTGGAAATAAATGTTGGGTTTTGTCTTTACTGGATCATCTGAACCAGCACTGCATCATCATCATATGAAATGATAAAACAACTTTATTATCAATATCAATAAAATAATTTTATTATCATTTATATGATAATAAAATGATATGATTATTAAATGTAATGATTGGTAATTGAATATGATGATATATAATGTTATATTGTATGTTTATAGAAATATATATGAGTATATAGAATATATATAGAATATATATAGAATAGAATATATACGAATATATGAATATATAGAATATATATAGAATAGAAATTCTATATATAATAATGTTATATTATATGATTATATATAATGTTTAATAATCATGAGAAACAATATTGGTGGGACTTGGAAACTACAAGAAGTCATGCTTGGATATACAATAGAACAATATGAGCTTAATAATTAAAATATATATAGTTGTATAACAAAAGGGTATAAAAACATGTCCATTTTGGGTCCATGTTGGGGTCAGATTTGGGTCTGCACCCCTGATTGCCAGAGCTCTTCAATAAAAACCCCTGCAGATAATCATTCTGTGATGTGCAGATATTCATTCTGTGATGTGCAGATATTCATTCTGTGATGTGCAGATATTCATTCTGTGATGTGCAGATATTCATTCTGTGATGTGCAGATAATCATTCTGGAGTGTCCTTTGGGAAGGGCAGCTGTGCCTGGGAGCCTGGCACAGCCCCAGGGGCTCTGCAGGCAGATTCAGACTCAGCTCTGTGCAAGGAGAGCTCTCTGTCCCCTCTCAGGAGCCTTTGTTCCCCTTGTTTTTCATGGCTCTGTGACAGACCCCATTTATTGGGGGTTCAGGTGGAATTTCTGGGGTGAGGGAGAGGAGTGCAGAGCAAAATGATGTTGTGGCACTTGGGGGGGATGTGGCTCACAAAATGTTTTTGTGGTTGAAAAGGCAGGATTTTCAGAGAGAATTCTCAGATTTTCAGCTTTTTGTCACTGCTGTGTGGGACCCTCTGTGCTGCCCCTCCCTCCCCATATTTCCTTGGTAGAAAAGGGATTTCTCCCTCTTCCTGGGGAAGAAATTCCAGCCCCGATGAGCTCTGCATTTCTGCGCTGAGAATTAGATTTGTGTGTTTGTTCTGCCTGCTCTGCTGGCTCATTTTTTCTGGCCTGTTACAGTAATGAAAATGGAGTTTGTTTGGGTAGACCCAGCCTTGTTGTTACAGCCCTAAACAGAGCAAAGATTGGCTGCAGCCATTTGTTTTCACAGGGTATTTTCAGGGGAGATTTGGGTTTGTTCCTCTGCCCTTTCAGGGCCTGGAAGGATGGGTTTTTCTTTGCAGAATAATGGTAGTCTGCTCCTTTTTTTTTTTTTTTTTTTTTTTTTTTTTTTTTTTTTTTTTTTTTTTTGGTAGGTTTGATTGGTTATTTTTTATTTTTTTAGGAGTTTTGTTTTGTTTATTTGTTTTTTAATTGGATTTTTTTTTCTTTGCTTGTTTGTTTGATTCATTTTTGTTTTATTGGAGTGTTTTCCCATTTTTCTCCTGCTCTAATGAGGCTGAGCTCACACCCCCAGCTGGGCACCAGCCTGTGGATATCTTGTTTCTCCCTCATTATTGATGCTGTGGGTGCAGGAGTGAGCTCAGGGTCCAGATCCCAACCCCAACAGTCCTGTTTGTGACTGGGGGTGAGTTCATCACTGAGCTGTTGTCACAGCAGTCATTAATTTATATTAATTTATATTAATTTACCAATAGTTATTAATAGCTCTGAGGTAAACCTGAAGTCAGGGCTTAAATCATGAGGTCAGTGTTACTTCTCTTAGTGCTGTTACTTCCCTTTGCTGCATTTATGTGAAGGTTTAAATGGATTTTGTGCAGGTGAGGGAATGAAAACCCCCATGAAATCCTTTAAAAAAAACCCCACATTTATTTGTAAAACATCAACTGCTGCCCAACCCTCTCCCTGTGTGTGGTCAGTGTCAGTCAGCCCCAGTTCCTGCCTGTAGTGACATCCGTGGAGGGCAGGGAGAGGGAACTCTGCAGAGCTGAGATATTCTAGAAACAGGTGGGTTTATTACAAGGGTGGTGGGTAAAGAGGGCTTTGCCTTCAGCCACCAGCCTGGGCTGGAGGGAACCCCAGAGAGAGAAAAAGGGGGAGAGAAGAGAGGGTAGAGCTAAGGGGGAGAAACGGGGTAAGAGTGGGGGAAAAGAGGGTGGGAAAAGCAGGAGCAAGAGAGAGAGGGGAAGAGAGGGGAGAAGCAAGAGAGGACAAAAGGGCAGAGGGGAGGAGCGGAGAAGAGCAAGAGAAGAGCAAGAGAGTGATCACCTTGTTACATCCATTCCATCTCTTTTTGTGTTGAATATTCCAATTTACAGTGACCAACCTACAAACTTTGCACGCAGCCTATGAGAACTGCTACATTACCATGTCATTTTATATTCTAAACCCTAAAGACTCCTTTTCTCATCTGTTTTCTCCCTGCTGCCTTTGGCAGAGTGGAAAGATGACATTCCTGACTCCTTTTGTTTTCCTGTCCTTCAACCATCTCCAGCTCATCACCGTTTTCCTGCCTCCCTGTCTACATCCCAAAACTGCCTTTCATTCCCATGCCCACATCCCAAAACTGCCTTTATTCCCATGCCCACATCCCAAAACTGGCTTTCATTCCCATGCCCACATCCCAAAACTGCCTTTCATTCCCATGCCCACATCCCAAAACTGCCTTTCATTCCCATGCCCACATCCCAAAACTGCCTTTCATTCCCATGCCCACATCCCAAAACTGGCTGAAATTCCCGTTCCTACATCCCAAAACTGCCTTTCATTCCCATGCCCACATCCCAAAACTTGCTTTCATTTCCATTTCACTCACAAGTTTTACATCTCCAGCATTTCTTACCATACAATCATATCCATAAATCCTTCCTGTCCCATCTTTCCCAACACTGACCCCGTTTTTGTCACCCTCCTGGCCAGGATTGCCATGGAAACCTACATCAGGCAGCGCCAGCTCATCATGTCCCCCCTGATCACCTCCCACGTCATCGGCGAGAACGAGCCCCTCACCTCCGTCTTCAACAAGGTCATCGCGGCCAAGGAGGTCAACCACAAGGGCCAAGGTGCAGCCTGGGGGAAACCTGGCCTGGGGTGGGGGATTTCTATAGGGTCAGAGTGGTTTTAGCCCCATAAAGGGGCTAAAATTAGTGAGGAGGTCAACCACAAGGGCCAAGGTGCAGCCTGGGGGAAACTCAGCCTGGGGTGGGGGATTTCTGCAGGGACAGAGTGGTTTTAGTCCCATAAAGGGGCTAAAATTAGTGAGGAGGTCAACCACAAGGGCCAAGGTGCAGCCTGGGGGAAACCTGGCCTGGGTGGGGGATTTCTGCAGGGACAGAGTGATTTTAGTCCCATAAAGGTTCATCAGACTCTTGAGAGATGTTCAGCAGCCTCCCAGGAATGGGTTAAGAATAATTGGCCAAGGAGGTCAAGCACAAGGGCCAAGGTGCAGCCTGGGGGAAACCCAGCCTGGGGTGGGGGATTTCTGTAGGGACAGAGTGGTTTTAGTCCCATAAAAGTTCATCAAACTCTTGAGAGATGCTCAGCAGCCCATCCCAGAAGTGGCTGAAGAATAATTAGTGAGGTGGCTGATTGGGAGGAGTTTTGAAAAAGCAAAAAGGTTTTTAATTAAAGAAGGAAATAACAAACTATAAAAAATAAAAGAGTAAAAGCTGTGCACAGTGCAGGGAGGGCCCTTGCACTTGCTAAGACACTCCAAAAGGCACCAAGAGTCTCCATGCTCTCTCTTAAGTATTCAATGATCCAGGAGGGATTTTTGCTTGCTGCAAATAGAAAATATCCACATTCCTTGAGGGAACAGCTCAAGGACCCAATGAGTGCCTTTGTCCTGGCCCTGGGTCAATTATGGTGTGAGGAACATGGAAGTTTCTGCTTCTTCTTCCTTAAAGTTCAGGGGTGAGGCTTAAACTCTTTCCCTGATATGAGAACACCTGCTGGGGTGTTCCTTTAAAATAAAAAGTGTTTTATGGGTGTGAAATATTTGTAAGTGGACGTGGCTGTGTGTCCTAAATGGTTTGGAGGTTAAATCAGATTATTCCAGATTTTTCTGCTCTTCCTTGGCTCAAAGACACTCAAGATTCATCTCTGGAAATTCGGGTTTTACTTCACAGAATCTTCTTGCCCAGCAAAGTCTCACTCAGATTCAGGGACATGGAAACTAGGCAAGAGAGAACCAGATGGGGACATGGAATTTTCATGAAAACACAGATTTTTTTTGAAAGCACAGGCTTAAATTTCACCAGTTTGTACCTTTTTTTGTTCAGTAAACAAGTGCCATCTCCCTTTTTGCAGGTCTCTGGGTCTCCCTGAAGCTGCTCCCGGGGGATCTGGCTCAGGTTCAGAAGGATTTTTCCCACCTTGTGGACAGATCCACTGCAGTGGCTCGAAAAATGGGGTTCCCTGAGATCATCCTTCCTGGTGGGTCCTGTGTGCTTCTACATTGCAGGGGGTGAAACAGCCATATTCTAGAACTTGTCACAAAAAGATTTATTTTTTACAATTAGATTTATTTTTATCTGAAAGCTTTTCATTTTTCTTCAGATTTCCAGGTCCTTTTCCTTTTCTCTTTCCCTTTCCTTTCCTTTCCTTTCCTTTCCTTTCCTTTCCTTTCCTTTCCTTTCCTTTCCTTTCCTTTCCTTTCCTTTCCTTTCCTTTCCTTTCCTTTCCTTTCCTTTCCTTTCCTTCCCTTTCCTTCCCTTTCCTTCCCTTCCCTTCCCTTCCCTTCCCTTCCCTTCCCTTCCCTTCCCTTCCCTTCCCTTCCCTTCCCTTCCCTTCCCTTCCCTTCCCTTCCCTTCCCTTCCCTTCCCTTCCCTTCCCTTCCCTTCCCTTCCCTTCCCTTCCCTTCCCTTCCCTTCCCTTCCCTCACAAGAAGTTGAAAACACAAATTTTCTTTCTTATGGTGAAATGATGGTTTATGGAGGGAGCTTTTGGAAGGAAATGTCTCTTTAGTCAAAGGAATTTTCGTTGCATGTAGCTTTGACCCATCCATACAGAGTGGATTTAACCCTAGAGAGCTCATTAAATTAAAAGAAAAAAAATATAAGGACAGAGGGGTTTTAGAAAGGAAAATAGTTCATTTCAGAAGATTTTGTGTAATTTGAGATGGAGATGAAAACAGTGTGACAGCAGGTGTCATTAATTAAAAACTAAGAGGAAAATGAGGGTGAGGTGGTACCCAAAAGGGTGTTAAACGTTCACCTGCCACACTGGGGACAAGAAATCAGCTCAGTAAACCCTGGGACTCTGCAGGGGACGTCCGGAACGACATCTACGTCACCCTGATCCAAGGGGAGTTCGACAAAGGCAAGAAGAAAACGCCCAAGAACGTCGAGGTCACCATGTCCGTGCACGACGAGGACGGGAACCTGCAGGAGGTAGGAGGGTCTGACACCCTTTTGGGAGATTCACCACCCCAAACACCCCACTGTGCAATTCTGCCTGAGGCCGGGTGGGTTTAGCCCCACTGAGGTGGATCAAGCTCTGAGGGTTGACCAGAAACCTCCCAGAAATGGCCTAAAAATAATTAGTGAGGTGACTGATGGGGGGGTTTTGAGAAAGGAAAAAGGTTTTAATTAAAGAAGAGAATAACAAACTATTACCTCTGAGGGTTGACCAAGGAACCTCCCAGAAATGGCTTCAGAATAATTAGTGAGGTGACTGATGGAGGGGTTTTGAAAAAGCAAAAAAGGTTTTAATTAAAGAAGAAAATAACAAACTGTACAGAAAAAAAGACACCCCAAAAAGCCCCAAGAAACTCTGTGCTCTCTCTGAAGTATTCAATGATCCAGGAGGGTTTTTTGCCTTGCTGCCCAATAGAAAATATTCATTTCTTTCATTTCATTCCTTGAAGAACAACTCAAGGGTCCAACAAGTCCCTTTCTCCTGGCACTGGGCTAATTATGTTAAGAGGAGCATGGAAGTTTCTAATTCTTCTTTAAAAGCTCAGGGGTGAAACTCAAACTCTTTCCCAATGTGGAAACACCTGCTGGGGTGTGGAGGTGTTTCAGACAAAAAAGAACCACATTCATGCGGTCAGGTTGAAAGAGCAAAAAGAGAGGCAGTTTATTCTCAGCTTAGATTTATATATATATATATATTTTTATTTATATATATATATATATATATATATATATATAATTTATGTATATATAATATTTATATATATATATATTATATTATATTTATGTATATATAATATTTATATATATATATATATATATATAAGTTTGACCAGAGATTGGACAAAGAGGTTGACACTTTTTCAACCCCACTGGTCAAACTAAAAGTCTATTAATTGTTCCTCCTCCAAGGAGGAATGCATAGTTTCCAAAACATCACTCTCCGTTTATTTAAAAAATCCGTGACAAACTCCAGTAAGAAAAAAAAAAAAAAATTAAACATCAGAAGGCTGAAAAAGATTAAAAAAACATATTTACCTTTTTTTTTTCCCTCCCCACCCGTTGTGTTGTGTCCAAAGAAAGCCATCCACCCCGGGGCTGGCTACGAGGGCGTCTCGGAGTACAAGTCGGTGGTTTATTACCAGGTCAAGCAGCCCTGCTGGTACGAGACTGTCAAGGTAGGGCTCGGTCCCTCTCCATCCTCTTCATCTCTGTGAAAGCACCAGCTGCTGGTGGAATTGATGGTCAGTTTGTAAATATTGTGATTTTTAGTTAAAATAGTCTTCTTTAAAGGTGTGTAAATCACAGCAAAGGCTTGGCTTGCTGTGGGTAACTGCCTTTCTCTGGCTCTGATTGTAATCTGAGTCATCATTTCCATGGTTGTCAATGTTGTCCTTGGAGACCTGTAAGGTAAAAAGATCAATTCTGTGATCAGTAAAGGAGCTTTTACAAAGGTGTCCTACTAAAATTAGAATTTTATTTTATTTTTTTAAATTATTTTTTATATATTTTTAAAATATTTTTTATTATTTTAAATATTTTACTATATAATAATATAGTATCTATTACATAATATATTATATATATTCTATTATATATTATTATAATTATAATAGTGTATATTATATTATTATATATTAGTTATAATATAGATTGTAATTATGTATTATATTATTATAATAATTATAATTATTATAATATATTATGATTATTATATTTATTATTGTATATGTATTATAATATATGTATTATATATTATTATAATAATTATAATGATTATAATATATTGTGATTATTATTATATTCATTATTATAATATATGTATTATTATAATATATGTATTATATATTATTATAATATATGTATTATCTATTATTATATATTATACAATATATGTATTATATATTATTATATGAGTTTTTATTGTTATTGAATAGGAAGATGGGGCTATTTTTTTGTGATTAATTGTAACTAAAAATCCAGTGGTTTTGTACTTTTGTTTGGGATTTTAAATTATAATTTAAATTATAAATTATAAATTTAAATTAAATTTAAAGTATATTATGATGTATACCACGCTTGTGTTAATAGAGCTCTATGACACCAATGATTTTCACACTTTTTATATTGATATAAAACTTTAGGTTCACACTTCTTCTATGGCACAAAAAAAATTCTGCTATTAGTTATATTGTCTACATAACTCAAGTTTGTGTGTTTGATTTTTTTGTTCTTGGTAGTTCTTAACATGTTTTTCTTTCTGATACATCTTCACTTTCTTTGCTGGAATTTACAAATTGCATTTTGTCTTTGCACTCCCCAGGACAGTGAAAACGCTGATATTTTTATTCTGCCCTTTTCAGGTGTCCATCGCCATAGAGGAGGTCAGTCGCTGCCACCTGAGGTTCACCTTCCGCCACCGCTCGTCCCAGGAGTGTGAGTGCCCCTGCTCAGCTCCTCTGGGTTTGAAAGGCAAAACCAGTGACAGGCTCAAGGCAGAAATACAGTTTAATAAGAAGAAAGGAAAAAAAAGAGTGAAATAAAATAAAATAAATGCGGTAATACAAAAGATCATTGACAGAGTCAGGATACGGCCTGGGCAGGTGGTGGGAGCAGCCCAGGTGAGGTGTCTGCCTGAAGATCTCACAGAAAGGTTTGGAAAGTCTTTTCTGTCTCAAGAGGACACAAAAAGAGCCACAGTCACCTGTCAGGATGTGAGATGGGAAAGAAAGGAAGTTTATTTGGGGATCTCGACTTATTTTGTCTTTGGAATTTGGTCAAGGATTGGGGGACCAGAGAAACACCTCTTTGACCTCAGTGGTCAACTTAGGAGTTCATCAGTTTGTCCTTCCCTCTGGACAGGAAAGTGTTATTTACCAAACATCACTTGGTTTATTTTACAATGGTGAGAAAGCTCCAGTAGAAATGTAAACTGTCAGAAGGCTGAAAAACCAGGTGGACACTTTTCCTCTGGGAATCCAGAGACAGTCATGGAATGGGTCCTGGATGTCCCAACAAACAGAGAGAGCTCCTGGAGGGAGTTCCCTGTGAGTCCTGGGCAAGGCATTGATGGGCCACGAGCAGAAGAGCCCAAAGGAGGGGCCTGGGAAAACACTGCCCCACCTGGTTCCAACAGCTCATGGGGATGGGGATGGAATAAATACTGTGTGCTCATCCTACACTGCAACCCAGGGTATCCTCCCACTCCACTGAGTGCAGAACTCTCATTTCTGTTTATTCACATTATTACGGGTTTTTTTCTTGCTCAGTTTATTTATTCCCAGTTTTGTGGCAGGTGAAAAATCAAAATTATTCAAATTTTTTGCACTTGAGGTTTGGTGCTGGTTTTATCCTGAAACTGAAAGTTGATAAGGAACAATGTTTTATTTCCCCAAAAGACAATTATCAATGTTTGTTATTGCTTTGGCTTCTCAGTGTAGGGTGTTGCTTTGAATTTATTTCAGCAAAATTCACTGCCAGGCCTGGTGGGCTTCTAATGATCTTCCTAAAGGGGGAATTCTAATTAGGCTAATGAAAGGCTAATGAGTGAATTAGAGCCAGAAGCTTCACCAGATCACTCCAGAGCCCTGAAATGAGATCAATAATGTGTTTAAAGGCTCTCAAAGGCACCTGGTTTGGAAGGCAGTATGAAGTATTCCACACCCACAGCTCACAAACCAAACTCCAAACCAAAAATATCCATAGAATTCCATATCAGAGGATCACTGAATTGTGAAGTTTAGAAAAGATCTGGAAGATCAAGGAATCCAACCATAATCTGTCCATTCATCAGCACAAAAAAGGCTAAAATTGTGTGTGGAAGATGCTCCAGGAGGATGTGTTTGTGCAGCTGCAGTCCCCTGTGAAATAAAGCTGCTGATGGAGTTACAGGGCTGCACTTTGGATCGTGTGGACATGAATAAAGCCATTTCTAATGAGGATTTCTCCTGTTTGCAGCCAGGGACAGGTCTGAGAGGGCCTTTGGCGTGGGCTTTGTGAAGCTGATGAATGCAGATGGAACAACCCTGCAGGATGGCAAACACAACCTGATTGTCTACAAGGTAACCTGGGCATTTCCAGCCTTGTCTGGTGTTTAACCCATCCAAACTCTCTCCTGGATGATTTTCCAAGCAGTAAAAAGCTACAAAATGTACATGGGGAAGGGTGGGAAATCCTCCTGAGTTCTGTGGCTTTGGAAATAGCTCAGCTCATTTGCAGTAGGGACAACTTATCCCTGAAATTAGAAACCCAAACCATGGCAGAGGTGAAATTCACAGAATGATTCGGTTGGAATAGATCTTTAAGATCATTGAATCCAAGCCCATTCTGGCTGTCACTGTGGGATGTTTTGTGCCTGAGGTGTTTTGGTTTTCTGAAATTCCTTTCCCAGGGAGTTTTCTGTAAACAGGAGAAATGTTTTTGGAACTGGAACTTTGTTCTTCATTCCTTTCCCCAGGAGGGACTTCTCCTTGCTGTCCCTCTGCTCTGCCCAATGGGAGTGAAGAGGTTTGTCTTTGTGTCACCAATCCAATTGGTCTGTGTGAAATAGTAGAAAAGGGAGACACAGCCCAGAAATAAAGGAGTCATTTTCAGCCTCCTGAAATCAGAGTCTGTGTCCTTGTGGTGTAAAACAGTGGCAGAGACATGACCCTTCTCTCTGCTGTGTCCTCCAGGGTGACAACAAGAAAATGGAAGATGCCAGGAGTTACCTGACCCTCCCTTGCACCAAAACAGAGATGGAGGAGAAGGAGGCGCCCTCGGGGAAGAACCTGCACCCTCTGGCCAACTTCACCCCCAGCAAGGACAGCACCAAGGACAGTTTCCAGATCTCCACTGTCATCTGCTCCACCAAGCTCACCCAGAATGGTAGGGCTTCTGCTGGGGCTCTCCAGTGCAGAGGGTGTTTTCTTCAGGCAGGTTTTTGCATGTGGGCAGAGAACACCAGCTGCCATTTTTTTTTCTCTTTCCTTTCTTTTCTTTCTTTCTTTCTTTCTTTCTTTCTTTCTTTCTTTCTTTCTTTCTTTCTTTCTTTCTCCTTTCCTTTCCTTTCCCTTTCCTTTCCTTTTCCCTTTCCCTTTCCTTTTTCCTTCTTTTCCTTTCCCTTTCCCTTTCCCTTTCCTTTTCACACATCAGTGGCAGTTTTGTCCCATCAAGCTGCCAGAACAAGCTCCCAGGATGTTTGTGCAGCCCCTGGAAACCCTTCCACACAAATATTCAGTGTTAAACCCCACAAGATCATTGGCACACGTGGAATTGTCACCTGTCAGTGACAGCACCTGTGTTTGATCAGAATTTTTAATATTTAAGGTTAATTACCTTAATTACTGTCAAGAGAGCAGCAGTGAGGACTGAGCTCTCCAGGGTGATGATGTGCATTAAATCTGCTGTGCTGCCAGAGGGATCAAAATGAGGAGTGATGTGTGAATTAATCCAGGCTGGTAAATGATGGGAGAGTGAACCCAGCCTGGTAAATGATGGGAGAGTGAATCCAGCCTGGTAAATGATGGGAGAGTGAATCCAGCCTGGTAAATGATGGGAGAGTGAATCCTGCCTGGTAAATGATGGGAGATTGAATCCAGCCTGGTAAATGATGGGAGATTGAATCCTGCCTGGTAAATGATGGGAGAGTGAATCCAGTGCTGGTAAATGATGGGAGAGTGAATCCAGCCTGGTAAATTATGGGAGATTGAATCAAACCTGGTAAATGATGGGAGATTGAACCCAGCACTGATAAAATGATGGGAGGTTGAATCCAGCCTGGTAACTGATGGGAGATTGAATCCAGAGCTGGTAAATGATGGAAGAGTTCCAGCAGCTCTGGAAGGCTCCTTAGCCAAGCCATGCACTCCAATAAAATTCCTGGCTCGAGATACCTGCTCTTTAGTCCATAAAAGCCCTCCAAAGTGGTCTCCAGGTGTGCTGTTATCAGATGGCAGCAGGTTTCCATTTATAGCAGGGCTTTGCTGTTTTGCCAAGACAAAAGCAGCACCTCAAGGTAACGTTCTGTGCCTCAGGGTGACTTTTCCTTGTGCACTGACTAAAAATATCCCCCAGCCTCGCTGTGGGCTGGGGTTTGCTGATTGCTGCTGCTTGCTGTCCTTGCAGTTGACCTGCTGGGTTTGCTGAACTGGCGCTCCAACCTGCCCAACATCGCCCACAACCTCAGGAAGCTCATGGAGGTGGAAGGAGGAGAAATTGTGAAGGTATTTCCAGGGATTTGAGCCTCCTTGGTGCAAAAAATCTGGCGTTGGACCCAAAAGTGACTGGCCAGGCTGGGAGGGAAGTTCTGGGTGGAAGGAGTAGAAATCATTAAGATATTCCCAGGGATTTGAGCCTCCCTGGTGCAAAAAATCTGATTTGTCAGCCTGGTGTTGGACCCAGAAGTGTCTGGCCAGGCTGGGAGGGCAGTTCTGGGTGGAAGGAGGAGAAATTGTGAAGGTATTCCCAGGGATTTGAGCCTCCTTGGTGCAAAAAATCTGATTTGTCAGCCTGGTGTTGGACCCAGAAGTGTCTGGCAGGGCTGGGAGGGCAGTTTTGGGTGGAAGAATGAAAAATTGTGAAGATATTTCCAGGGATTTGAGTCTCCTTGGGACACAAACTCTGGTGTGTTGGACACAAAATGTGTCTGGCCTGGCTGGGAGGGAAGTTCAGGATGGAAAGAGAAGAAATCATGAAGATGTTCCCAGGGATTTGAGCCTCCTTGGGACACAAACTCTGCTGTGTTGGACACACAAGTGTCTGGCCAGGCTGGGAGGGCAGTTCTCGGTGGAAGGAGGAGAAATAGTGAAGGTATTCCCAGGGATTTGAGCATCCCTGGTGCACAAACTCTGGTGTGTTGCACACAAAATGTGCCTGGCAGGGCTGGGAGGGCACTTCTGGGTGCTGAGCAATGGAAGAGCATCAAATCACGGGATGGTTTGGTTTGGAAGGGACCTGAAAATCAGCTTTTTCCACCCCCTGCCATGGCAGAGACACCTCCCACTGTCCCAGGCTGCTCCAGCCTGGCCTTGGGCACTGCCAGGGGTGGGACAGCCAGAGTTTCTCTGGGAACCTGAACTCTCAGATTTACAGAAATTACAGAATTACAGAAATTAAATATTACAAGGATCAGTGAGAAGGCTGTGAATTTATTTCCCCCTTTATCCTTACGAAATAAGAGATATATCCAAAACCTAAATTTTAATTTTCATCTCCTTTGGGAATGATGAGAGATTTGCTGTGAATCTGGGAGCAGAAACCACATAAATTACTGTGGAGGGTGGAAAAGGGGGGAATTCCCATAGAAAAGGCTCTGCTGAAGGGTTTAGGAGGAATTCTTACCCCCAGGGAGGGGTCCCAGCAGTGAATGTACCGGGATATTCTGCAGAGTTTGATGATTTAATGCTGCAGTTGGGTGCAGTCAGGGCTGTGTCACTGCAGACAGGCTCAGGGCAGGCTCCTGCCTCAGGACAGCCTTTGGGGAGGTTAAATTTTTTATCCTGTGAGATGAAAATGTGATGGAACAGCAAAGTGGGGCCATTCAGAGCTGAGGAGAAAAGATCTTCCTTCCCACAGAGATAATCGAGGCTGGCATCCCTTTTTGGATGTTTCCTCACAGTGAAATGAGTGATTTTTTGGGGGGAAATAAGTGATTTTTTTTATTCTTTTCATTTAGTGTTTGTTAATAAACCTATATTTAAGTTTGAGCCTGCTTTGCTTTTCTCCAGTCTCACAGCATAAAAAAATAAATAATTAGAGTCTAATAAATGAGGATTATTTGCATTTCAGCTGGGCTGGGAGGGGAGGGATTCTCCAGCTCCAGTTCCCTTTCCCCACCCTTTCTCTGCTCCTTTTCCCCTCCAGTTTTTGCCAGACACCCTCGATGCCCTTTTCAACATCATGATGGAAATGTCAGAGAATGAAACCTACGATTTCCTGGTGTTTGATGCCCTGGTGAGTGAATCTTCTCTGGGTTCAGAGTTTGTTTTCAGTCTGTTCCTGGTGATTCCAATGAGCAAATTGCTTGAATTTTCTAGTTTTGCTCCAGAAATAAATGATATTTAATTCTAGAAATAAATGATATTTAATTCTAGAAATAAATTATATTTAAACACTTTTTCAGGAGCCAGGACTGTAATACACATCATGTTTTTAGTGGCCACATTGAAAAGAGCAATAAATTGCACACCCACATTATTTAGTGACTGTTGGGACATAAATAACACTCTCTGTAGCATTAATGCTGTTGGTAAAAATTACTATTAACTTTAATTAATTTATTTATTTCAATTAATTAAATTATTTAAATTTTTATTATTCTTTATTTATTCTTTATTTTTTTATAATTTTTATCTATTATTTGTTTCTATTTATTCATTATTTTTATTATTTATTTATTATTTTTATTTATTTTTATTATTTATTATAAATATTTTTAATTTTTTATTACTTAATTTCAAATTAAAACATAATTTTAATTATTAAATTTTTATTATTTAATTTTAATTATTAAATATTATAAGCCAGAAACATAAATGAAATTAGAGACTGTTCTAGTTGAGTCACTGTGCATCTCTTTCCCTTCTTTTGGATTTTTTTTTGGCAGGTATTTATTATTTCTTTGATTGGAGACATCAAGTTCCAGCATTTCAATGCAGTTTTGGAGACTTATATCTACAAACACTTCAGTGCCACCCTGGCCTACGTGTGAGTACTGACCCCAGAGTGTCACTGCTGACATCAGCTCTCAGGGATGTCTTTGCTGAGGGAATTTTTGATGATTTCAGTGTGATAAAAGCAGCAGAGTGCAGAGTTCCATCCCTTCTCTGCCTGCAGGAGAGAAAGGTTCTTTATTGTTGTTGGTTTTTTGTTCTGTAAAATATTTCTGTTTGTGAGGGTTTTTTTTTCTGTCAGAAAAGAAACTTTGGTAGTGGATTTTGGATTTCCAGCCCTTTGATGAAAGAGGGGATCCCCGAGATCTTCCTCCCTCCTCCCTCCTCCTCCTCCTCCTCAATTATCTTGGGAAAAACTT
The DNA here is from genome assembly GCF_965231275.1 of Zosterops lateralis. Taxonomy (NCBI): domain Eukaryota; kingdom Metazoa; phylum Chordata; class Aves; order Passeriformes; family Zosteropidae; genus Zosterops; species Zosterops lateralis. The sequence goes on from NC_139790.1 coordinate 2,508,328, forward strand.
TTCCTCCTCTGCCCTCCCGGGGCCTTCATCCCATCCCTGCCCCCTCTGCTGTCCCAGGACCTTCCTCATCATCATCACCATCATCATCATCCTCACAGGACCCTCCTCATCCTCATCAGTCATCCTGGGATCTTCATCTCCTCCTCCTCCTCCTCCTCCTCCTCCCCATTATCCTGGGCTCTCCCTCCTCCTCCTCCTCTGTCATGCTGGAGCCTTCATCCCCCTCCTCATCCTGGGATCTTCCTCTCCTCCTCCTCTTCCTTATCCTGGGATCTTCATCCCCTTCTCCTGCTCTTCCTCCTCCTCATTATCTCAGGATCTTCCTCCTCATTCCCAGCCTTCCTGGGCTCTCCCTCCTCATCCTCCTCTTCCTCCATCATCTCCATCTCCGTCATGCTGGAGCCTTCATCCGCCTCCTCCTCATCCTGGGATCTTCCTCTCCTCCTCCTCTTCCTCATCCTGGGATCTTCATCCCTTCCTCCTCCTCCTCCCCATTATCCTGGGATCTTCCTCCCCATTCCCAGCCTTCCTGGGCTCTCCCTCATCCTCTTCCTCCTCTTTGTCCATCATCTTCATCATCTCCATCACCTCCATCACCATCATGCTGGAGCCTTCATCCCCCTCCTCATCCTCCTGGGATCTTCCTCTCCTCCTCTTCCTCATCCCGGGATCTTCATCCCTTCCTCCTCCTCCTCCCCATTATCCCGGGATCTTCCTCCCCATTCCCAGCCTTCCTGGGCTCTCCCTCCTCATCCTCCTCCTCTCTCATTCTGGAGCCTTCAGTCCCCTCCTCCTGCTCATCCTGGGATCTTCCTCCTCCTCCTCTTCCTCTTCTTCCTCCTCCTCCTCCATCCCAAGGCAATCTGTTCCTCCTCCATTATCCCAGGAAAACCCTCTCCATTATTTCCAGAATCTTCCTCCCTCCTCCTCCTCCTCCTCCATCAAAGCTCATCCCCCTTGTGGGAACAGAAGTGAAAAGTTAAAACTGAACCCAACAGGGGACTCAGGCAAAACCAGGAACCCAAACTGCTTTTCTTCCCTAAAAATCTCTTTAATTTGTATTGATCCATATAAATTCCTGGCTGTGACCCTAAAGAAGGACAATTTGAATCTCCTGGAGTGTCTCTTTCCCTCCTTCCACTTTGTGATTTCCTTTTTCCATTTCCCACACCAGGGAATTCCCACACTGGGAATGGGTTTTGCAGCTTCCTTGGGCAGCTCCTTTTAGGGGCAAAAAAAAAAAAAAAAAAAAGCAAAGCAGAGGCAGAGGGTGGAATCTGTGGAGTTTGAGGCCAAGGTTTCAGGAGGAAATGGGCTGTGAGGAGGAGCCCTGTGGTGTTCATGGGCCTGCAGTTCCTCTCTGGGATAAGGAAGTTGGATTTGCACAGGAACTTTATTGTTATTTTATTGTTATTTTATTGTTATTTTATTGTTATTTTATTGTTATTATTTTATTTATTGTTATTTTATTGTTATTTTATTGTTATTATTTTATTTATTGTTATTTTATTGTTATTTTATTTTATTTTATTTTATTTTTTTATTTATTTTATCTGTTTTTTAAAAAACTTTTTGTTTTTATTTCCCAAAGGAAACTCACCAAAGTCCTGAACTGCTACGTGGGGAATGCTGAGGACTCCAGCAAGACAGAGCTGCTGTTTGCAGCCCTGAAAGCCCTGAAATACCTGTTCAGGTTCATTGTGCAGTCCCGGGTGCTTTACCTCAGGTGTGTCCAGCCCTTCCTCCCTCTGGGAACACCCACTGCCAGAAAATATCCTTAAAGGGGATATTCCCCACCAAATCCTCCAGCACTGACTGATTTAGAGCATCTTTCTTGCCCTTTGTCTGTGGCTGGAGCAAATAAATTGAGCAAAAATTAAAATATCAGATTAGAACAGAGAGAGAAACCTTTTAGTTCCTCCAAAACTTGCAACAAGCAGAGCTGGAAAGGAACCCAATATTTATTTTTATAAAATAAAATATGGAATTTTCCTCCTCATTTTCAGAAACTTTAAGAAAAAAATTACACAGACACTTAAATCCTTTAGTGAGATGTGGGGGTGACACATTTTATAAAGTAAAATATGGAATTTCCTCCTCATTTTCAGAAACTTTAAGAAAAAAAATACACAGACACTTAAATCCTTAAGTGAGATGTGGGGGGTGACACATTTTATAAAGTAAAATACGGAATTTTCCTCCTTATTTCCAGAAACTTTAAGAAACAATTACCAAGACACTTAAATCCTTAAGTGAGGTGTGGGGGTGACACATTTTATAAAATAAAATACAGAATTTCCTCCTCATTTCCAGAAACTTTAAGAAAAAAATTACACAAACACTTAAATCCTTAAGTGAGGTGTGGGGGTGACAAATTTTATAAAGTAAAATATGGAATTTTCCTTCTCATTTTCAGAAACTTTAAGAAACAATTACAAAGACACTTAAATCCTTAAGTGAGATGTGGGGGTGACACATTTTATAAAGTAAAATATGGATTTTCCTCCTCATTTTCAGAAACTTTAAGAAAAAAATTACACAGACACTTAAATCCTCAAGTGAGATGTGGGGGGTGACACATTTTCCAGCTGGGATAAAATCAATGACAGTTTAAAAAACATCTTCCCAGAGATTGACACTCTGAGGGTTTGAAACCTTTTATTCATGCCCATTCTGGATGTTATTTTTTTCCAATTTAATTCTTGGAACCCAAACAGATTTTGCTGCAGTGGCAGCCTGAAAAATGCAATTTTTTTTTCCCCTATAACAGATTCCAGCAGGAAATAACTGCAAAAATCCCCAAAATTCCATTTAACCCCCATGTCTTTATGGAAGGAAGTGGCATTAAGATGTTACTCCACAGGATAAAATCCTGTTTTTTCCCCTGTTCTTTGCAGTGTTTATGGGAAAAGTGAGGATGGGAATGAATTCAACGACGCCATTCGCCAGCTCTTCCTCTCCTTCAACATCCTCATGGACCGGCCCCTGGAGGAGGCTGTCAAGATCAAGGTCAGCATCATTTCCTAAAGAAAAAAAAGCAAAAATCTTCAATGAGATCAACTGGTGCAGTTGGGGAAGGGGCTGGGCCAGGAAAAGGGATGAGAGAATTGTCCATAAATCCCTTTTCTTCCACCTTTTTCCACTCTGACATCTGTGGATGCATAAATTTGATTTTAAACCTGTTCTCTGCAGTTTGCTCTTGACAAAAACTGAATTTCCCACATGTGTTTCATGCCCTTTGTTTTGTTTTTTTTTTTTATTTTTCTCTCTTCTTTCAGGGGGCAGCTTTAAAATATTTACCAAGCATCATAAACGATGTCAAGCTGGTCTTTGACCCCGTTGAGCTCAGGTAACTCTATTAAATTTGTTTGTCCTCTAAACTTCATCTGATGGGAAGAAATTTTGGAAATTTGGCTAAAAACAGCCACTCTGGTTATGATGGGATGGTGCAGATGCTGTGAATGGGCTCCAGGAGGTGCTTGCAGGGCTTTAAAGGGAGTCAGTGGAGCTCAGAGGATTCTTTATTTTCATTTTGGGGATGTCCAAGGTCAGGTTGGACAGGGCTTGGAGCAACCTGGGACAGGGTGATTTTAGGGTCCCTTCCTACCCAAATCATTCCAGAATTCTGGGATCCTCATCTCAAGATTTTACTGAGAAGGAAAAATCTGAGAGCGGTGAAATTTTGTACAAGTTCTTGGTGAATGTTCCTGGAAAGTGTCAAAGGCAGAGCCTTGGCTGGGAAAACCAGAGGTTGTGTTTATCCAGGGAATTCTCAGCCCTGTGGGTTCCTGTGTTGGTGCTCAGAGCTTTGCCCAGCCCTGACACGAGTGATTTGCTGGGGAGCAGCAGATGGGCAGCAAATGCCTCTGGAATTTAATTTAAGGGAGTCTGGGGTTGGAGTGAGTCACCCACTGATGGAAGGGGCAGCTGGGAGGAGGATGTGCCTTTGCTGCTGTGGATGTTCCAAAGATTCACCAGTGGGTTCAGAAAGAGCCTTTCCAGATTTCCCTGGGTGATTTAGGTGATCAATCACACACTCAGTGTGATTATCCTGTGCTGGCACTGGAGGGACACAGCAGTGCCTGTTTGTTATGGGGTTTGGGATGTGCCTGGGCTGTGCTGGAATAAAAACTTCCTTTCAAGAGGTTTAAAACTGCAGTTCTGACTGGGCTGATAACCTGGGTCCCACACAGTGTCCATGTGGGATGGTGGGAATGCTGACCCCCTGCTCCTTCTGGACAGTGTCCCTGTGGGATGGTGGCAATGCTGATCCCCTGTCCCCTCTGGGTCCCACAGTGTCCATGTGGGGTGGTGGGAATGCTGACCCTCTTGGCAGTGTCCATATGGGATGGAGGGAATGCTGACCCTCTGGGCAGTGTCCATGTGGGATGGAGGGAATGCTGACCCTCTGGGCAGTGTCCATGTGGGATGGAGGGAATGCTGACCCTCTGGGCAGTGTCCATGTGGGATGGAGGGAATTCTGACCCTCTGGGCAGTGTCCCTGTGGGATGGTGGCAATGCTGACCCCCTGTCCCCTCTCTGGGTCCCACAGTGTCCATGTGGGGTGGTGGGAATGCTGACCCTCTGGGCAGTGTCCATATGGGATGGAGGGAATGCTGACCCTCTGTCCACTCTGGGCAGTGTCCCTGTGGGTTGGAGGGAATGTTGACCCTCTGTCCACTCTGGGCAGTGTCCCTGTGGGATGGTGGCAATGCTGACCCCCTGTCCCCTCTCTGGGTCCCACACAGTGTCCTCTTCAGCAAGTTCATCCAGAGCATCCCCGAGAACCAGCTGGTGCGGCAGAAGCTAAACTGCCTGACCAAGATTGTGGAGAGTGACCTGTTCAAACAGGCTGGTGAGTGACCCTGGGGGCTCTGGGTCCTCCAAAACGAGCTCCCCTGGCAGTCACTGGGACAACCCACCATTAAATCCATCTCTGGAAACATTCTTTGCCATGGAAGAACTGAATGAGGGTTTTTTTGCTGTTCAGTTTTCATATGATGCCCAATATGTGGGATTCTGATCCGGGGTGGGGATTTAGGAGGAGGGAGCTGTTTGATGGAATATGCAGAATTTATAGATTAAATGGTGGGGTTAAGTGGGATACTGGGAAGGGATTCCTGGCTGGGATGGAATTCCCAGATTTGCTGTGGCTGCCCCTGGATCCCTGGCAGTGCCCAAGGCCAGGCTGGATCCCCCTGATCCATGGAAAGTCCCACGGTGGAGCTGGATGGGCTTTGAGGCCCCTCCAACCCAAACCATTCCAGGATTCCATGTGCAGGTTCAGACGGGATTTTGGGAAGAAACACTGGGAGAGGGGCTGGGATGGAATTCCCAGATTTCCTGTGGCTGCCCCTGGGAGTGTCCAAGGCCAGGCTGGATCCCCCTGAGACAGTGGGAGGTGTCCCTGCCCATGACAGGGATGGGATGAGATGATCCTTTTGGTCCCTCCCAACCCATTCTGGGGCTCCACAATTCAAATTCCTGATAATTTCTGCCTCTCCCCAGCCTGATTGTTGTAACTTTAAACAAGTTCTGGTGTCCCAGCTGGGATCAGGGTCAGGGACAGCCCTGCGAGGTGCCCACCCCAGGCCATGCTGAGGCTCTGTGTGTCCCTTTGCAGAGTGCAGAGATGCCCTGCTGCCCCTGCTCATCGATCAGCTCAGCGGGCAGCTGGATGACAACTCCTGCAAGCCCGACCACGAGGCCAGCTCCCAGCTCCTGAGCAGTGTCCTGGAGGTCCTGGACCGCAAAGACGTGGTGAGCCCCAGCCCTCAGGGCTGCCACTCCACCTCAGCTCTTCTTTCCAGCACTTACAGTAAAGAATCATCCTCAATTTATCCTTTAATGAGTGAGGATTGTGATATTTATAGGAATTGTGGTGCCTCGCTGTGCAGCTCTTTGTGTAGTGGTTCTGTCTGAAAAGGAGCCAGGAAAGGTTGAATTAGTTGTTAGCACTGCTAGAAGTGTTTACTTCTATTTCTAGGGGGCAAAATGTCATCCCAGCTGCTTTGGTGGCTTGTTCAGTGATTTGGAGCAAGAAAAAGGGGTGTTGTGTGGTGTAAAAATGAGGAGGTTGTTATGGAATAGGGACAACAGTCACTGCTCAGCCAGAAAAATGCACTTCCCTCTCTGGTCATGGGAATTGTTCTGAGTGCCCGTGAACAGAGTGGTTTAAACAGTTCAGAGAAAACAAATCAAAGCCCCAGGATGAGCTGATGCAGCTGGGACAGATCCAGTGAGGGGATTCTCCACCGAGTGAATTCCCAGAGTGTTTGAATCGATCTCTCGTGTGCTTCAATCTCCTTTTTCTGCTCCCCCTGATGGCAATAGAGCCCTGCCCGGGCAGTCCTGCCCCGCAGGGAGCTGCCCCTGGCAGGCTGTGCCCGAGGGATGGTCCCCAGTGTCCCCTGCTGCTGTCCCCAGGGTGCCACCGCTCTGCACATCCAGCTGATGATGGAGCGGCTGCTGCGCCGGATCAACCGCACCGTGATCGGGATGAGCCGCCAGTCCCCGCACATCGTGAGAGCCTTTCCTTCCCTTTCCCTTCCCTTCCTTTTCCCTTTCCCTTTCCCTTTCCCTTTCCCTTCCCCTTCCTCTTCCCCTTCCCCACCCCTGCCCTACCTGCCCTACCTGCCCTCCTTCCCTGCCCTTCCCTTTAACACCTTTAACCGTGGGGCTCACTCTCCTGGGTGCCTTTCTTCTTCCCCAGCACCTTTAACAGAAGGGTTCACTCCCCTTGGGTGCCCTTTACTCTTCTCCATCACCTTTAACATTGGGGTTCATTCCCCTGGGAGCTCTTCCCTCCTTCCCCATCACCTTTAACAGTGGGTTCATTCCCTTGGGAGCTGTTTTCTCCTTCCCCTCTGATCCCAGTCCCATTTAACAGTGGGATTCATTCTCCTGGGTGCCCTTCTTCCTTCTCCAGCCCCTTTAACACAGGGGTTCATTCCCCTGGGTGCCTTTCCCTGCCTTCCCTCTGACCCCAGTCCCCTTTGCAGTGGGCTTCATGCCCCTGGGAGCCCTTTCCTCCTTTCCCAATTCCCTTTAATGTTGGGGTTCATTCCCCTGGGAGCCCTTCCCTTCTTCCCCAGCCCCTTTAACAGTGGAATTCATTCCCCTGGGTGCCTTTCCCTGCTTCCCTTCTTCCCCAGCCCCTCTAACAGTGGGATTTATTCCTTGGGAGCCCTTTCCTCCTTCCCCAGCCCCTCTAACAGTGGGATTTGCTCCCTTAGAAGCCTTTCCCTCCTTCCCCAGCCCCTCTAACAGTGGGATTTCTCCCCCTGGGAGCCCTTTCCTCCTTCCCCAACCCCTTTAACAGTGGGATTTATTCCTTGGGAGCCCTTTCCTCCTTCCCCAGCCCCTCTAACAGTGGAATTCATTCCCCTGGGTGCCTTTCCCTGCCTCCCTTCTGACCCCAGTCTCCTTTAACAGTGGGATTTGTTCCCTTAGAAGACTTTCCCTCCTTCCCCAGCCCCTCTAACAGTGGGATTTGCTCCCCTGAGAGCCCTTTCCTCCTTCCCCATCCCCTTTAACTGTGGGATCCATTCCCCTGAGAGCCTTTCCCTCCTTCCCCATCCCCTCTAACAGTGGGATTTCTCCCCTGAGAGCCTTTCCCTCCTTCCCCAGCCCCTGTAACAGTGGGATTTCTCCCCCTGGGAGCTCTCAGTGGGCAGCAGTGCCTGATGAACTCCTCCCTCCCCTTTCCCTGCAGGGTTTCTGTCCCCCAGCCGTGGCCCCTGGTGTGTTTTTGTCAGGGTTGGGGCTCAGTTTGTGCTGCTGCAGTTGGAGCTGAGTCACTGGGGGTGATTTCATTTCCTCTGTGTCACTGCAGTGCCTGACACAGCAGCTTTGCTGCATTTTGGGGTTTAACGGGGTGAAATGCTGAGAGATGAGACCCTCAGGGGCATTTCTGTTTAAATTGTTTAAATTCACCCTGGATTTCATGTACAGAAGGATGGGAAAGCCAAGAGATGGGGATTTACCTGATTTTTAATAAGTCTGGGGTCACTCTAAAGTGCCACTCACAAGAATTGCAGCTGACCCTGCTAAATCTGAAAAAAAAAAAAATCTGAAATTCAGAGAGTCACCTTGAAAAAGACCTTTAAGACCTGATATATATATAAAAATAAAACCCTGTGTTTGGAGGATGTGTTTCTCCTGTGATCCATGGGGGGAGGAAAAAAAAAAAAGCCACACCCAGATTTCAAGGTTGAATTTTAGGAATTGCTGCCTGGTTTAGAGGAGCAAACAGTTCAAGTCAATAAAGGATTCTGATCAGTGATATTTGTTTAGGTCACACTGAGGACTCACAGGGAAATAACCCAATATTTTGTTGTTTTTTTTTTCTCATTCCAGGGTATTTTTGTGGCCTGCATGACAGCAATCCTGAGGCAGATGGATGATTTCCATTACAACCATTACATCAACACTTTCAAAACCAGGCAGGACATTATTGTGAGTCTGGGGAATGAGCTCAGCACAATCATCACCATCACCATCCTCATTTCTCTGCTGAGTTTTGGGCTGATCAAACCCTCAGCACTGGCTCCTGCTGCCACAATTTCTGGGAATTTATTTGTTGGGTGTCAGTGGGGAGGAGGAATTTGTGGTATTGAAAAAAAAATGGTTATTTAATGGCTAAAAAAATTAAATGTTTGGTTTGAGTCAGGAAGCAGAAGAGGGAACTGGCTCTCACTCTGTGCCTCTGTTGTTTTTTATTTAATTCTTTCACCTCTTCTGAAGTTTAATTAAATGTTTGAATCTTGCTTTTTAATGGCAGCGATACAGGAACTTCCCAAAATATTAAAAATCCACATCCCCAAAAAATTATGGGTGTGAAACCAGGTGAAACATCCCATTTCTGAGAGGTTTTTTCTGCCTAAAATCAGCAAATTTTCCCCCAAACCCCCCAAAATACCCCAAAACTTGTGTTTTACCAAGACTGATGCACAACCCAAGAACTGCTGGAGCTTTTTTTGTCCCTTTATTCCTTATTTTGCAATTTGAAAGAGGCTGTTTATTGAAATTCTGGCCTGGAGTTGTGTTTTTCCTGTGCCAAAACCCACCAGAAAGTTTGGGATTCCCTTTGGAGAGAGCCAGGGTGGTCTTATAGAGTTGGAATTACAGATTTTTTTTCCCTGTGCAGTTGGAATTACAGATTTTTTTTCCCTGTGCAGTTGGAATTACAGAATTACACAGAAAATCTCATTAAAAAAAAAAAAAAATCAGTTGTTGAGCCAAGAGTGGAGCAACACAGCCACCTACAGGTCACTCACATTTCATTTGAGTTTAGAATTGGTTTTAACTTGGGAAGGAAGAAAAAAAAAAAAAAAGCCCAAATCAGGAAAATTCAGGAATTCTGGAACTCTTCATCCAGTGAGAAAATTTTCAGGACTATTATGGAAAAAAACAATTTTTAATCTGATTTTTATACACTTTTAAATCCACAGGATCAAACCTGCCTTGGTCGTGGTGTGACAATTGTTAATGGAACAGAAAATTCCTTTTTGCTGCAATAACTCCTTTTATTTTTTGTTGTTCACTATTGGGTTTGTTTGTGCTGCTGTTTCCAGCCTTGGCACCATTCCCTGGTTATTTTAGCACTTTCAGGAGTTAATTTATTTATGTTCAAGGTCAAGCCCAGCCCTTTCCATCAGGCTCTGATTTAATCATGAAAAAAGGATTTTTTACTGAGGCAGCACCATCAATTTCTTGCCAATTCTTCAGCCCAAACTGTTCAGCTCAACAGACTTTTTTTTTTTTTTTTTTTTTTGATCATTTCAAGGGGATCAAGGGGTGGCTCCTCCTGTGACCTTCTTTGTGTCCCTCTCAATTTTGGAATATTAATGTGCTATTGCAGAAAATAGAATTGATTTAAGGGCTCAGAGTGGCTTTTGTGTCTGCAGAGACCACAAAGAGAAGATCAATATTCCTGATACTCTTTTCCTTTTTTTTTTTTCCTCTCATTCTGCAACTCAACTTGGTTTTTTTTTTTCCAAGTTTGAAGTCTTGTTTTGGAGGGTGTTTGTGCCAAAAGTGTCTTTGCTGCAATAATGTAGAATAATTTTAAATCACATCTCTGCTGTTATATTCACTCCCTATTCTTAAACTGGACCAGGAATGATTTAACTAATTAATGGGTGAAAACACATTATAATTTCAGATTTCTGGATCCTCCTGTTGCATTGTCAGCACTCAGAGGTTTGGGAACAAGCCCCAAATAATTAATTTTTCTCTCCAATCCACCTCATGCTCGGGGCTCCCTCCAGCAAAGCTTAATGCAAACCAGCAGAGACAGATTTAATTAAACCAGACCAACCCTCTGCGCAGTTATTTCCTCCTTGGATGGATGAGATGTCAGGAATAATTCTGTTATTGAGATGAAATAACGAACCACACAATGAGAGGCCTCTTTTGAGCAGGGCATTGATGGCCAATCAGCCTCATTAATCAATAAAATCCCAAAAATGAGCTCACAGCATCACCTCCCTGTGACCCCACAGCCACAAAAGCAGCCCCTGCAACCGCTGGGCTTTGCTCTTCCCCCAGGATTTCCTGATGGAGACCTTCATCATGTTCAAGGACCTGATTGGGAAGAACGTGTACGCGCCCGACTGGATGGTCATGAACATGATGCAGAGCAGGTACAGCCCTAAATCTGCCTGAAATCTGGGTTAAATCTGCCTTAAATCTGCCTTAAATCTGCCTTAAATCTGCCTTAAATCTGCCTTAAGTCTGCCTTAAGTCTGCCTTAAGTCTGGCTTAAATCTGCCTTAAATCTGTCTTAAATCTGGGTTAAATCTGCCTTAAATCTGGGTTAAATCTGCCTTAAATCTGGGTTAAATCTGCCTTAAATCTGGGTTAAATCTGGGTTAAATCTGCCTTAAATCTGGGTTAAATCTGCCTTAAATCTGGGTTAAATCTGCCTTAAATCTGGGTTAAATCTGGGTTAAATCTGCCTTAAATCTGGGTTAAATCTGGGTTAAATATGCCTTAAATCTGGGTTAAATCTGCCTTAAATCTGGGTTAAATCTGGCTTAAGTCTGGCTTAAATCTGCCTTAAATCTGCCTTAAATCTGCCCTAAATCTGCCTTAAATCTGGCTTAAATCTGGCTTAAGTCTGGCTTAAAACTGCCTTAAGTCTGCCTTTGGAGCTTCCCTGGGCCTGATGATCTCTCCAAGGGTGCCTCGAATAGATTTGTTGGTTTCCCTTAGAATTGTCTGAGGGTTTATTGGCATCCTGGCCAAATAACTTATTTAGGATTGTATATATAGACATATGATATTTAAACTTTAGCATTAGCTAAAACCACTTAGATACTTATTTTAGGTTGACTACTTAGATATTCGTTTTGGGTTGACCACTTAGATATTTATTTCAGGTTGACTACTTAGATATTAATTTTAGGTTGACTACTTAGATATTAATTTTGGCTTGACTACTTAGATATTTGTTTTGGCTTGACTACTTAGATATTTGGTTTAGACTGACTACTTAGATATTTGTTTTAAGTCAAATAACTGGCAAATTTTCACTGCTAAAAGCAAGGAAGCAAAAAGCACAAGTGTAACATTTGATTGAACTCTGTATTTCTCTTAGACTGTCATTTAATAAAGAAATTCTACATATTCTTAAACATTGCTCCTTGGATGATTGATAAACAAGGTTGCATTGCTGAAGGCAAACAAAACAAAATATGAACAAAACAAGATACTTGATTTAACTTAATGCCCTTTTTTTTGGTTATATTTTGATTTAGTGCACTTTCTTTTTTACTCTTAATTTCTAAATAAATCTTTTAGCACTTTTAGTTTTCTGTTGTTGTTGTTTTTTTTTTCCTACATTTGTTTTGGAACTAAACAAAATATAAAGGCATTAAATTGTTTTATTTGCATTCAGCTTTGCAAATTTGAAGCCCATAGATGTGAACCTCAATGTTCAATATTAACTGTAATACAATATTAATAATATTGGAATAATACAAACATCCTTTGTCGCACGGTACAAAACCTGTAAATTTTAAGTTTTGGGTCAATGTTAAAAATCTAAGAATCATTAATATCATAAAACTATTAACCCAAGCATGGTGTACATCATGTTATCATTTAAAATTCCCTGATTTAGAGAAATTCCTGGTTTTTTGGGGAACATCTGTTGCTGTCCTGAGCTGCCACACAGGAGCTGCAAAGTCATTGATTTTTTCCCTACAAAATCAACTTTTTTTGATGTTTTTTGTCTCTTCAGGGTTTTTCTCCGGGCAGTGAATCAATTCACCTCCGTCCTCAACTGCTTCTTCCTGGATGAAAAAAGTTTTGAACTCCAGGTGATTGTCCTGGGTTTTTTTTTTTTTTTCCCTGGATTTTTTTCTGGATCCCAAACCTGACAGAACAAACCCCCTCCACCTTTCCCACTCTGGAGGCTCTGTGGATGCAGAAATTCCATTTTAAATCAGTTCTCTGCAGTTTAAATTTCTGATTTAATTTAATTTTAAACCAGTAGCTCACTGAGGTTCCTCTCCTCATATAGAGGAACTGCATTTGGGGCTGGGCAGATTTATTTTTCTTTTGGTGCCTGTTGTTGTTTTTCCTTTGCATCCTCCCATTTTCATCTCCCTTCTCTCCCCCAGCTCTGGAATAATTATTTCCACTTGGCTGTGGCTTTCCTCACCCACGAGTCCCTCCAGCTGGAGACCTTCTCCCAGGCCAAACGCAGCAAAATCATCAAGAAGTGAGTTCTTTTTTCATTTCAAGACCCTTTTTTTTGCTGTCAGGGAGCTCCAGACACCCCAGAGAGCCCCAGGAAATGCTGGTTTGGGCAGGGGGATAAAGGGGTGACCAGGACAGGATCTCAGGGCTGGTTTAATTTGGTCAGGCAGATCCTGAGCTGGTCTGATTTTGGTCTTAAGGTATTTTAATTTTGATCAGGCAGATCTTGAGCTGGTCTAATTTTGGTGAGTCAGATCCTGAGCTGGTTTAATTTTGATCTTGAACTGATTTAAGTTTGGTCAGGCAGATCCTGAACTGTTTTAATTTTGGTCTTGAGCTGGTTTAATTTGGGTCAGGCAGATCTGAGCTGGTTTAATTTTGGTCTTGAGCTGGTTTAATTTTGATCAGGCAGATCCTGAACTGGTTTAAGTTTGGTCTTGAGCTGGTTTAAGTTTGATCAGGCAGATCCTGAACTGTTTTAATTTTGGTCAGGAAGATCCTGAGCTGGTTTAATTTTGGTCAGGCAGATCTTGAGCTGCTTTAATTTGGGTCAAACAGATCCTGAGCTGTTTTAATTTTGATCTTGAACTGGTTTAATTTTGGTCAGGCAGATCCTGAGCTGGTTTAATTTTGGTCTTGAGCTGGTTTAAGTTTGATCAGGCAGATCTTGAGCTGGTTTAATTTGGGTCAAGCAGGTCTTGAGCTGGTTTAAGTGTGGTCAAACAGATCCTGAGCTGGTTTAATTTTGATCCTGAGCTGGTCTAATTTTGGTCTTGAGGTATTTTAATTTTGATCAGGCAGATCTTGAGCTGGTCTAATTTTGATCAGGCAGATCCTGAGCTGGTTTAATTTTGGTCAGACAGATCCTGAGCTGATTTAATTTTGGTCAAGTCAGATCCTGAGCTGGTTTAAGTTGGGTCTTGAACTGGTTTAATTTTGATCTTGAGCTGGTTTAAGTTAGGTGCAGATCCTGAGCTGGTCTAATTTGGGTCAAACAGATCCTGAGCTGGTTTAATTCTGGTCTTGAGCTGGTTTAATTTGGGTCAGGCAGATCCTGAGCTGATTTAATTTGGGTCAGGCAGATCCTGAGCTGATTTAATTTTGGTCTTGAGCTGATTTAATTTTGGTCAGGCAGATCCTGAGCTGGTTTAATTTTGGTCTTGAGCTGATTTAATTTTGGTCAGGCAGATCCTGAGCTGGTTTAGTTTTGATCTTGAGCTGGTTTAATTTGATCAGGCAGATTTTGAGCTGGTTTAATTTTGGTCAGGAAGATCCTGAGCTGGTTTAATTTGGGTCAGGCAGATCTTGGGGTATTTTAATTTTGGTCAGGCAGATCCTGAGCTGATTTAAGTTTGGTCAGGCAGATTTTGAGCTGATTTAATTTTGGTCAGGCAGATTTTGGGCTGGTTTAATTTTGGTCAGGCAGATCTGAGCTGGTTTAGTTTTGGTCTTGAGCTGATTTAATTTTGGTCAGGCAGATCCTGAGCTGGTTTAGTTTTGATCTTGAGCTGGTTTAATTTGATCAGGCAGATTTTGAGCTGGTTTAATTTGGGTCAGGCAGATCCTGAGCTGGTTTAATTTTGGTCTTGAGCTGATTTAATTTTGATCAGGCAGATCCTGAGCTGGTTTAATTTGGGTCAAACAGACCCTGAGCTGTTTTAATTTTGATCTTGAACTGGTTTAATTTTGATCAGGCAGATCCTGAGCTGTTCCAGCACCTTGCCAGGATTCTGGCCACTGGACTGTCTGTAATGGAAAGCTTGTCCTGATTCCCAAAATTCCCTGATGCAATCCCTCAGCCTTTATGGTCAGAAGAATCCTAAAACTCCTCCAGCTTTTTAGTCCCCCATCTTTTAATTTAATTTTTTTCAGAGCCATTAATAGCCCCAAACCAGCAATTTTTAGTCACTGAGCAACTTTTACTTTTTCATTTCCTTGGAATCTGGTGCCTGGATATCCCTGACCACCTTCCACAGACTTTTTTTGGGATTTATCCCCTTTTTTCTGCAGAAATGGCTTGAAGAATCCTGATAATGAAATAATTTCTCATTGCTTTGGCAGCAGTTAAACCTTTGGGGAAAAAAAACACCCAAATCCACCCAAAGTGGGGTGGAAGGAGCAGGAAATCTGAATTCCCAGGAAATTCTGCTCTCAGAGTGACATTTGTGGTTTCAGCATTCCCAGGATCATTTCAGGGCTTTAAACTCTCTCATCTCTTCCTTTGAATATTTTTATTTTTTTTCCCTAGGTATGGGGACATGAGGAAAGAAATTGGCTTCAAAATCAGGGATATGTGGTATAACCTGGGTGAGTTCCAGCTGAAGAATTATCTTTATTCCAGCTTCCAAATCCTTTATTTCCTTACAAAAGCTGCAGACAATTAAAAGTGTTTAATGTGAGGAAATGCGCTCACAGCTCAGCTGTTCCAGCACACAAAAACTTCTTTTTTTGTCTGGGAATAAATCAAAAAAGCTGATTTTTTTTTTTTTTATTTCCTCACATCAGCTGCTGAGATAAATTCTTAGATTCCCTCTGAAGGATGTTCTGCCATGGAAAGGATGAGTGGGATTTTTTTGTGATTTACAATTCAGCTCAATCATTTATTTCCTTGGGCTATTGCTGAATTTTGGAGCTGTGACTTGTTAATTCTTCCTTAAATAACATCCTCATTCTGAGCAGAGTGGGTTTGGTGTGAATAATGTGCTTTAAACCCTGGGAAATCCCAATCCTATCACTGGGTGTATTTGAATTTAAATCTCTTGCAGGTCCCCACAAAATCAAATTCATCCCAGCCATGGTGGGGCCGATCCTGGAGGTGACGCTGGTCCCGGAGCCCGAGCTCAGGAAAGCCACAATTCCCATTTTTTTTGACATGATGCAGTGTGAGTTCAACCTCAGCGGGAATGGGAATTTCCACAAGGTAAGGGGGGATAAATGTAATCAATATATATAAAATAATGCAATATAGAGAGATGTTAAATGCAGTGTAATATGGAATGTGTGTGTGTAATATGTAAAAATGACACAGTATTTTAATATATATAATATACATATAATAAATGATATTTTTATATATAATACAATATTTAATACAATATATAATACAATATATAATATAATATAATATTTATATAATATATAATATATAATATTATTATATATTATATATTATATTATATATAATATTATTATATATAATATATATTAAATCATAGTATCGCACATAGTTATATAATATATTATATGTGTTATATATTTATATTTATAATATACTATATATAGTATATATATTATACATAACATATATTACATGTATGTAAATATATACTATATAGTATATATATTATATAATATATATTTTATATACAATATTTAATGTAATCATATATATTATATATAGTAATGTTGTATTCATTATATTTGTATATAGAATAATATACATCTAAATAATATAGAAATAATAATATATATATTAATATAATAGTTTTCATATAATAATATAATAATTCATTATTACTACAATTATAATTACTATATTATTATATAGTAGTGATAATATAACATATATTATAAAATATAATATAACAACATATAATATTTATTAATTATACATTATATATTAGAATATATAATATATATTAATAATATAATAATATGATGTTATAATGTTTTGGTATATATATATATATATATATATATATATATATATAATTATTATTATTTTAAATTTTATTTTATTTTTTGCCTTTCCAGTTTGAGAACGAGCTGATCACCAAGCTGGACCAGGAGGTGGAGGGGGGCCGAGGGGACGAGCAGTACAAGCTCCTGCTGGAGAAACTGTGAGTGTTATAAAACACCTTGGAGCTCCTTTCACATCTTTTTTTATTTTATTTTACACTTTATTTGGCCGCTTTTCCAATGCAAAGATGCCTTAATTGATTAATTATTACAGTGAGCAGGGAGCTGGTGCAGGGGCTGGAATTCTCATTGCCCAGGGATGGAATTCTCTGGGTGGAAATTCTCAGGGTTGAAATTCTCAGTGCTCAGGGTTGGAATTCTCAGTGCCCAGGGCTGGAATTCTCAGTGCCCAGGGCTGGAATTCTCAGTGCTCAGGGCTGGAATTCTCAGTGCTCAGGGTTGGAATTCTCAGTGCCCAGGGCTGGAATTCTCAATGCTCAGGGCTGGAATTCTCAGTGCCCAGGGCTGGAATTCTCAATGCTCAGGGCTGGAATTCTCAATGCTCAGGGCTGGAATTCTCAGTGCCCAGAGCTGGAATTCTCAGTGCCCAGAGCTGGAATTCTCAATGCTCAGGGTTGGAATTCTCAGTGCCCAGAGCTGGAATTCTCAGTGCTCAGGGCTGGAATTCTCAGTGCTCAGGGTTGGAATTCTCAGTGCTCAGGGCTGGAATTCTCAGTGCCCAGAGCTGGAATTCTCAATGCTCAGGGCTGGAATTCTCAATGCTCAGGGTTGGAATTTTCAGTGCCCAGGGCTGGAATTCTCAGTGCTCAGGGCTGGAATTTTCAGTGCCCAGAGCTGGAATTCTCAGTGCTCAGAGCTGGAATTCTCAATGCTCAGGGTTGGAATTCTCATTGCCCAGGGTTGGAATTCTCAGTGCCCAGGGCTGGAATTCTCAGGGTTGGAATTCTCAGCTCCCAGGGTTGAAATTCTCATTGCCTGGGGCTGAAATTCTCCATGCCGGGGGTTGAAAATCTCAGCTCTCTCTCTTGGGATTGAAATAATTCTCAGTGCCCAGGGTTGGAATTCTCAGTGCTCAGAGCTGGAATTCTCAGGGCTGGAATTCTCATTGCCCAGGGTTGGAATTCTCAGGGTTGGAATTCTCAGGGTTGGAATTCTCAGGGATGGAATTCTCAGGGTTGAAATTCTCAGTGCTCAGGGCTGGAATTCTCAATGCCCAGGGTTGGAATTCTCATTGTCTAGGGCTGGAATTCTCAGGGCTGGAATTCTCATTGCCCAGGGTTGGAATTCTCAGGGTTGGAATTCTCATTGCCCAGGGATGGAATTCTCAGGGTTGAAATTCTCAGTGCCCAGGGATTGAAATTTTCAGCTCCTGGGGCTGAAATTCTCAGTGCCTGGGATTGAAATAATTCTCAGTTCTCAGGGCTGAAATTCCCAGTTCCCAGGGCTGAAATCCTCAGCTCAGGGTCCCACACCTCCCCTGACCCCGCTGTGTCCCGCAGGCTCCTGGAGCACTGCAGGAAGCACAAGTACCTGGCGGCCCCCGGGGAGGTGTTTGCCCTGCTGGTCAGCAGCCTGCTGGAGAACCTGCTGGACTACAGGACCATCATGCACGACGAGAGCAAAGAGAACCGCATGAGCTGCACCGTCAACGTGCTGGTGCGGGCTGGGGATGTCTGACACGGGGTTTGGGGACCTTCCCTTGGGGTTTGGGGCACCTCCCTTAGGGTTTGGGACATCTCCTCGGGGTTTGGGACATCTCTGGTTTGGCACATCTGCCCTGGGGTTTGGGACATTTCCCTTGGGGTTTGGGACATTTCCCTTGGGTTTGGGGACATGTCCCTTGGGTTTGGGGCATCTCCTGTGGGTTTGGGAAATCTCCCCCAGAGTTTGGCAACATCTCCTTTGGATTTGGGGACATCTGCCCTTGGGGTTTGGGACATCTGCCCTTGGGGTTTGGCACATCTGCCCCGGAGTTTGGGACATCTCACTTGGGGTTTGGGACATCTCCCACAGAGTTTGGGACATCCCCCTTGGGGTTGGGGACATCCCCCTTGGGGTTTGGAACATCTACCCCAGGGTTTGGGACACCTCTCTTGGGGTTTGGGACACCTCCCCTGGGTTTGGGGACGTCTGCCCTGGGGTTTGGGACATCTCTGGGGTTTGGGACCTGTCTCTTGGGGTTGGGGACATCCCCCTTGGGGTTTGGGACATCCCCCTTGGTTTGGGACATCTGCCCTGGGGTCTGGAACATCTCTGGGTTTGGGACCCCTCTCCTGGGCAGGGTTGAGAGCACCTTGTGACTTTGAGACACCCTCACCTGGGCTTTGGGACATCTCCTCTGGGCTTTGGGACATCTCCTCTGGGGTTTGGGACATCTCCTCTGGGGTTTGGGACATCTCTCCAGGGGTTTGGGACATCTCTCCAGGGGTTTGGGGACATCTCCCCCAGGGTTTTGGGACACCTCCTTTGGGTTTGGGACATTACTCTTGGGGTTTGGGACATCCCCCTGGGGTTTGGGGCATCTCCCCTGGGGTTTGGGACACCTGCCCTGGGTTTGGGACATCTGCCCCAGGGTTTGGGACATCTGCCCTGGGGTTTGGGACATCTTCTCTATGGTTTGGGACACCTCCTTGGGGTTTGGGGCATCTGCCTTGGGGTTTGGGACTCCTCCCCTGGGCTTTTCTAGACCCCCCTGGAATTCTTTTCGATCCAGAGGAGGATTTCAATGAATTCCTCGTGCCATTATTGGGTGATGATGTGCCCAAGTCAGGCTCTGGAGCCATAAATACAGAAAAATGGATCAATTTTCAATTGGCTGATCCTCCCCTGGAGCACAGGCAGAGGGGATTCCTGGCTCAGGGCTGGGATCCCCTACAAAGATCTTGTGCACCTTTAGACAAATGATTCCTCTGATTTATCCCTTTATTGGAGGGGGTGGATCCACCAAACGACAGCAAAAATCCCTGAAATGCCAAAAAACTCCTGCTGGGGTTTCTGCTCTGGAGGGGATCCTGCAAATCTCTGCTGCACCTCACCAACATTTCACTTTTTCTATTATTGGCAGAATTTCTACAAGGAGAAGAAGCGAGAGGACATTTACATCAGGTAGGGAGTGTCCCTCCACGAGCCTGGAAAATCCCTTTGGCTGCAGGAGCCCTTCACACCCAGGAATTGCCTTTTTTCTTTGCTCAGGTACCTGTACAAGCTCAGGGACCTGCACACAGACTGTGAGAACTTCACAGAGGCCGCCCACACCCTGCTGCTGCACGCTGAGCTGCTCCAGGTATGCCTTAAACTGCCTAAAATAATCAAATCACTTTTATTTCTTCTGTTTTCCTCACTTCTATTTTCCTCACCACTCTGAGCTGCTCCAGGTATGGCTTAAACTGCCCAAAATAAACAAATCACTTTTATTTCTTCTGTTTTCCTCCCTGTTTTCCTTCCTTCTGTTTTCATCAGCACGCTGAGCTGCTCCAGGTATGGCTAAAACCTGCCAAAAATAATTAAATCACTTTTTGTTTTCATGTATTTTATTCCTGAGCTGCTCCAGGTATGGCTTAAAAATGCCTAAAATAAACTAATCACTTTTTGTTTTCATATATTTTACTCCTGAGCTGCTCCAGGTATGGCTAAAAACTGCCCAAAATAAACAAATCACTTTTTTTGTTCATGTATTTTACTCCTGAGCTGCTCCAGGTATGGCTTAAAAGTGCCCAAAATAAACAAATCACTTTTATTTCTTCTGTTTTCCTCCTTTCTGTTTTGCTCAGCACACTGAGCTGCTCCAGGTATGCCTTAAACTGCCAAAAATAATTAAATCACTCTCTTTTTTTATGTATTTTACTCCTGAGCTACTCCAGGTGTGGCTTAAAACTGCCTAAAATACCCAAATCACTTTTATTTCTTCTGTTTTCCTCCCTGTTTTCCTTCCTTCTGTTTTCCTCAGCACGTTGAGCTGCTCCAGGTATGGGTTAAACTGCCTAAAATAATTAAATCACTTTTTTTATTCGTGTATTTTACTCCTGAGCTGCTCCAGGTATGCCTTAAACTGCCTAAAATAAACAAATCAGGTTTTTTATCCATGTATTTTACTCCTGAGCTGCTCCAGGTATGGCTTGAAACTGCCCAAAATAACCAAATCACTTTTTTTTTCATGTATTTTATTCCTGAGCTGCTCCAGGTATCTCAGGGTTTGGGTTTTAAACAGCCCAGAATAACCAAATCACTTTTATTTCCTGTGTTTTCCTCTTGAGCTGCTCCAGGTGTCCCAGGGTTTGGGTTTAAATCAGGCAAAAGCAGCTCAGAAGAGCCAAATCACTTTTTTTTTTCATTATTATATTTCAAATATTATTTTTATTATTATATTGATTTATTCTATTGTTATATTGACTTATACTATTATATTGATTTATTCTATTGCTATATATAATATCTATTATGTTATTTTATTAGATTTATTTGCATATTTTCTCCCTCCCAACTTCCTTTTCCTCACCGAAGGACCAGTTTGGAGTCACCCACTATTATATTGATTTATTATACTGTTATATTGATTTATTATACTGTTATATTGATTTATTACATTGTTATTAATCACCATTTAATTATATCACTTATTATGTATACATATATTACTATATTTCAAATATTATTTTATATATTATATTATTATATTTATTTTATTGTTATATTGACTTATACCATTATATTGATTTATTCTATTGCTATATATAATATCTATTATGTTATTTTATTAGATTTATTTGCATATTTTATCCCTCCCAACTTCCTTTTCCTCACTGAAGGACCAGTTGGGAGTCACCCACTATTATATTGATTTATTATACTGTTATATTTATTTATTATACTGTTATATTGATTTATTACATTGTTATTAATCACTATTTAATTATATCACTTAATATGTATATTATTATATTTCAAATATTATTTTTATATATTATTATATTGATGTATTCTATTGTTATGTTGACTTATACTATTATATTGATTTATTCTATTGTTATATATAATATCTATTATGTTATTTTATTAGATTTATTTGCCTATTTTATCCCTCCCAACTTTGTTTTCCTCACCAAAGGACCAGTTTGGAGTCCCCCACTGGGAGGATTCTCTGGAAATCCCAATTCTCTCACCTTTTTTCCCTTTTCCCCACGCCAGTGGTCGGAGAGGCCGTGTGCCCCCCACCTGCTGCAGAGGGACAGTTACTACGTGTACTCCCAGCTGGAGCTCAAGGAGAAACTCTACCAGGAGATCATCGCCTTCTTCGACAGGGGCAAGGTCAGCGCTGGCCCTGCCCGCCTCGGGGGCTGGGTGGGGAGTTCCCTGGGGTTGGGGGCAGGGGGATTCCATTGGGTTTGGGTTTAGGGTTTCCTGGCTGGGAAAATTCCCTTGGGTTTGGGTTTAGGGTTTCCTGACTGGTGAATTCCCTTTGGGTTTGGGTTTAGGGAAAATTCCGTTTGGGTTTAGGGAAAATTCCCTTGGGTTTGGATATAGGGTTTCCTGACTGGTGAATTCTCTTGGGTTTAGATTTAGGGTTCTCTTACTGGTGAATTCCCTTTGGGTTTGGGTTCAGGGAAATCCCCTTGAGTTTGGGTTTAGGGAAATTCCCTTGGGTTTGGGTTTAGGGTTTCCTGACTGGTGAATTCCCTTGGGTTTGGGTTCAGGGTTTCCTGACTGGGAAAATTCCCTTCAGTTTGGGTTCAGGGAAATTCCCTAGGGTTTGGGTTCAGGGAAATTCCCTTTGGGTTTGGGTTTAGGGGAATTCCTCTTGTGTTTGGGTTTAGGGGGATTCCCTTTGTGTTTGGGTTTAGGGGAATTCCCTTTGTGTTTGGGTTTAGGGGGATTCTCTTTGGGTTTGGGTTTAGGTGAATTTCCTTTGGGTTTGGGTGCAGGGAAAATTCCCTTTGCATTTGGATTTAGGGAAAATTTCTTTTGAGTTTGGGTTTAGGGAAATCCCTTTGAGTTTGGATATAGGGTTTCCTGAATAATGAATCCCCTTGGGTTTGGGTTCAGGAAAATTCCTTTTGGGTTTGGATTTAGGGTTCTCTTACTGGTAAATTCTCTTGGGTTTGGATTTTGGGTTTACCAACTGGTGAATTCCCTTTGGGTTTGAATTCAGGAAAAATTCCCTTGGGTTTGGATTTAGGGAAATTCTCTTTGGGTTTGGGTTCAGGGAAATCCCCTTGAGTTTGGGTTTAGGGAAATTCCCTTGGGTTTGGGTTCAGGGAAATTCCCTTTGGATTTGGATTTAGGGTTTCCTGACTGGGAAAATTCCCTTTGGGTTTGGGTGCAGGGTTTCATTACTGGTGAATTCCCTTTGGTTTGGGTTCAGGGAAATTCCCTTGGGTTTGGATTTAGGGTTTTCTGACTGGTAAATAATTCCCTTGGATTTGGATTTAAGGTTTCCTGAGTGATGAATCCCCTTGGGTTTGGGTGCAGGGAAATTCCCTTTGGGTTTGAGTTTAGGGAGATTCCCTTGGGTTTGGGTTCAGGATTTCCTGACTGGTGAATTCACTTTGGTTTGGGTTCAGAGAAATCCCCTTGGGTTTGGATTTAGGGTTTTCTGACTGGTAAATAATTCCCTTGGGTTTGGGTTCAGGGAAAATTCCCCTTGGGTTTGAGTTTAGGGAAATTCCCTTTGGGTTTGGATTTAGGGTTCCCTGACTGATGAATCCCCTTGGGTTTGGATTTAGGGAAATTCCGTTCGGTTTGGATTCAGGGTTTCCTGCCTGGTAAATTCCCTTGGGTTTGGATTTAGGGCTTTGAAGTCCCTCCCCCCCCAAATTCCAGGGTTCCCTGATGAGCCAAACCCAAGGAACCCCTGTCCAGGTGCTGCAGGAGGAGCCCCCTGAGCTCCTCCCTGCCCTGTTCAGACCTGTCCTCCCTCCCCCAGTGCCTCGCTTTGTCCTCTCAGGATCATCTCAGTGCAAACCTGGCTCTGCAAATCCCTCTCACATCCCCAAATCACAAGATCTGCTTGATTATAATTTAAAAAAAAAATAAATAATAAAATCACAGCAGAGTCTGAGGAAAACCTGGCAGAGCATGAAAGTTAAATTAAAAAAAAATAAAAAAAAAAAAAGAAAGAAATTAAAATCAGCTGTACTTTTATTTACCTATCTGTAAAAGGCTTTTAAGTGAATCTTTTTATGTTTCCTGTTTTCTTTTTCCCCTCCTGCCTCTGTGGAGATGTGGGAAAAAGCCATTCAGCTGAGCAAGGAGCTGGCTGACATGTATGAGAACAAAATCTTTGACTACGAGGGACTTGGGAATCTCCTGGTGAGGCTTTTATTTAATCTCCATTTCCAACAGGCTGCTGACTTCTTAAATTAATACTCTTCAAGCAGGATAAACCTAAAATAAATTCATGTCAAAGAAAAACAAACCAACTTAAACCCATGGCTTTGTAAAAGGTTGGGAGGAGAATAAATATTTTCATAGTTTCTCCTAATTAACATGATAAAAACACTCTGATGCAGATGTTTAGAATTCTGGATTTTTTAACCAAATGAAGTAACAACCAAGGTGTGTTTCCAGGCTCCAGGAATCTCATCACCTTGTTGTTTCTCTGGTTAAAGTGTGAGCACAGAGCTATAGAATCCTCTTGGCTCTAAATTCTGATTTTTTTCGTGGTTCAGGATGGAGCCAGATGGTTTTTCTGTTGTTTCACAGCAGAATCATCTGCCCAGTTTGGTTCCTCTGCCAGTTCTCTGACATTTTGTCACCATTTGTGGCTGCTCACTCTCAGAATATAATTTGTATTTTCATTTGTTTTCACACAGTGAAGGATTTCAAATATCCTTCTGGAGCCCTAAAATCTGTATTTTCATGTCTGCACACCAGGAAATGAACTTGGTCCTGGCCCAGGCAAAGCAAATATTTAATCAAGTAAATGGATAAGGATGAGAGGCTGCATTAAAAACCAATTGTGGAGTGTGTTGGAATTGGAATTATCCCTGGGAATGTTGAGCTGGAATTGTCCTGGACCTTCCCAAAGTGAAAAATGTGGTTTTGTTTTCTTTTCCAGAAAAAAAGAGCCACTTTTTATGAGAATATCATGAAGGCCATGAGACCCCAGCCCGAGTACTTTGCTGTTGGATATTATGGACAGGGTTTTCCCTCTTTCCTCAGGGTAAGGATCCTTCCCCACCCTAAAAATCACAATTTTCTCAAAAGCTTCCAAGAAAATCCAGTGCGTATTATCTGCAATATAATATATACAATACAATAATGAAAATATAAAAATATGTAAAATGTGCAAATAGATATAAATATAATATATATTTTTATATATTCTATATATTCTATATATAAATATATATATAGATATAAATAAATATAGATAGATAGATATATAGATAGATAGATATAGATATAAATAGATATAAACTCCTCCTTTCAGTGGCACTGACAGATCTAAATGCCAGGAGGGTTTCAGAGAATTTCAGGGTCTAAAAAAAACCCCACAAGTCCGAAATAAAATTTTCTGTGGTGTTACAATAGGGTTTTTTAGATGATTGATAATTTTTTCTGTGGATTTAAGCCGAATTTACCCTTTTGTATTTTTGCTCCCTGTGAAATGTGATTTCTGCTGTTAGAAAATATTCAGCCTGGGAAGAATTTGTTGCTTTATAGACAGAATTTTCCCTCTTTACTGAGGGTAAATATCCTTCCCCACCCAACTTCTGGACACCCTAAAAATCACAATTTTCCCAAAAGCTTCCAAGAAAATCCAGTGCGTATTATCTGCAATATAATATATACAATGCATTAATGAAAATATAAAAATATGTAAATTGTGCAAATAGATATAAATATAATATATATTTTTATATATTCTATATATTCTATATATAAATATATATATAGATATAAATAAATATAGATAGATAGATAGATAGATAGATAGATATAGATATAAATAGATATAAACTCCTCCTTTCAGTGGCACTGACAGATCTAAATCCCAGGAGGGTTTCAGAGAATTTCAGTGTCTAAAAAAAAAAACAAGTCAAAAATGAAATTTTCTGTGGTGTTACAATAGTTTTTTTTAGATGATTAATTTTTTTTTTTTTGTGGATTTAAGCAGAATTTTCCTTTTGTATTTTTGCTCCCTGTGAAATGTGATTTCTGCTGTTAGAAAATATTCAGCCTGGGAAGAATTTGTTGCTTTATAGACAGAATTTTCCCTCTTTACTGAGGGTAAATATCCTTCCCCACCCAACTTCTGGACACCCTAAAAATCACAATTTTCCCAAAAGCTTCCAAGAAAATCCAGTGCATATTATCTGCAATATCATATATACAATACAATAATGAAAATATAAAAATATATAAATTGTGCAAATAGATATAAATATAATATATATTTTTATATATTCTATATATTCTATATATAAATATCTATATAGATATAAATAAATATAGATAGATAGATAGATAGATAGATGGATAGATAGATATAGATATAAATAGATATAAACTCCTCCTTTCAGTGGCACTGACAGATCTAAATCCCAGGAGGGTTTCAGAGAATTTCAGGGTCTAAAAAAAAAAACAAGTCAAAAATGAAATTTTCCGTGGTGTTACAATAGTTTTTTTTAGATGATTAATATTTTTTTTTTTGTGGATTTAAGCAGAATTTTCCTTTTGTATTTTTGCTCCCTCTGAAATGTGATTTCTGCTGTTTAGAAAATGTTCAGCCTGTGAAAAATTTGCAGCTTTTCAGCCTCAATCAGGCAAATTTTCAGGACGGGGATTGTTCCACACAGAAGAATTCAAGTTCAAAATTGTTTCTTATTTCTGCTGAGCTGAAATTTTTTATTTCTTTCTGAGCTGCTGGACCTGTGTAGAGCACAGGGGTGACTCTGATTTCAGCAAGGCTGGATTTTTTTTAAACCCCAGGGCTGTTCCACCTTCTCAGAGCTGTTTGAATTTCTGCTCTTCAGTGGCAGCCAAACATAAAAAAAAAAAAAAAAAAGAGAATAATGTTAAGTCAGAATTGTGTGAGGAGATGGAATGGAAGGAGATTTCCACTCCAGGTCGTGTTTTGGGATCCATCCCTTCCAGAAAACACAGCCAGGTGGAAAAATAACTGGAAAAAATGGTTTGGTGTTGGGTTAAAACTGGAGGGCTGGACGTGGTGGGTGAAATTAAAAATTCCCCCTGTGCCCAGGGAACTCAGGGCAGGCTGGGACTGGATTTAGGAATTCAGGAAATGAAGTTGGTTCTGGCCCAGACAAAGCAAATATTTAATCAAGGAAATGGATAAGGATGAGAGATTGGATCAAAAAGTAAAAAAAGGACATTTATTCAGGTATTAAAAGTCAGCTCCTGGCTGAGATTGAAGTTGGGAGTTTTGGGAGTTCTGGGGGGTGTGAGCAGCTCTGGGATATTTGTGTGGGCATCATTGTCCTGCTCATTGCAGGCAGCTTTTAAAAGCTCCTTTCCATCTCTTTTTGATTATTCTCTGTGGAAAAATGGAATTTTTAGACAAATCTGAGGTTCCCCCGTGCCCCCATCCCACCCTTCCCTCTGCCCACCTGGGATCAGCCCTCCCCAAAACCACCCCTGGATGGTTTAGACACCTCTGTCCCACTGATCTGTTGGATTTTAATTCCCTTTTTTCTTCTCCCGCCCCCAGAACAAGATTTTCATCTACCGTGGCAAGGAGTACGAGCGCAGGGAGGATTTTAACCTGAAGCTGCTGACACAGTTCCCCAGTGCAGAGAAAATGACCAGCACTGCTCCTCCAGCTGAGGAAATCAAGGCTTCCCCCAAACAGTGTATCTTTTTGGGGGTTTTTGGGTATTTTGGGACATCCCAGAGTTGCTTCTTTCCCATGAGGATGGAGGTGGTGAAGAGCAATAATGAGGATTGAGGGGATTGTTGCTCCAGGGGGTGTGGAGGTATAAAAATGGGGCTCTCCAGGGCTCTAAGGGTGGATTTAAAGTGTTTTTGAGGCTGCCAGAGTTAAATAAATTGGTGTGAGGGTGAGGAAGATTTTGCAGGGAGGGTTCCCTGTGTGAGAACATGAGTGGTGCTGAGTGCTCTGACCATGGGAGAAAAAATGGGCATTTCTGGGGGAAAAATGGGAAATGCAGCTGGGA
>NC_139790.1:2536069-2631069 GCF_965231275.1 Zosterops lateralis
AAGGAAAGGAAAGGAAAGGAAAGGAAAGGAAAGGAAAGGAAAGGAAAGGAAAGGAAAGGAAAGGAAAGGAAAGGAAAGGAAAGGAAAGGAAAGGAAACTCTCTTGTTCCCTGCAATCCACAAGCATTTATGAAGTGCTGGGATTTTTGTGTTTTTCCCCTGAAAGTCCCTTTGTAAGAAATGTGATTATCTCACTGGAAGTTATTGGGCTCAGAGCCTTTAGTATTTTTAAATTCTTCTTTCCCCCTTTGCTGGTGGGACTCCAGGCTGTGTCCTGAGCTCCCCACCAGGCTGAAGATCCTCTGAACTCTGGAGATGCTCCAGGTTCCTGCCACTGACTTCAGTGTGTGGCTGCTGGAAGGATCCACGCCAGGAAAACCCAAATTCCAGATTCCTGTGCTCACCAGGCCAGGCTGGAGCATCTGAAGGTCCATTTTTTGGCCCTCCAAGGCCCCAGGCAGGCAGTGACAGCAGATGCTTCCCCTGCCAATCCTCCTGCCAAAGCACTCAAACCCACAGAGGAAATTCAAATCCATTCAAGACCAAATTTGGTATCAAAAAAAAAAAAGCCTTTTTTTTTGTAGCTGTTTTGTTCCATCTGCTCCCTCTGAATCTGTTTGTGTTTGTTGTGCTGCTCCTGGCTGGGGATGAAGCTGCAGGATTTGGCTGCAGATCTGGGTTTGGCTGCAGATCTGGGTTTGGCTGCAGATGTGACCCTTCTGTCCCCAAGGTTTGGGGCTGTTGGGTTTTGGGGTGAAGGGGGGAGCAGCTGCAGGGCCTGGATTTGGGGCAGCTCCTCCCTGGGCTCCCCCAAACAGCTCCTGAGAGATGAGGAGAGCCCAGATCTCTGATGTGTCAGGCTGACCCTGCTGCTCCTGGGCTTGGTTTGGCTTTCAGGCTCCTTTTTAACCTCCTTTTACCTTGGATTTCTTTAGGCTGGTTGATTATTTTTTTTTTTTTTTTTTTTTTTTTTTTTTTTTTTTTTTTGGGTTTTTTTTTGGGTTTTTTTTTTTTTAATGACAAAATACCTCGTTCTTCTCATTAGTTAATGTGTTTCGTTATATCCTTTTCTGACCCAGAGATGGGGCTCCTTTGAGAGGTGTTTTAAAAACTTTTATTGCATTTTCAGTCTCATGAGAAGGGTGAGACAACACAGATGTTACAGTTCACACCATCACAATCAGAACCCAAACTGTTTCCTAATCACAAGACATTATAAGGTATTTTTTTTGCCTATCAGATTTTCCCACACAATGCTGTGAATGCCTTAAAACCAAACATCTAAAATCCCTTTTGGTGGGTGTGGGGCTGCCAGGGGGGCTGTGCTGAGCCCCAGGGGCTCCAGTGCCCCCAGCTGAGCCCTGGGGGCTGTGCAGGGGCTCACAGTCTCAGTTTAATGTTTAATTGGTTCTTTCTCACTCAAGATTCCAAAGCTGGTGGTTCTGGTGGGCTCGAGGGAGTGATTTTCCCTCTTGAGCTCTGAAGGATTCAGGGTTTGCTGTCTGACTCTGTGTCTGTGTCTGTGCTGAGCTCGGTGCGGCGCGAGGAGGGTGAGGAGTCTCAAGGTCTTGGTTTTCTTGGTTTCTCACGTTGTTTATTAATTCTTATCTTACAATTCTCTGTGTCCGGCCAAGGTGTTCACAAGGGGACTCCCCCCGTGATGGGAGGTCACTCTGCTTTTATACAGATAATTTTGTGTTTATTATTTACCATTTCATACCAATGCCTGGTAACTACACAAGAAGGGTCATCTCTTCTCTGACCCAATCCTATCAAACCACCTTGTGCCATCACCACCTCAGAGGATGGTCTGTTTCTCTCTGTTCTCTCTGCCCTCTGAAGGCTTTGGGTCTGTGCTCAGTGTGAGAATGAACAGGAGTCTCAAGGTCTTGGTTTTCTTGGTTTCTCACGTTGTTTATTAATTCTTATCTTACAATTCTCTGTGTCCCCCAAGGTGTTCACAGCAGCTCGGACACGAGGGGACTGCCCTGTGATGGGAGGTCACTCTGCCTTTATACAGATAATTACCTATTATTTACAATTCTGTGCCAATGTCTATCACCTGCACTAACAGGGTCATCTCCACTCTGCCCCAATCCACTGAAACTCCCCTGTGCCCACGTCACTGTAGGAGATGGATGCCAAGGGAGAAGAAGAACAACTCAGGGCACCTCCCTAAAATCTCCATCTTGTCCCTTTGCACCTACATTCTAAAAATCCCAAAACTACAAAATCTACACAGTGATAACTCCACCACTGTCTGTCACACATTTGTGACTTGTAATTCCTCTCTGTGTTGGAAGTTTTTCCCATGGACTGAAATCCAATCCTGTGTCCTCCTGGGCTCTGTGCCAGGCAAACCCCCCTGCACAGACCCCAGACCCTCTTTCTGGGGTCCCAGGCCCCTCTGCTGAGCTCTGTGACCTTCCAGGGTGCCCAGAGGGATGTCCTGGGCTCTGACACACGGGGCAAACAAACTCTCCTGAGACACACAGAACCATCAGAGCCTGGTCTAACGTGTCTCTGTGGTTTTGGGCTCAGCTCAGGCTCTCAAAAGGCTCCTCAAAGCTGCCACAGGGAATTAAAGGGGAGCCTCAACCCCCTCCACTGGAATATTGCCACTCCAGAGGGCAGAAGATTCACAGGAATCAGCTCCTGACAGGATTTTTTTATATATATAAGATTTTTTATATATATATTTTTAATGTTTGTCATTATTCACAGGTACAAAACCTGAGGGTGAATCAATTCCTTTGTTCAGCTCCTTTCATGGATCTAAAAAGTGGGAGGGAAGGAGCAGCAGCCCCTGATAAATAACTTTGGGATGAGAGAAGAGCCAGATGTGCCCCCACAGAACCTCTGCAGAACCTCATTTCCCTTTTTCTTCTCTCCCAAAGCAGAAATCAGTGGTGCCCATCATTCCCAAACATTTTCACCAAGGAATTTCAGCCCCTGGGAGTGTCCAAGGCCAGGCTGGGACAGTGGGATTTGTCCCTGACCACGACACTGGATGAATTTCAAAGTCCTTTCCAACCCCAAACCACTCTGGGATTGTTATTTGTAAAATCCTTTTTTTTTGTGGGTTTTTTTTTTTGTTTTTTTTTTTTTTTTTGTTTTGTTTTGTTTTGTTTTGTTTTGTTTTGTTTTTTTTTGGTTTTTTTTTTTTGTTTGTTTTGTTTTGTTTTGGTTTTTTTTTTTGGTTTTTTTTTTTTTGTTTTTTTTTGGTTTTTTTTTTGGTTTTTTTTGTGGTTTTTTTTTGTTTGTTTGTTTTGTTTTGTTTTTTAATTCTCAAGGATTCTCTAAACTGCAAGGTGCAACACAATGCCTGTGATTGCTGATGAATTATTGAAGAAAAAATACTTAATGAGAGCACAGGGAGTTGTGGAAAAGTCTGACAGTGGAAAAAAAGAGAGTTTTTTCCTCTCCCTCTCATGTTTTCCCAAAAGAATTCCTAATTTTCCGTCCTTAACCAGAGCTGCTCAGATGTGCAGTGCTTCATTGTGAAGCCTGTGATGAACCTGCCACCCAATTACAAAGACAAACCTGTTCCTGAGCAGATCTTAAAGTAATTTATTTTTCTTCTCCCTCCACATTCTGTTTGTGTTTTCCCCCCTGGCTTGGGCACAGGGTGTAAATTGGGAAAATCCCTCCCCACAAATTTGGATGAGGAGGATGAGGAAAAATCACATTTTTACTCTTCTTCTCCCCAGCTACTACAGAGCCAACGAGGTGCAGCAATTCACCTACTCCAGACCTGTCAGGAAAGGAGAGAAAGACCCAGACAACGAGTTTGCTGTGAGTTCTTTGCTTTTTATTTGGATTTTTGGTGGCATTTTGACCAAATTGTCACCTTCTCTCTATCCCTATTTGGGTTTTTGGTGGCATTTTGACCAAATTGTCACCTTTTCCCTATCCCTGTTTGGGTTTTTTGGTGGCATTTTGACCAAATTGTCACTTTTTTCCCTGTCCCTGTGACCTGTGGAGTTTGGGAATTAAAAAGCAGGAGGCACAGAAGGGAATTGCAGCCTCCACCTGAGCTGGGGGTGATGTCAAGGGGCTCCCCAGCTGGAGTTTTAACCTCCAGCATCCATCAAAACCCAGAATTGTGGTGCTGTGAGAGCCCAGCCTGGGGCCCCAGCCCAGCCAGGGGGGTGGGAATGGCTCTGGAATTCCGGGCAGATCCTTCTGGGAGCCTCATTCCACCCAGGAGGGAGTTGAGTTGCAAAAACAGTATTTCCATTACATCACAGAGATCTTTTTGTTTTCCTCTTTTCTCCTTCTCTTTTCCCCTTCTCTTTTCCTCCTTCTCTTTTCCTCCTTCTCTTTTCCCCCTTCCCTTTCCCCCTTCCCTTTTCCCCCTTCCCTTTTCCCCCTTCCCTTTTCCCCTTCCCTTTTCCCCTTCCCTTTTCCCCTTCCCTTTTCCCCCTTTTCTTTTCCCCCTTTTCTTTTCCCCCTTCCCTTTTCCCCTTCCCTTTTCCCCTTCCCTTTTCCCCTTCCCTTTTCCCCCTTCCCTTTTCCCCCTTCCCTTTTCCCCCTTCCCTTTTCCCCTTCCCTTTTCCCCTTCCCTTTTCCCCTTCCCTTTTCCCCCTTTTCTTTTCCCCCTTTTCTTTTCCCCCTTCCCTTTTCCCCTTCCCTTTTCCCCTTCCCTTTTCCCCTTCCCTTTTCCCCTTCCCTTTTCCCCCTTCCCTTTTCCCCTTCTCTTTTCCCCCTTCCCTTTTCCTCCTTCTCTTTTCCTCCTTCTCTTTTCCTCCTTCTCTTTTCCCCCTTCCCTTTTCTCCCTTCTCTTTTCTCCCTTCCCTTTTCCCCCTACCCTTTCCCTCTTCCCTTTTCCCCCTTCCCTTTTCCCTTCTCCTTCTCAGAACATGTGGATAGAAAGGACCACCTACACCACGGCCTATTCCTTCCCTGGCATCCTCAAGTGGTTTGAGGTCAAGCAGGTCACAACGGTGAGTTCTGCCCCAGGGGCTGCATCTCCTCCTCTCCAAAATCCCTCAGGGAATTCCCTCCCTCAGTGGAATAAAGCCTTGGGAATGACACTCCCTCCACTGTGGCACAGAGAAAAGCAAATTATTCAGTTTCTTGCTCAGTGAAATGACTCACAGAGCCCAAATGGAATCCCAAAATGGATTGGATTTGGGTTGGGAGGGACCTTAAAATCATCCAGTGTCACCCCTGCCATGGGCAGGGACACCTCCCACTGTCCCCAGGGTGATCCAGGGACACTGACAGGGGCAGCCACAGCGAATCTGGGAATTCCATCCCAGCCAGGAATGCCTTCCCAATATCCCATCTAAATCTTTCTTTTCCCAGTGGGAAACCATTCCCTGTGTCCTGTCCCTCCATTCCTTGTCCCCAGCCCCTCTCCAGGGAATCCTGGAATGGTTTGGGTTGGAAAGGAACTTAAAATCACCCCCTGCCCTGGGCAGGGACACCTCCCACTGTCCCAGGTTATCCCAGCCTGGCCTTGGGCACTGCCAGGGATCCAGGGGCAGCCACAGCAAATCTGGGATTTCCAGCCCAGTCACTCTCCCAGTGTTTCTTCCCAAAATCCCATCTAAACCTGCACACGGAATCCTGGAATGGTTTGAGTTGGAGGGACCCCAAAGCCCATCCAGTCCCACTACAGGACTTTCCATGGATCAGGTGGTTCCAGCCTGGCCTTGGGCACTTCAGGGATCCAGGGGCAGCCACAGCAAATCTGGGAATTCCATCCCAACCCCTCCCCACCCTCCCAAGGAAAAAAATCCCTCCCTAAAAAAAAAACCAAACCAAGCCTTGAAATGTCCATTCTGCAAGTGTAAAAAACATTCTCTCTGTCTGTGCCACCCCTCAGGAGGAGCTGAGCCCCCTGGAGAACGCCATCGAGACCATGGAGGTGACCAACGAGAGGATCACCAACATTGTCCAGCAGCACACGTGGGACAGGAGCCTCCCCGTGCACCCCCTGTCCATGCTGCTCAACGGCATCGTGGACCCCGCGGTCATGGGGGGCTACAGCAACTATGAAAAGGTCTGGGAAACACAGGGAGAGCCTCTGGAGAGCTGGGGGTGTTCAACTGGAGAGGGAAAGGGTCCAGGGAGAGCTCAGAGCCCCTGGAAGGGCCTGGAGAGGGACTGGGGACAAGGGATGGAGGGACAGGACACAGGGAATGGCTTCAAACTGGGAAAGGGGAGATTGGGGTGGGATATTGGGAGGGAATTCCTGGCTGGGAGGGTGAGGAGGGACTGGGCTGGAATTCCCAGATTTGCTGTGGCTGCCCCTGGATCCCTGGAATGTCCAAGGCCAGGTTGGGATAACCTGGGACAGTGGGAGGTGTCCCTGCCCATGGCAGGGGTGACACTGATGGGATTTAAATCCCTTCCCACCAAACCATTCCAGGATTCTGTGAAACTCAGAAAGCAGAAGCCAAACCAGTCCCAGGTTCCTGGGCAGAAATGGCACTGGGTGACTTTTAAGGTCCCTCCCAACCCAAAACATTCCAGGATTCCCTGGAGAGGGACTGGGGACAAGGGATGGAGGGACAGGACACAGGGAATGGCTTCACACTGGGAAAGGGGAGGTTTAAATGGGATTTTGGGAAGGAATTCCTGGCTGGGCTGGAATTCCCAGATTTGCTGTGGCTGCCCCTGGATCCCTGGAATGTCCAAAGCCAGGTTGGATGTTGGAATGTTTTAATTCTTATTTCCCCCCTTGCTGGTGGGACTCCAAGCTGTGAGATAAAAACCTGCTCTTGTCTCAGAGGTGCTGGGGCTGCCCAGGTGACAGAGAAAAGCCAAAACATGGAATTTCTCCCCAGATTAATAAGGAATGACAAGGCAGAAGAGGTTTTCTTTTACCAGCAGCTTCTCTGAACAAATAATTCATAAAAAAAAAAAAAAAAAAAAAAAAAAAAAAATCAGCATTTCCTGTAGAGGTTTACTCAGCTGCCCTCACTTGAGCACTGTTGGTTTGTTCTTTGTTGTGATGTTGAACCTGAAGCTGTTGGTTCCCCTCCACCTGCTGATGGAATTGCCAGCACAGAATGCACAGCCTGGCTGGAACGTGGTAAAACAGATTTAATTCCCCCTCAGCTGTGTCCCTGTCCTGTGAAATGAGGTGCAGAAATTAATTAGGAAGAATTTAATTGGGCTGAGAGTTCTGGGCTCTGACTCTGCTCGTTCCAGAGGAGTTTGGAGGCTTTTCCAGGGCTGAATTTGGCTCTGAATTCTCCCCTTTCATGAATTAAAGTTGA
Organism: Zosterops lateralis; assembly: GCF_965231275.1. NCBI lineage: Eukaryota > Metazoa > Chordata > Aves > Passeriformes > Zosteropidae > Zosterops > Zosterops lateralis. Next base: position 2,543,301 of record NC_139790.1, read on the forward strand.
CATCCAGTTTAGAATTACCAAAGTGGGAGAGCACTTAAAACTAGAAATCACAAAGTCTCTGCAGCCACATCTGGAATTATTCATTTCTGCTTCATATTTTCCCCTATTTCACTGCAGAGCATTCGGCTTTAGTGAGAGGCTAAAAAATCTGAATTTTAATTGTTTCAATTGCAGCCAAAAGCCAAAGCTGGAGGTTTTTAAAATCTTTCCTCTTGCAATAATTGAGCATTTTCAAGGAAAATCCTTTCCCAGGCTCACCCTCCATCCTGTTCAGGATCAAACTCCAGCCCTATAAACTTGTGCCACAAGTCCAGTTTTACAGAAGTAAAAAAAAAATAAAATAAATAAAAATATATATATATATTCAGAGGCTGAAACAGCTCAGACACAAATAAAAAACTTATTAGAGAGGTTTATCTAGAAAAAAAAATGAAAATAATCATTCTGACCAGGAATTGGGATCCATTTCAATGGGACTCATGATGGGAATTGGCACAATTTAGAGTTTTCAGTCCAGGAAAGTGGATTTGTGTTTGTTCCACTCCAAACCAAGAGCAGATCCTGCTGATTAAAGGTGAACCCAGGAGAAGTGGAGATAAAGGAGCCCAAATCCCAGCGGGGTCTTTATTTCACACTGAATTTTGTGTGAACAGGGATTTCAGGGCTGAAATGGAGGAAATTGTTCTCCTTGGGGCAGCCCACGGGCTTTGGGTGTCCCTGTGGGCTGGGAAAAATAAAGAGTTGCTTTTTTAGAGTCATAACTTGAGGTTTTGGGTCTGTCACTCCCATTTAAATGAAAAGTGATGGAATTTCATCACTTAAATGAGAAGTTATTCAAACCTGGTTTGTGAGAAGGGAGATCAGGACTGAGCAAAAACCTTTCTGTTTTTCCATGTGCTTCACTGGAAAAAAAACTCTAATTTTTTAAAATAAAAAAGTGGGGTTTGTTCTTTTCTCACAACAAACCACCCTGGTTCTTTATCCCTCAGCTTGGTGCCAGCAAAATTTGGGTTTTTTAATATGAGGGAAAAATGGCAGTGAGATGCTTTTAAAGGATTTTTCCCTAAAAGCAGCCTGAGGAAGTAATGTCTGTGTCATTTTTGTCACCTGTGTCACCTCTCTGTGTTTCCAGGCCTTCTTCACTGAGAAATACCTCCAGGAGCACCCTGAGGATCAAGATAAAATCGAGCTGCTCAAGCAGCAGATTGCAATCCAGGTATGGAAATGGGAAAAGGGAATCACAGAGTCCTGGAATGGTTTGGGTGGGGAGGGACTTAAAACCTTGAATTTATTGGGGGTGTGAAATGGGTGAGGAATTGAGCTTTAGGAATCCTGGAATGGTTTGGGTGGGAAGGGACCTTAAAGCCTTGAATTTATTGGGATGTGAATTAGGTGGGGAATTGAGCTTTAGGAAGGGTTTGGGTGGGAAGGGACTTTAAAGCCTTGAATTTATTTGGGGTGTGAAATAGGTGAGGAATTGAGCTTTAGGAATCCTGGAATGGTTTGGGTTGGAAAAAGACTTTAAATTCATTTATTTCCACCCCTGCCATGGGCAAGGACACCTTCCCCTATCCCAGGCTGCTCCAAATCCCATCCGACCTGGCCTGGGGGGAAAAAAAATTGATGTTTTTTCAACACCTGGAGGTCCTACACTGAGATCCCCTCAATGTCACCATCTCTGAGCCACCAGCTGAGCTCCCTCTTTGCATCACTGTTGGTTTCCTATTGCCATAATCCCCAGCCTTCTGATGATAGTTTACACACTTTCCTGCAAAACCTCTCAAAACAATCTTTATTGTTTTCATTCCTCTCGGTGCTGGAATTCTGTATTGACCACTGGGGTCAGAGAGGTTATTCCTCTCATTAACCAATCCTTGACCAAATTCCAAATACTCTATAAACCCTAAATCATAATAAACCTTCCTTCTTTTCCCTGCTTCACCCTGACGGGTGAGTTTGGTTCTTTTTTATGTCCCTAACTGACAATTTCCCCTCTCTGCAAACCCAAACCACGCTGGTTTAAACACCCTTTAATTAATTCTGAGCTGTTTTGGCAGTGTGGGGGAGCAGGAGGGCTGGTGTGGGCTCCTGCAGACACCAGGACATCCCCTTGGATGAGCTGGGACCTGGGAAAGAGAATTTGAGCCCTGGGCAGGGGGTGTGGAGCTGGTCCAGGGAGGTTGGAGACCTTGGCACAGCCCAGGAAGACACTGAGTTTGATCTCAGCCCATGGGAGAAACTTCCAGCACAAGGAGAGGAATTGCAAATCACCAGGAAGTGAAAATAGTAGTTTAGCACAGTAGAACATGCAAAATTCAGTAGTTTTAGGGTTTTTAGAATAGAGGTAAATGGGGGACAAGATGGTGGGATTTGGGTGGTGCCTCGTGTCCCTCTCCTTCTTCCTTGTCCTTCATCTTTTGGGGTGGTGATGAAATAAGGCAGTGAGAGTGGGTTGGGTCAGAGCAGAAGTGACCCTTGTAGTGTGAGCACTGGGCATTGGTGTGAAATAGTAAATAATCTATATGTAATTATCTGTATAAATATAATTATCTGTATAAATGTGAGGTGACCCCATCAATGGTCAGTCCCCTCATGTCCCAGCCCTGTCCAGACCTCGGCTGGGAGCGGAGAAAACTCTGAGATATCAAATAATAAACAACTCAAGAAACCAGAAAACAATACTTTGAAAACTCCGCTTTTTGTACCAACACAACTCAGGGTTTTTAGAGAGCAAAGAACTTTAAACAACTTGAATCTGGGGTGAGAAAACCAAGAGCAGGTGGTTGTGCTCCTCCTCAGATGCCTCTGCTGGCAGAGGGGATCCGCATCCACGGGGAGAAGCTGACGGAGCAGCTGCGGCCGCTGCACGAGAGACTCTCCAGCTGCTTCAGGGAGCTCAGGAGGAAGGTGGAGAAGCAGTACGGGGTCATCACTCTGGTGAGGGAACTTGGTTTTTGGTGTGTTTTGTCCCAGAGGAGCCAAACTCACCCTTTCCTACCTGTGGGTGGGTGTCACACAATCCCAGAATTGTCAGGGATGGGAAAGAGCTGTGAGACCTCATTGGGGACCTCAGTCCCCAGTGCAGAGTCCCAGACCCCAGGACAGACCCCCAGGCCCTGCTGTCAGCACAGACCCCAGTACAGACCCCAGTACAGACCCCCAGGCCCTGCTGTCAGCACAGACCCCAGTACAGACCCCAGTACAGACCCCCAGGCCCTGCTGTCAGCACAGACCCCAGTACAGACCCCAGTACAGACCCCCAGGCCCTGCTGTCAGCACAGTCCCCAGTGCAGACCCTCAGCCCCCAATACAGCCCCCAGTCCCACTGTCAGCACAGTCCCCAGTACAGACCCCAGACCCCAGTATAGCCCCCAGTCCCACTGTCAGCACTGTCCCCAGTACAGACCCCAGTACAGACCTCACTGTCAGCACAATCCCCAGTACAGACCCCCAGTCCCACTATCAGCCCCCCAGTCCCCAGTGCAGACCCCAGACCCCATTACAGCCCCCAGTCCCACTATCAGCACAGTCCCCAGTGCAGACCCCAGACCCCATTACAGCCCCCAGCCCCGCTGTCAGCACAGTCCCCAGTGCAGACCCCAGACCCCATTACAGCCCCCAGCCCCGCTGTCAGCACAGTGTTGCCATCATTCCGCTCCCTGTCCCCGTGTCCCCGCAGTCACCCCCATCCCTGTCCCCGTGTCCCTGCAGTCACCCTCATCCCTGTCCCCGTGTCCCCGCAGTCACCCCCTCCCTGTCCCCGTGTCCCCGCAGTCACCCCATCCCTGTCCCTGTGTCCCCGCAGTCACCCCCTCCCTGTCCCCGTGTCCCCGCAGTCACCCTCATCCCTGTCCCTGTGTCCCCGCAGTCACCCCCTCCCTGTCCCCGTGTCCCCGCAGTCACCCCATCCCTGAACTCCTGTCCCCACAGTCAACCCTGTGTCCCCGCAGTCACCCCCATCCCTGCCCAGATGTTTCCCCCATCCCTGTCCCCGTGTCCCTGCAGTCACCCCCCTCCCTATCCCTGTGTCCCCACAGTCATCCCTGTGTCCCTGCAGTCACCCCCCTCCCTGTTCCCATGTCCCCGCAGTCACCCCCATCCCTGTCCCCGTGTCCCCGTGTCCCTGCAGTCACCCCCATCCCTGTCCCCGTGTCCCCGCAGTCACCCCGTTGCTCCCCCCGTGTCCCGCAGCCCCCCGCGCTGACGGAGAGGAAGCCCAGCCGCTCGGGCTCCGTGGTGCTGCCCTACATCATGTCCTCCACCCTGCGGAGGCTCTCGGTCACCTCCCTGGCCTCCTCCGTGGCCTCGTCCACCTCGTCCGACAGCGCGTCCTCCCGCCCGGGCTCCGACGGGTCCGTGAGTCACTCGTGGATTGATTGATTGGGATTGATTGGTATTGATTGATTTGGATTGATTGGTATTGATTGATTGGTATTGATTGGTATTGGTTGATTGGTATTGATGGGCAGCAGGGGTGGATGGGGCTTTGGAAGGAACCAGGTGCTCTGAAAATCAAAGTTTATTTCATGGAAATATGTTTGGGAATGTTACTGGAGGTCAATGTTGTTCCCTTTTACAGGATGAGGATTTGGGGCTCTGAAATGTTGAGTTTGGGCTGAGAAAGGGAGCCCTGAATGTTGAGTTTGGGCTGAGGAGTGAACCCCTGAAATGTTGAGTTTGGGCTGAGAAAGGGAGCCCTGAATGTTGAGTTTGGGCTGAGGAGTGAACCCCTGAAATGTTGAGTTTGGGCTGAGAATGGAAGTCCTGAAATGTTGAGTTTTGGCTGAGAAAACGGGCCCTGAAATGTTGAGTTTTGGCTGAGGATTGATGAGCCACAAGCTCCTCACTCTCCTGGCCTTCCCCACCTCATTTATTTCCAGGATTCCCCTTAAAACAGAGAAAACCTTTGTTCCCCCCGAGTGCATTTTCCTGCAAGAACAAGAACTACTCTCCAAGCCCCTCTGCATTTCAAGATATTAAGTTTTGCCATTGATTGGGACACATTTTAAATCCTTTTGGTGCAGCTCATCCACCCAGCAGGAGAAAAAAAAAAAATAATTTTGAAACTGGAAGGAAATTGGATTTGGGACACAAACAATGGGAATTGCCCCCCCAAAGCTGCTGCCTCTGGAATTATCCCCCAATGCAATTCCAGTGCCTCAGTTTCCCAGGAAAATGGATGTGGGGCACCCCAGGGTGGTTTATTTGGTTGGGCAGGAGGTGAGTGAGAACTTGTTTCACCCTCTGCAGCTCCATCCACGGCCTGGAAAGGAGCTGCCACATTCCCTGCTGTCACTTTATTGACTTTACACCTGGGATGAGCAGAGTTTGAGGTGTTTTGTTTGAGCTCAGTGAGGTCATGGCTGAGCATCAACTGCAGCTCAAGCAGATCTCACTTTACCTTGGACAAAATACTCAGAATTCCAGGGGCAGCAGCACAAATCCCACATTAAAAATCCACTGTCCTGCCTCACTTCCTCACAATAATCCCTTACACAAACTGAGAGGTGGCAGCTCTTTAACCAAACAGCCCTTTCCAGCTCGTGTTTCATGTTTTTCTCCCTTTTTTTTGGGCCTCAGATCCACCCTGGAGCCTCTCTTGGAGAGGAGAATCTCCACATCCTCCCGGGCTGAGGAGCTGCCCGGGAAAGAGGACGGAGACAACAGGATCAGCAAACTCAAGAGGAAGGAGTGGAGCATTAGCAGGTCTCAGGTTATCATGGAGAAGGAGCCAGAAGCAGAGCTGACAACCCAAATGGTAAAAAAAAAATGGATTATCTGGGTTACAATTTCATCACAACAACAAAACCCCGAAGCAGGAGCTGAGTGTTTCCATTGCTGCTTCATTAAACAGTGGGAGGGGTTCAAATACAAAAAAAACCTCTGAGAAATTCCCTTTTTTTTTTTTTTTTTTTGTTTTGGTGTGGGTTTTTTTTGTTGGTTTTTTTTTTGTTTTGTTTTGTTTTGGTTTGGTTTGGTTTGGTTTGGTTTGGTTTTTTTTTTGTTTTGTTTTGTTTTTTTGTTTTGTTTTGTTTTGTTTTGGGTTTTTTTTGTGGGTTTTTTTTGTGGTTTTTTTTTTTGTTTTGGTTTGGTTTTTTGTTGGTTTTTTTGGGGGGTTTTTTGGGGTTTTTTGGGGTTTTTTGTTTTGTTTTGGGTTTTTTGGGGGTTTTTTGGGGTTTTTTGTGTGTTTTTTTGTTGTTGTTTTTTGGGGTTTTTTTTGTTTTGGTTGGTTGGTTGGTTGGTTTGTTTTGTTTTGTTTTTAATTTGGAAAATTCCTGTCACAGGCCCCAAACTGCAGCTTGGCTGGAGGCTCAGGGAGGTGCTGAGCAGAGCCCTGGGGTGCTCTCAGCACCGTGGCAAACCCATGTTTTTGTTGGAACAAGAAGCCCCTGCTCAGCCAGGCAGGGATCCAGCTGCCCAGCCAGATGTTGAGAGCACAAATCAAACTCTCTGTGAGGGGCAGAGCCCTGGGCTGGGGCAGGGAGGTTGGGAAAAGATGCTCTGGTGGTTCAGTCAGCTGGATGTGCTGGGCTGTGCTCTCACCCAGGGATTCCTGCGGGAATAAATGTATTCCTGGGGGAATAAATCAGAATAAATCCCCAGACAGGGCTGGGGTGAGGAACAGGCTGGGGACGTTGGGGTTTAAGGCTCACAGTGGGGTTCAGAGGGGGCACCCAAAGCACAGGGAGGAGTTTCAGCCCACAGGTAGAGCTGGACAGCCCTGAGATGTTGTTCTGGTGGGCAGAAAAACTGTGTTACACCCTGGAATATTGTCCTGGTGGGTGTAAAAACTGTGTTACACCCTGGGATATTCTCCTGGTGGGCAGAAAAGCTGTTACACCTTGAAATATTGTCCTGATGGTGTAAAAACTGTGTTATATTCTGGGATATTGTCCTGATGGGTGCAAAAACTGTGTTACACCTTGAAATATTGTCCTGATGGACAGGAAAACTGTGTTACACCTTGAAATATTGTCCTGGTGGGTGTAAAAACTGTGTTACACCTTGAAATATTGTCCTGATGGACAGGAAAACTGTGTTACACCCTGGGATATTGTCCTGGTGGGTATAAAAACTGTATTACACCTTGAAATATTGTCGTGATGGACAGAAAACCTGTGTTAAAATGTGAAATATTGTCCTGGTGGACACAAAAAACTGTGTTAAAACTTGAAATATTGTCCTGGTGGATGTAAAAACCGTTACACCTTGAAATACTGTCCTGAGGGGTGTAAAAATTGTGTTACACCCTGGGATATTGTCCTGGTGGATGCAAAAACTGTGTTGCACCTTGAAATATTGTCCTGGTGGACAGAAAAACTGTGTTACACCTTGAAATATTGTCCTGAGGGACAGAAGAAGTGTGTTACACCCTGGGATATTGTCCTGATGGGTATAAAAACTGTATTACATCTTGAAATATTGTGATGGACAGAATAAGTGTGTTACACCCTGGGATATTGTCCTGGGGGACAGAAAAACTGTGTTACACCTTGAAATATTGTCCTGGTGGGTGCAAAAACTGTGTTACACCTTGAAATATTGTCGTGATGGACAGAAAAAGTGTGTTACACCCTGGGATATTGTCCTGGTGGGCAGAAAAACTTGTGTTACACCCTGGGATATTGTCCTGATGGGCAGAAAACCTGTGTTACACCTTGAAATATTGTCATGATGGACAGAAAAACTGTGTTACACCCTGGGATGTTGTCCTGATGGGCAGAAAAAACAGTGCTAGACTATGAATTTTTTTCCTGGTGGACAGAAAAACTGTGTCACACCTTGAAATATTGTCCTGATTGGTGTAAAAACTGTGCTACACCCTCAGGCTGAGAGAATTGGGTATTCCAGTGCTCCTGATCTCCCTTGCCTTGGCTGCTGCTCTGCTCCAGCACAGGCTCATTTTTCACAATAAGGAGCAAACACGAATTCCTGTGTTTCCCTTTCCTCCCCCAAGTTCCCAGCTGGATCTGGCAGGGACAGGTAAAGCTGGATTTTCAGGAATTCTCATCAGGGCTGAGGAGTCCTGCCAGCACTTGGAGGCTGCAGAGTGTTTCTGAGAAGGGGAAATCTGTTTTTTCAGGGTGCTCTCATTGGTGCTGACAGCTTTTCCAGCCCAGGAAAATTGGGATTGTGGATGCTGGAGCTGCAGGAGGCCTGGCCCTCTGCCTCTGTTGGATGAAATCCCCAATTTCTCTGAAGGGAAGGAGCAGTCCAAGGTTCCAGTCCTGCTTCAGGACGCTGCAAAGCCCAGGAAAAACTGATTTTTTATGGCTGATGGCTCCAGAGTGAGCACAGGAGTCGTTCAGAGGGATTTTCTGGAGCTCTGGGTGAAGCTTTTTGAGAGTTAAGAAGCCAAAGGGAAGCCAAGAGTGCCTGGACTTTGTGTTTTATATCCAGCAGTGTGTGGATATATCCACCACCTTCTGTGCAGAGAGAAACCCTGAACTGCTCAGGGATGGAGAAAAAGTTCAATTAAATGTTCAAGTGACAGCCAGCCTGCTCTGGGAAGCAATTAATTAATATTTAAATATTTAATAATATAATAATAATATTTAAAAGGACCCCAGTGTTCATGCACTGGATTTTTTTGGAGCCTCGTGGTTTGAGTGAAGAGCACAGAGGGTGTGACACTGGGAGGAGCTGGATGGAAATTCCCAAATGGAAAGGATTGGCTCAGTAAAGCCTAAATCAAACTCATCTCACAGCCCTCAGGAGCTGGGGGACACCAGCAGCCCTGAGCTGCACCCAGAGTTTAATTTATCTTTATTTCTTGGAATGATTTCACCCTCACTCCCCTCCAGAGTTTATTCACAGAACTGCAGCAGGATTTCAGTATGGCATCCTCCCTTCTTAATTAATATACTGAGGTCATTAAAATCAGTTTTCTGCTGCTCAGGAGGGCTTTCAGTCCTGCTCCTCTCCCTCATTCCTGGTGTTTGTGCTGCTGCCACAGCTCTGGGTTACCTGGCTGTGCTCACCTGGATATTTTAGTGCCACTGACAGTTCTGGCTGTGCTCACCTGGATGTTTTAGTGCCACTGACAGTTCTGGCTGTGCTCACCTGGATGTTTCTGTGTCACTGTCACACCTCTGGGTTCCCTGGCTGTGCTCACCTGGATTTTTTGTGTCCCTGTGATATCTCTGGGTTCCCTGGCTGTGCTCACCTGGATATTTTAGTGCCACTGACAGCTCTGGCTGTGCTCACCTGGATATTTTTTATCTCTGGCATAGTTCTGGGTTACCTGGCTGTGCCCACCTGGATGTTTTAGTGTCTCTGTGATATCTCTGGGTTACCTGGCTGTGCTCACCTGGATATTTTTTATCTCTGGCATAGTTCTGGGTTACCTGGCTGTGCCCACCTGGATGTTTTAGTGTCTCTGTGATATCTCTGGGTTACCTGGCTGTGCTCACCTGGATGTTTTAGTGTCCCTGTGACATCTCTGGGTTCCCTGGCTGTGCTCACCTGGATATTTTAGTGTCCCTGTGACATCTCTGGGTTCCCTGGCTGTGCTCACCTGGATGTTTTAGTGTCCCTGTGACATCTCTGGGTTCCCTGGCTGTGCTCATCTGGCTTTTTTTTGTCTCTGGGACAGCTCTGGGTTACCTGGCTGTGCTCACCTGGATGTTTTTATGTCTCTGGGACAGCTCTGGCTGTGCTCACCTGGATGTTTCAATGTCACTGGGACATCTCTGGGTTACCTGACTCTGCTCACCTGGATTTTTTTTTTGTCTCTGGGACAGCTCTGGGTTACCTGGCTGTGCTCACCTGGGTGTTTTAGTGTCCCTGACATTTCTGAGTTACCTGGCTGTGCTCACCTGGATGTTTTAGTGTCACTGTCACAGTTCTGGATTCCCTGGCTATGCTCACCTGGATGTTTCAATGTCACTGGGACAGCTCTGGATTACCTGGCTGTGCCCATCTGGATGTTTTTTGTCTCTGGGACATCTCTCGGTTACCTGGCTGTGCTCACCTGGATGTTTTTGTGTCTCTGTGATATCTCTGAGTTACCTGGCTGTGCTCACCTGGATGTTTTAGTGTCACTGGGACAGTTCTGGGTTACCTGGCCGTGCTCACCTGGGTGTTTTAGTGTCCCTGTGACATCTCTGGGTTCCCTGGCTGTGCTCACCTGGATGTTTTAGTGCCACTGACAGCTCTGGCTGTGCTCACCTGGATATTTTAGTGTCTCTATGACATCTCTGGGTTCCCTGGCCGTGCTCACCTGGATATTTTAGTGTCTCTATGACATCTCTGGGTTCCCTGGCTGTGCTCACCTGGGTGTTTTTTGTCTCTGGGACATCTCTGGGTTCCCTAGCCATGCTCACCTGGGTGTTTTTGTGTCTCTGTGACATCTCTGGGTTCCCTGGCCGTGCTCACCTGGGTGTTTTATTGTCACTGACAGCTCTGGCCGTGCTCACCTGTGTGTGTGTGTGTGTGTGTGTCCCCTGCAGGGCCCGGCAGGGAAGGCTCAGAGACCCAAGAGTTTGCAGCTGGGGGACTCGAGGCTGACCCTGCTGCAGGGCCCCTCTCTCCAGCCGTGCTCCTGCAGCCCCCCGCCCATCACCCCCAGGACCCCCCGCACACAGAGTGAGTCCTGCTGGGGGATTTGGGGAATCTCTGGGGAAGGAGGGAGGAGATGCTCAGAGTTGGGTCTCAGGGCTGTGGGAAGTCTTGAAAATCAAGATTTATTCCATTGAAATATATTTAAAATGTTACTGGAGGTCAGTGGTGGTGTTCTATTTTACAGATGGGGCACAAATAATGGGGATTGAAGCCCCTCTGGAGCTCCCAGTTATCCCCAGTGCATTCCAGTGCCTTATATTTTTTCCCTTTATATTTTTTCCTCTTATATTTTTCCCCTATGTTTTTTTCCTTATATTTTTTCCTTGTATATTTTTTCCTCTTATATTTTTTCCTCTTATATATTTCCCCTTATATATTTCCCCTTATATTTTTTCCTTTTTATATTTTCCCCTTATATTTTTTCATTCTATTTTTCCCTTATATTTTTCCTGTTATATTTTTTCCTCTTATATATATTTCCCCTTATATTTTTTCCCTTATATTTTTTCCTCTTATATTTTTTCCCTTCTTATATTTTTTCCCTTATATTTTTCCTTACATATTTTCCTTTATATTTTTCCTTTATATTTTTCCTTCTATTTTTTCCTCTTTTTTTTCCCTTATTTTTTCTTACATATTTTCCCTTATATATTTTTCCTTATATATTTTCCTTTATATTTTTCCTCTTATATATTTTTCCTCTTACATTTTTTTCCTTATATTTTTCCTCTTTTTTTTATTAATTTTTTTTCATTATATTTTTCCTTATATTTTTTCCCTTATATTGTTTCCTCTTATATTTTCCCTTATATATTTTCCGTTTTATATTTCCCCTTATATATTTTTTCTTACATATTTTTCCTTATCTATTTTTCCTTATCTATTTTTCCTCTTATATATATTTTTATTATATTTTTCCTTATATACCTTTTCCTTATGTTTTTCCTCTTATTTTTTCCTCTTATTTTTTTCCATTTTTTAAAAAATATATTTTCTATATATTTTATTATTTCTCCTGTCTGTTTTTGTTCCCAGGCTCCCCCTCCCTGGCGGCTGACGGGCTGAGCACTCCTCCTCCCCCTCCACCCAAGAGCAAACCCTACGAGAGCAGCACCCCCAGGAACTCGCTGGAGGTGAGAAAACAGGACCTGAAATGGGAATTTCTGGGTGGGATTTTCTCTTGGGGTGGTGCTGCTTGAACCCTGTCCCATCATTCCACTCCCTGAGACCACTAAAGAAGGGAAAAAGGGATTATTATTTTTTTTTTCTTCTTTTTTTTGTGTTTTCCATTTCTTCAGGTGGCTCCACCACTGCCCAGCAGACGTGAGGCCAAACCTCCCCCTCCACCTCCCAAAACCAGGAAATCCAGCGTGGTGTCCTCAGAGCAGTGAGGATTTGGGATTTCTGCCTCCCAAAAAAACAGAAAATCCAACTTTTGGTGTCCTCAGAGCAGTGAGGATTTGGGATTTCCATCCCCAAAACCAGAAAATCCAACTTGGTGACCTCAGAGCAGTGACTGCAATGAGAGGATTTGGGATTTCCACCTCCCAAAACCAGGAAATCCAGCGTGGTGTCCTCAGAGCAGTGGGGATTTGGGATTTCTGCCTCCCAAAAAAACAGGAAATCCAACTTTTGGTGTCCTCAGAGCAGGACCTGCAGTGAGAGGATTTGGGATTTCCATCCCCAAAACCAGAAAATCCAACTTTTGGTGTCCTCAGAGCAGTGAGGATTTGGGATTTCCATCCCCAAAACCAGGAAATTCAGTGTGGTGTCCTCAGAGCAGTGAGAATTTGGGATTTCCATCCCCCAAAACCAGAAAATCCAACTTTTGGTGTCCTCAGAGCAGTGAGGATTTGGGATTTCCATCCCCAAAACCAGAAAATCCAACTTTTGGTGTCCTCAGAGCAGTGAGGATTTGGGATTTCCATCCCCAAAACCAGAAAATCCAACTTTTGGTGTCCTCAGAGCAGTGAGGATTTGGGATTTCATCTCCCAAAACCAGGAAATCCAACTTTTGGTGACCTCAGAGCAGTGAGGATTTGGGATTTCCATCCCCAAACCAGAAAATCCAACTTTTGGTGTCCTCAGAGCAGTGAGGATTTGGGATTTCCATCCCCAAAACAAGAAAATCCAGCATGGTGTCCCCAAAACAGGGACTGCAATGAGAAGATTTGGGATTTCCATCCCCAAAACCAGAAAATCGAACTTTTGGTGTCCTCAGAGCAGGACCTGCAGTGATGGTTTGGGATTTCCATCCAGCCTGGTGATCCTCCCCTGCCTCTCCTGGATTTTTCCTGGGAAATCCCACAAAGGAGCTGCTGTTGGGACTGGATTCCCTGCCCTGTGTTTGCCCACACTAATCCAGACTTGTCCCCACTGGAATTTTGGAATTCTCTCCTCTCCTGTTCTTATCTGTCCCAAACTCGTCACTGCTGCAACCCCAGCAGCTCCTTCCCAGTTTAAACTGGGAATCCTGGGCTGATCCCACTGGTCCTGCCTGGGCCAGGGGCTCTGCTCACCTTGTGCTTTGATTCTCATTTTGTGCTTTTTAATGCACAAAACAAAAAGAAAAAAATCCCTCCTGTGGATGTTGGAGATGACAGAAGCTGCACTTTGCCAGGGCTGGGCTGGTACCAGTTAACACACACCAGAACTTTACTGGGACCAGTTTCATTGACACCAGAACTTTACTGGTACCAGTTTTATTGATACCAGAACTTTACTGGTACCAGTTTTATTGACACCAGGAATTTACTGGTACCACCTACATTGATACCAGGAATTTACTGGTACCAATTTTATTGACACGAGAACTTTACTGGTACCAGTTTAATTGATACCAGGAATTTACTGGTACCAGTTTAATTGATACCAGAACTTTACTGGGACCACCTACACTGATACCAGGAATTTACTGGTACCAGTTTAATTGATACCAAAACTTTACTGGTACCAGTTTTATTGACACCAAAACTCTACTGGGACCACTTTAATTGATACCAGAATTTTACTGGTACCAGTTTTATTGATACCAAAACTTTACTGGTACCAGTTTTACTGACACCAGAACTTTACTGGTGCCAGTTTTATTGATCCCAGGAATTTACTGGTACCAATTTTATTGATACCAAAACTCTACTGGTACCAATTTTATTGATACCAAAACTCTACTGGGACCAGTTTTATTGATACCAAAACTCTACTGGGACCAGTTTTATTGATACCAAAACTTTACTGGTACCAGTTTTATTCATACCAAAACTTTACTGGTACCAGTTTCATTGATACCAGGAATTTACTGGTACCAGTTTTATTCATACCAGAATTTTACTGGTACCAGTTCCACAAACAGCTTGTGGCCTCTTTATTTCTCATCAATATTGATGAAGATTTTTTTTGTTTTCTCTTCTAGGAATTTTTTTTTTTTTTTAATTTTCTCATTTTTGCTTCTGATGATCCTGTAGAATTTGGGAAGAGCCACTCAAACCCTGCTGAGGGTGTTGTTGCTGACAGCAGGAAATGCAATTATTGCTGGGCTGGGGGTTCACAGCCATCACTGTGTGAAATGGGTTCCTGACCTCACTGAAAAACCGAACTTTGTTAAACTCGATGAAAACTTTTCTCAGCAAAGGCTTTTCCAGGGAAAACAAAAAACCCAACCCACCCCCAGGAGGGTTTTGCACAGACTCAGAGTTGTCATTTCCTTTCACTCTTCCCAATCCTTTTGCCACCAGTGTTGACTGCAGGACGTGCTGTGCCTCCTGCCCAGCTCTGGGAGCAGATTTTCCTCCTGCAGAGCCATCCCAGATTTCCAGCAGCAGCAGCTGGGAGGTGACAGAGCAGTCACATCCCATCCATCCCCAGCCCCAGAGCTGCTCCTGGGGGAAACCTCAGCATCCTCCTGGACACCCTGGCCAGGCTTTTCCTCCCTCCCTGGAGCTGTCAGCTCCTCCTTGTGTTCTTGGACACAGAATCTGCTTGACTTGAAAACCTCTGGGTTTTCTTGTCTTGGCATTTTCTACCCTCTTTCCTTCCTTCCTGCTGCACTTACACCGACCCCAGATCCTCTAAAACTTCACTTTGACAACAATTTTTACACCAACTTCTGCTCTGGGCTGGGAGTTTCCCTGCAGGCAGAACAGCAGGATGTGGTGTGAGCTGGCTGGAGTCCATCAGAGCAGCAGAAATGTTAATTCAGGGCCTTTTCCCCCCTCTGCCCCTGAGCTCAGCCCCGGGTTGGGTTTGACCCCTGCAGGGGCTCAGCAGGAGCACAGGAGGCTGATCTGGGGATGGTTTTCCATGGGTTTGGTTCTGAGTGACTTTGGGATCCTCTTTTCCAACCTTTTCATTCTTCTTTAACAACCTGAACACCTGGAGGTGACTTTGGGATCCTCTTTTCCAAACTTTCCATTCTTCTTTAACCACCTGAACCCTTGGGGGTGACTTTGAGATCCTCTTTTCCAACCTTTTCCTTCTTCTTTAACCACCTGAACCCTTGGGGGTGACTTTGGGATCCTCTTTTCCAGCCTTTCCATTAATTCTTTAACAACCTGAACCCCTGGGGGTGACTTTGGAATCCTTTTCCAACCTTTTCATTAATTCTTTAACAACCTGAACCCTTGGAAGTGACTTTGGGATCCTCTTTTCCACCCTTTTCATTCTTCTTTAACAATCTGAACCCCTGGGTGTGACTTTGGAATCCTTTTCCAACCTTTTCATTTTGCTTTAACAACCTGAACACCTGGAGGTGACTTTGGGATCCTCTTTTCCAACCTTTTAATTCTTCTTTAACAACCTGAACCCTTGGGGGTGACTTTGGGATCCTCTTTTCCAACCTTTCCATTCTTCTTTAACAACCTGAACACTTGGAGGTGACTTTGGAATCCTTTTCCAGCCTTTTCATTAATTCTTTAACAACCTGAACACTTGGAGGCACCTTGTACATCCAGTTTTTTTTTTTCCTGTAGAAGGGAAAATCCTTCCATGCACAAAACACTGACAGGAGGAGGAGAACTGACTTTGGGAAGAATTTCCCAGCTGATTTTAAACCAGTTTTTTTTTTTTTTTTGGCTCTTTTACTCAAGGAGGTTTGGCTTTGGCTGCATTTTTATTGCAGTTTCAGATGAGGATTTCAGACAGAATCGTTGAGGTGTCAGTGGTTTATTTTAATTCCTTTTCTTGGTGGGAATTGGTGCCATTTCTGCCTTGAAAAATTCTCCTTTTACCCCTGGGTTTGTTTTTTTTTCCTTATCCCAGTCTGGAACTGGGACAGGGAACCCTCTGAACTGGGAGGACACCAAAGAGTTCAAATTCTCCCTTCCAAAAAAAGCCTCATTTGGGGCATTTTCACTGCTAAATTTACCATGAATGGATCGAAATTTGGGTGGGGTTTTTTGGGGTTTTTTTGTGTGTTTTTTGTTTTTGTGGGTTTTTTTTTGTTTGTTTGTTTGTTTGTTTGGTGGGGTTTTTTTGTTTGGTTTTTTTGGGGTTTTTTTTTTGTTTGTTTTTTGGTTTTTTGGTTTTTTGGTGGGGTTTTTTGGGGGTTTTTTTTTGTTTTTTTGGGTTTTTTTTGTTTTGTTTTGTTGTTATTTTGTGGGGGTTTTTTGTTTGTTTGCTTTCTTTTGTTTTGTTGGTTTTTTGGGTTTTTATTATTATTATTATTTTGCGGGGGGTTTTTTTGTTTTTTGGGGTTTTTTTTATTGTTATTATTATTTTGGGAGGGTGTTTTTTTTGTTTTTTTGGGGGTTTTTTTGTTTGTTTTGTTTCTTAATTAAAAATGTTGTCACGCTGTGATAAATTCCTTTTAAAAAAAATAATAATAATAAAAATGTGTGGCAGCTTCTAATCCACATCAGGGGCAGAGGGGACCAGGCAGCTTTGCCTTGCAGGGGATTTTTATTTTTTTTATTATTATTATTCCAAATAATTCCAGAAGGAGCAGCTCTGGCATGTGCAGAGGGATTTTTTGGGGTTTTTTTAGGGAATCTGCATCTCATAATCTCCCAATCTTTGCTCCAGACTCTGAGTTGGATTTCAGACAACACCCCCAG
Source organism: Zosterops lateralis (assembly GCF_965231275.1). Lineage (NCBI taxonomy): Eukaryota > Metazoa > Chordata > Aves > Passeriformes > Zosteropidae > Zosterops > Zosterops lateralis. The sequence continues at coordinate 2,559,914 of NC_139790.1, forward strand.
ATTTTCCTCTCCTTATTTATTTTTTATCGTTGTAAATGGAAAGAATAACTTGAAATCTGTAATTTAACTAATTTTTTTTTAATATATATATATATATAGTGAAAACATTCCTGACCTGCTTCTGCTACTTTCTCTTGATTATTTTTATTTTTTAATTAAAAAACTTGACCTTATTTTTATTGCTGAAGACCAAATGCTTTGGTGGATCAGGGTGAGATTTTTCCAAAGGCTTCACCAGGGAGGAAAAAAAATAATAATTAATGTGATTTTATGGTACAGGATTCACCAGATTCTTCTCCCTGAACATTAATTAAACACCTGAACATTAATTAAAGCACCTGGACATTAATTAAGGCATCTTTAGGGGCTCCTCAGGGGAGATTTAACCTGATTTTTGGGTCTTTTTGGTGCTGATTTGGGTTTTTAGCAGAGGTGGAAATGCCTCACAAACTCCAAAATTCACCCCAATGTTCATCTTAATTCTTCTCACTGAGGTTTTACAATTTGCTTTTTCCAGGGAGGAAAAAATTAACAATTAAATGTGATTTTATGGCACAGGGGTCACCAGATTTTTCTCCCTGAACATTAATTAAAGCACTTGGATATTAATTAAAGCACCTGGACATTAATTAAACACCTGGACATTAATTAATCACCTGAACATTAATTAAAGCACCTTTAGGACACTTTGGGCAATACAAAGGTTCCTTAAGGGAGGTTTAATCTGATTTTTGTGTATTTTTGGTGCTGATTTGGGTTTTTAGCAGAGGTGGAAATGCCTCACAAACTCCAAAATTCCCCCCAATGTTCACCTTAATTCTTCTCACTGAGGTTTTACAATTTGCTTTTTCCAAAAACTGCACCAGGGAGGAAAAAATTAACAATTAAATGTGATTTTATGGCACAGGGTTCACTAGATTTTTCTCCCTGAACATTAATTAAACACCTGAACATTAATTAAAGCACCTGGACATTAATTAAACACCTGGACATTAATTAATCACCTGAACATTAATTAAAACACCTTTAGGACACTTTGGGCACTACAAAAGGTTCCTTAAGGGAGATTTAATCTGATTTTTGTGTATTTTTGGTGCTGATTTGGGTTTTTAGCAGAGGTGGAAATGACTCACAAACTCCAAAATTCCTCCCAATGTTCATCTTAATTCTTCTCACTGAGGTTTTACACTTTGCTTTTTCCAGGGAGGAAAAAATTAACAATTAAATGTGATTTTATGGTTCAGGGTTCACCAGATTCTTCTCCCTGAACATTAATTAATCACCTGAAAATTAATTAAAACACCTTTAGGACATTTTGGGCAATACAAATGTTCCTCAAGGGAGGTTTAACCTGATTTTTGGGTATTTTTGGTGCTGATTTGGGTTTTTAGCAGAGGTGGAAATGACTCACAAACTCCAAAATTCCCCCCAATGTCCATTTGATTTAATTTTTCTCCCTGGGATGTGTTTTTTCTGTGAATTCAGGAGGGTTTGGGTGTTTTGGGAGGAGTTTTTGTGTGTCCTGGAATTGGTGGTTTCATTTTTATTGTAAACTCATTTTTGCACGCTGAAAATTTGATTTTTTTGGTGGGTTTTTTTCAGTCTTTTTGTACCTGAATCAATAAAAAAAATCCAGTTTTAAAGTGGTTTTGCAGGGAGCAGGAGCTCTGGGTAAACTCCACTGTGATTCACTAAATCTGTAAAACAAGGTGTAAAAATTCTCCTGGGTTTTGTTTTTTTATTATTTTTAAAAATATAATGACTGTTGTAAAGTTTGTAAATATATTTTTCAAATAAATGTAGTTTTTATGAACCAGAAAAAAAAAAATAAAAAAAGAAGCAGTGAAAGTCTTTCTTCCTTGGACCACTGATGGGCAGGAGAATTAATTTAAAGTAAATTTAAATTTAATTTAAATTAAATTTATTCTTTAAAAATAAATTAAAAACAAAAAAAAAAATTTTAAAAAAAAATCCCACTCTTTTAATGCCATTTCAGAATATTTATTTATACATTGATCCAAGCAAAGAACAATTTATTTTAAATAAATCCAGTTTTGGCTCCATTTTGGGGTTTAAATCTCCCAAAATCATAATTTATGTTCACTTTTCCATAAATCAAATAATCTGCACAAAAAATAATAATAATAATAAAAAATCCCACTCTTTTAATGCCATTTCAGAATATTTATTCACACATTGATCCAAGCAAAGAACAATTTATTTTAAATAAATCCAGTTTTGGCTCCATTTTGGGGTTTAAATCTCCCAAAATCATAATTTATGTTCACTTTTCCATAAATCAAATAATCTACACAAAAAAAAAATTAAAAAAAATTTAAAAAAAAATTCCACACTTTTAATGCCATTTCAGAATATTTATTTATACATTGATCCAAGCAAAAACCAATTTATTTTCACACAGTTTTGGCTCTATGGCTCCATTTTGGGGTTTAAATTTCCCAAAATCATAATTTATTTTCTCTTTTCCATAAATCCAATAATCTACACCAAAAAAAAATTTTAAAAAAAAATCCCACACTTTTAATGCCATTTCAGAATATTTATTCACACATTGATCCAAGCAAAGAACAATTTATTTTAAATAAATCCAGTTTTGGCTCTGTGGCTCCATTTTGGGGGTTAAATCTCCTTTTTTCTGCCTTCTCCCTCCAGCAGCCTCTCCTGTAAACACAACAGCAAATCCCGGTTTGAAGGACGGGGAGTGATCTGAGGATGGAATTTTGGGTGATAAAAGCAGAGGGTTCAAAGCCTGGGGGGGTTTGGTGGGGATGGGCTGGGGGAGGTTCTGGGTTTGTTCTCTCAGGTGCCTCAACCAGGGCGGGTTGTGTTCCCTCCCACCTTCCCCAGGAAATGAGGAGAAATTGGGGTTTTGCCATGGGGTGAAACATTTTCAGTCATTCCCTTATCCTTCCTTCCTTCCTTCATTTCTCTTTCTTTCCTTCTTTCTTTCCTTCTTTCTTTCCTTCTTTCCTTCTTTCTTCTTTTTCTTTTTCTTTCTTTCTCTCCCTCTCTTCCTCTCCCTCTCTCTTTCTTTCTTCTCTCTATTTCTCCCTCTTTCTCTCTTCCTCTCTCTCTTCCTCTCTCTTCTTTCTCTCTCTTTTTCCTTTCCTTTCCTTTCCTTTCCTTTCCTTTCCTTTCCTTTCCTTTCCTTTCCTTTCCTTTCCTGAAATTTCCTTTCCTTTCCTTTCCTTTCCTTTCCTTTCCTTTCCTTTCCTTTCCTTTCCTTTCCTTCCCTTCCCTTCCCTTCCCTTCCCTTCCCTTCCCTTCCCTTCCCTTCCCTTCCCTTCCCTTCCCTTCCCTTCCCTTCCCCTTCCCCTTCCCCTTCCCCTTCCCCTTCCCTGTTTTATGTTCCTGAGGCAGCTCCAGGCATGTTTTGTTGGGAGTGGGAAAATGTGAAAAACTTCATTGTTTTCAGTGTTATTGAGCAGCAAGAAATAAGAAATGGGATCAGGGGGTTTTGGGGATTTGGTGCTTTCAGCTCTGCAAACACAGGCCCAGTTTTCCCCCAGTGAGCCAGGACTCATGTCAAATATCCTGGCAATTGTTCTGGGGTGTTTTCCTGACTAACATCATCTCTAGAAGTAAAAAACAAAATAATACAGTTAAATTCGTGCTGCTGTCTCTGCACTGTGCCAGTAAAGTCCTGTTATCACTGTGGGTGCTGCTGGAACCATGGCCCACGATTCCAATACAAATAGGATTAAAGAGGAGCTAAAATCATATTTATTCAGGTTGTTTTTGTATAAAAATCCTGGTTTTATGAGCCTTTTCCAGGCCTGGCTGCTCAGTGAGAGGCTGCAGAGGTTTTCCAGCACTCAGAGCTTTGGGGTTTGGCTTTTTTTGGGCTGGCCCAGGGACAGTGCCCAGCCCATCCGGGCTCCTCCAGGGGCTGCTGGGTGAATGAAAATCCCATTTTCTTTCCATTTCCCCAGAGTGAGACACAAAACCCCCATCACTCACCAGGGTTTCCTGCAGCCCCCCGAGCCTGGGGCCGTGCTCTGAGCCCGGGCACTGCTGCACCTCCTCCAGTTTCTCCAAATCATTGGCAATCTGGAATTACAAAGAATTACAAATGTGTGACAGACAGTGGTGTAGGTTATCACCGGGTAGAAAGTTTTGTAGTTTTGGAGTTTTAGGATGGAGGTGCAAGGGGAGAAGATGGAGGAATTAGGGGGGAATCCTGAGTTCTTCTTCTTCTCCCTTGGCCTCCATTGTCTGCAGTGACGTGGGCACAGGGGAGTTTGAGGGGATTGGTTTAAAGTAGAGATGACCCTTCTAGTCCAGGCACCAGGCATTGGTATGAAATTGTAAATAATAACCACATAATTATCTGTATAAAGGCAGAGTGACCTCCCATCACAGGGCAGTCCCCTCGTGTCCGAGCTGCTGTGAACACCTTGGCCGGACACAGAGAATTGTAAGATAAGAATTAATAAACAACGTGAGAAACCAAGAAAACCAAGACCTTGAGACTCCTCATCCTCCTCACGCCGAGCACAGACCCAAAGCTTTCAGAGGGCAGAGAGAACAGAGAGAAACAGACCATCTTCTGAGGTGGTGATGGCACAAGGTGGTTTGAGGGGGTTGGGTCAGAGTAGAGATGACCTTCCATAGATATTGGGCATTGGTATGAAATGGTGAATAATAATTACATAATTATCTGTATAAAAGCAAAGTGACCTCCCATCATGGGGGAGTCACCTCATGAACACCTTGGCCGGACACAGAGAATTGTAAGATAAGAATTAATAAACAACGTGAGAAACCAAGAAAACCAAGACCTTGAGACTCCTGTTCATTCTCACACCGAGCACAGACTCAGACTTAAAACCTTCAGAGGTCAGAAAGGGAAAACCACTCCCTCCAGCCCACCAGAACCACCAGCCTTGAAATCTCGGGTGGGGAAAGAAACATAAAACCCTGAAGAAACATAACCCCACCTCCTGGAGGGGTCCCAGCAGGGCCTGGGCGCTCCTCTTGCCCCCCGGCTGGAGGCCAAAGGACCAGTGCTGGGCCAGGCACAGCCCCAGGCACAGCACACACAGCACCACGGCCAGCACCAGCCTCCGGGCCTTCTCCATCCTGCCAGAGAGGAAAAACAACAAATCATGTCTGTAGGAGCATCTGTGGACGGCAGGGAGAGGGAACTCTGCAGAGCTGAGATATTCTAGGAACCCATGGGGTTATTGCAAGGGTTGTGGGTTAAAGGGTCTTGCCTGGGCTGAAGGGATGCCCCAAAGAGAACGAGGTGTTGGGAAAGATGGGACAGGAAAGGCTTGTGGGTATGATTGCCTAGTGAGAAATACTGGAGATGTAAAACCTGTGAGTGAAATAGAAATGAAGAATGAAATAGAAATGAACTGGAGATGTAAAACTTGTGAGTGAAATAGAAATGAAATTCAGCTCTGAGATGTGATCATGGCAGGCAGGAGGACGGGGATGAGCTGGAGATGGGTGGAAGGACAGAAAACAAAAGGCCCCAAGGGTGCAGCCCCTCTCCACCCTGCCAAGGCATCAGGGAAAAGGTGGATAAGAAAAGTCTCTTTAGAGTTTAGAATACAGGATGATGTGGTGATAGAGCAGTTCTCATGGGCTGCAGGCAAAGTCTGTAGGGTTTGTATCTCACGCTGGTTGGTCACTATTAGAATTAGAATTAGAATTAGAATATTCAACACAAAAGGAGATAAAATGTATTGTAACAAGGACCTCACTCTCTGACCTCTGCACTCTTCTTACCCCTCTTACCCCTCTTAGCTCTCTTACCCTCTTTCTCCCTCTCTCTTTGGGGTTCCCTCCAGCCCAGGCTGGTGGCTGAAGGCAAAACCCTTTTTACCCACGACCCTTGTAATAAACCCACATATTCTAGAATATCTCAGCTCTGCAGTTCCCTCTCCCTGCCCTCCACGGATGTTCCTGCAGAGAGAGAGAGAGAGAGAGCGAGAGCAAGAGCAAGCAAGGACCTTGTTCCAATCCATTCTACCTCCTTTTGTGTTGAATGTTCTAATTTACAGTGGCCAAAACAGAGATACAAAACCTACAGACTTTGCCTGCAGCCTATGAGAACCGCTATATCACCATATCACTCTGTATTCTAAATTCTAAAAACTTTCTCCTCTACCTTCTCCCTGATACCTCGGTGGGGCTGCACCTTTGGGTCCTTTTGTTTTCTATCCCAAACCCATCTCCCAGTTAATCACAATTTTCCTGCCTGCCATGATCACGTCTCAAAACTTTCATTTCTATTTCACTTACAGGTTTTATATTTTCAGTATTTCTTGCCAAGCAATTATTTCTATCAGCTTTTCCTGCCTCACCTTTCCCAAGACCTGCCTGGTCATTGCAGCTCCATTTGTGCCCAAGGAGGGATGGAGATGAGGAATTTCTGGGTCACAGAACCAGAGGAAGGGGCTCAGGGGGGTTTGTGGAATTCCAGCTGCTGGCCCTGCACAGACACCCCCAGAAATCCCTCCCTGTGCCTCCTCCATTCTGATCTGCACCTCAGCTGCATTTGCAGCCTCTCCAAGCCTGGATTAGCTCACTTGAAAGAGACTGGACATCTGAAAAAAAAAAATTTTGGATGAGGATCTAAATGAGGATTTGTGAGTCCCAGGCGTGTGTGGAGCTCAAAGGTTTCATTCCCTGGTGCTGTTTGTCGGATTTTTTCAGCTGGTTTCTGCTCTCATGTCCCTGCTCTGTAAAAACTTCCCTTTGCACTCTCTCCTAATCCAATTTTTTGTTTTATTGGAGCATCTGCCAGCCCTGGATAAATCCAAAGGGAGTGTGGGATGTTCCAGCACGTTACCTGCTGCCCCAGGGAGGTTGTGGAGCGACTCCAGCAGTTCTTCTCCTCTGGAAAATGCCTGTAAATGTTCTCTCACCTCCCTTTTTATACCCAAAAGGACCCCAGTGCCACCCCTTTCCCAGCAGGAGATTTTTATTTTCCACTTCTCCCTCCCAGGCAGCAATTTTGGTGTTGCTGTTTCAGTGAGCACAAAGTAAAGCCCATAATTGGGACACCCCAGTGCAGCAATTAAATTCAGCTTTTTCCTCCAAGAGCCATAAAAGTAACAGCTTTGCTTTTAGGAGGGTGTAAAGCCCACTGATCCTGCTGGGAATTCCAGGAGCTGCTCTGTCACTTCTGGTTTTTCAGTGAAAGTTCTTGGGTGAGTTTGAACTTGTTGGGGCTGTGAAATGGGTGAGGAGGAATTGGGCTCAGTCTGGGAGAGTCCTGGAATGGTTTGGGTTGGAAAAACAACTTTAAATTCATTTATTTTCCCTCCTGCCATGGGCTGGGACATCTCCTCTGTCCCAGGGTGCTCCAAATCCCACCCAGGCTGGACTTGGACACTCCAGGGATGGAGAATTCATGATCCAGGAACCCCCAGGGATGGAGAATCCAGGAAACCCAGGGATGGAGAATCCACAATCCAGGGAACCCCAGGGATGGAGAATCCACAATCCAGGGAACCCCAGGGATGGAGAATCCACAATCCAGGGAACCCCAGGGATGGAGAATCCACAATCCAGGAAACCCCAGGGATGGAGAATCCACAACCCAGGAAACCCCAGGGATGGAGAATCCAGGGAACCCCAGGGATGGAGAATCCATGACCCAGGAAACCCCAGGGATGGAGAATCCAAGACCCAGGAACCCCCAGGGATGGAGAATCCAGGGAACCCCAGGGATGGAGAATTCATGATCCAGGAAACCCCAGGGATGGAGAATCCAGGAAACCCCAGGGATGGAGAATCCAGGAAACCCCAGGGATGGAGAATCCAGGAACCCCCTTGTGCCCATCCTCATTCCTATCAGACAAGAAGGAAACAACTCTTGGTGCACAAACAGGAGCCTGTGGTTGCAAAAGTGCCCAGAGCAGTTTGAAATCCTCCTCTTTAATATTTAAATTCAGTTCTTTGCTCTATAAAATGCCAAATAGGATTAAACTGGACGAGTCTATGATGGTAAATAAATGTACTTTTTTGACTCCATGGAGCCTCTGGGGGGAAAAGGATCCCCAAATCCTTTTTAGAAAATCCTGGAGTGACAGGGACAAGGGGGAATGGATTTAAACTGACAAGAAAAGAGGTTTAGGTCAGGGAGAAATATATAATTTGGGTTTCTAGAACAAATATATAATATATAATATATAATATATAATACATAATATATATTATATTATATAATATATACAAATATAATATATAATACTATATATATTATATAATATACAAATATAATACAGAATATACAAATATAATATATAACATACAAATATACTATAATATAGAATATACAAATATATAATTTGGGTTTACATTAGGACAAATTCCTGCCCTGTGAGGGTGAGGAGGAATTCAGGGCTGGAATTCCCAGATTTGCTGTCCCTGGATCCCTGGCAGTGCCCAAGGCCAGGCTGGATCACCCTGGGGCAGTGGGAAGTTTTGGGGATTAAATTGATGAATTTATTACCTAAACCATTCCATAATTCCCTGTTTTTCAATCTTGGGAGATTTATAAAGATTTATTTGCAGTAATTTTGATTGCAGAAATTGTATTTTCCCCCCTCTGCCTTGCTGTGTGTTCTGTGCCACCTCCACATCTCCTGTTCCCTGTTCTCCAAACATCCTCTGCAGCTTTAATGGATGAAATTTAATCAATCAATAATTGAGAGAGGATTTGGTGACTCTGACAGATTCATTTCCCTGCTCCTCCCACTCCCTGAGCTCAACTCAAGCTGTGAAAATTTGGATTCAAGGGCAGAAATGTCCCACTGGATCCACCCAGGGATTTTCCTCTGTTTGGAGTCTCCTTCCTCCCCTGCTGAGCCTGGCAAAAATCAGAATTAATTAAAGGTAAAAGCAGCTTTGGTTTGGATATTTAAAGAGAGTTTTGCTCCATAATTGTGCACCTCATTAATTACCAATTAACCTGGGTTTGATGAGTCTGCCCTGAACAACTTTTTGGAGAAAAAGTAAAGTAAATTAGAATATTCAGGTTTGTGGTGCATCCACAGGAATTGGATTTTTGTGATCTTTGGGTCCCTTCCAGCTCAGGGTATTCCAGGATTCTCTGACTATTCTGCCTCCAATTTTATTTAATTTTATTAAACAAATTTTATTTATTTTATTTTATTTAGCAAATATGAAAAGTGGGGACAAAAAGGCTGGAGAGGAATGACAAACCACCAACAATTCCATATAAATTATGGAAATTCTCCCCATAAATGCATCAGAATCCCCACATCAGAGTTGTTTTTCCTGCAAGTATTTTATGCTTAAAACCAATGAAAAAACATAAACAATTCCATGTGAATTCTCCCAATTAATGGATCAGAATCCCCACAACATTGATTTGTTTTCAGCAGGTATTTTATGCTCAAAACCAATGAAAAACCACCAACAATTCCATGGAAATTCTCCCAATCAATGGATCAGAACCCCCACAACAAAGTGGTTTTTCCAGCAGGTATTTTATGCTCAAAACCAATGACAAACCACAAACAATTCCATGTAAATTCTCCCAATAAATGGATCAGAATCCCCATAACACAGATCTGTTTTCAGCAGGTATTTTATGCTTAAACCCAATGAAAAACCACCAACAAATCCACATAATTTCTCCCAATTAATAGATCAGAACTGCCACAGAAAAGTGGTTTTTCCAGCAGGTATTTTATGCTCAAAACCAGTGACAAAGCACAAAAAAATTCCATGTAAATTCTCCCAATAAATGGATCAGAACCCCCACTGAACAGTTGTTTTTCCAGCAGGTATTTTATGCTCAAAACCAATGACAAACCACAAAAAAATTCCATGTAAATTCTCTCAATTAATAGATCAGAATCCCCACATCAGAGTTGTTTTTCCTGCAAGTATTTTATGCTTAAAACCAATGAAAACCCATTAAAAAATTCCATGTAAATTCTCCCAATAAACGGATCAGAATCCCCATAGCAAAGTGGTTTTTCCAGCAGGTATTTTATGCTTAAAACCAATGAAAAACCACCAACAATTTCACATAAATTCTCCCAATAAATGGATCAGAACCCCCACAACAAAGTGGTTTTTCCAGCAGGTATTTTATGCTTAAAACCAGTGACAAAGCACAAAAAAATTCCATGGAAATTCTCCCAATAAATGGATCAGAACCCCCACTGAACAGTTGTTTTTCCAGCAGGTATTTTATGCTCAAAACCAATGGCAAACCACAAAAAAATTCCATGGAAATTCTCCCAATTAATAGATCATAATCCCCACAACAAAGTGGTTTTTCCATCAGGTATTTTATGCTTAAAACACAAAAAAATTCTTGTCCTTCTCACAGGTCACATTTGGTGTTTTTATTTAAATGAAGACAACAAAGCCACTTTTCTCTTTCACACTTTTTTTTTATTATTATTAATGCAACTGAAATGAGCTGGAAATTCTCCACAGGGCTCTTGCCACAGCTCTGTCCTGGCAAAAAAAAAAAAAAAAAAAAAAAAAAAAAAAAAAAAAAAAAAAAAAAATTCCCAAAACTCCAGCTGTGAATGATGGTGCCACATGCTGTGATTATTCCATAGTGCTCCAGTGAAAGCTCAAAAGAGATTTTTATACACAGTGATTATGAAAATAGAGGTATATATATATATATATTTATATTTATATTTATTTTTTTTTCCATACAATAGTTTTTTTTTTTTACTTCTGCCAGCTACAAAATATGATAAAGAAAAATAATTCATTTTGTTTCTCTAGCCCTAGGATTCTTCTTCTAACTGCAACAGACACAACGTTCCCACTGAAAGGGGTGAGGTGGGAGGAGAAAAGGACTCCAAAGTCACACTGCAACATCCCCCTGGAAGCCCCAGCTGGTTTTTCCAAGGGTGTAGTGTTGTCCTAGAGCCTGACCCAAAGGGAACTGCAGGAAATAATCCCAATTTTCAACCTGGGATTTTGAGCCTTTGCAAGTTCACATCACTTGCCTGAGTTAAAATTAAACCAAGTTAAAAATTCCTGCAATTCCCTCTCCAAAAATCCTCTGCTGATCCCCAACTGGTCCTTCCCAGACTGGTGGCAAAGCAGCATTTATTTATTTTATTTTTTTATTGTAACAACAACTGAGACTACAAAACAACAGAAATTGCACTGCAAGGGAGACAAAACCCCCTGGAAAAAAGAACTGTGGAAACTCCAGCTCCTGTGGGACTCCACTGGTTCTTAGTCCTCCTTTGTATTTCTACAGTAACAGCTTTGATTTCCATCAATTCAAGGTTAGTTTTAACTTTGGGGTGGTTGAAGCATCTGAGGTAAGTTCTTGATGCACCTTTTTTTTTATTATTTTTTTTTTCTTTTTTTGGTATAGTTTCTTCATGTGCTTTTTTTTTTTTCTTTTTTTTTTTTTTTTTTTTGATTGTGTGTAAAATAAAAGTGGTGTGAGCTGAGAACTCCACGGATCCTACAGGGAAAAGCAGCTCTTTATCCACACCCAGGAGGTGCTGAGGCCTCTGCCCTGCAAAATTCCCCCCAAAAAAGCAGCTCCAGCTCCTTCCTGCACAGGCACAGCACACCTGGCTGCAGGTGAGATGCTTTTACACCCAAAAAACAACAGGAAAATCCATATTCCCCCAAAAAAAGCAGCTCCAGCTCTTTCCTGCACAGGCACAGCACACCTGGCTGCAGGTGAGACGCTTTTACAGCCCAAAAAGGGAACAGGAAGATCCAGATTCCCCAAAAAAGGAACAGGAAGATCCAGATTCCCCCAAAAAAGGAACAGGAAGATCCAGATTCCCCCAAAAAAGGAACAGGAAGATCCAGATTCCCCCAAAAAAAGCAACCCCAGCTCCTTCCTGCACAGGCACAGCACACCTGGCTGCAGGTGAGGTGCTTTTACACCCCAAAAAGGAACAGAAAATCCAAATTCCCCCACAAAAGCAGCCCCAGCTCTTTCCTGCACAGGCACAGCACACCTGGCTGCAGGTGAGATGCTTTTACAGCCCAAAAAAGGAACAGGAAGATCCAGATTCCCCCAAAATGGGAACAGGAAGATCCAGATTTCCCCAAAAAGCAGCTCCAGCTCTTTCTTGCACAGGCACAGCACACCTGGCTGCAGGTGAGGTGCTTTTACAGCCCAAAAAGGAACAGGAAGATCCAGATTCCCCCAAAAAAGGAACAGGAAGATCCAGATTTCCTCCACAAAAGCAGCTCCAGCTCCTTCCTGCACAGGCACAGCACACCTGGCTGCAGGTGAGGTGCTTTTACAGCCCAAAAGGGAACAGAAGATCCAAATTCCCCCACAAAAGCAGCCCCAGCTCCTCCCTGCACAGGCAGAGCACACCTGGCTGCAGGTGAGGTGCTTTTACAGCCCAAAAAGGAACAGAAAATCCAAATTCCCCCACAAAAGCAGCCCCAGCTCCTCCCTGCACAGGCAGAGCACACCTGGCTGCAGGTGAGGTGCTTTTACAGCCCAAAAAGGAACAGAAGATCCAAATTCCCCCACAAAAGCAGCCCCAGCTCCTCCCTGCACAGGCACAGCACACCTGGCTGCAGGTGAGGTGCTTTTACAGCCCAAAAAGGAACAGAAGATCCAGCTGGGAAAAGGATGATGCCCAGGGAGCCTTTTTGCATAGTAGATGGAGGGGAAGGAACCAGGGGAAGATTGACCTGCTGAGGAGCTGGGGCCCCTCTCTGCTTTGGTGACAGCTCTGTGCTCTCCTCTCTGCTCTGAATTCACCACCAAGGGTGAAAACTCCAGCCTGGACATGTGAAAACAGGATTTTCCTCACCAGCTGTCACTGCCAGTGCTCCTCCAAGCTCGTTTGGAGAGGATTAATTAAAACACATCCAATTTGTGAGCAGGGATGTTCCCATCAGCTTCCACCCCAGCAGAGACCTGAGCACCCCCTGGGGACACCGAGCCACCCCTGGCACTGCCACAGGCTGGAAAATTCACCTGTGAACCTCCACTTGGTTGCTACTGTACAGGAGTAACATCTTCTATCCTAGATTGCAGCTACAGATTTAATAAATAGAATTGCATATATTGTGCTTTGTATAAATTAAAATGCATCCCAAAGTGAGGCAATGCTAAACAATGAAACCATTGAACCCTTTTCCACCCCAAAACCAGCCAGACTCTCTGGTTTCAGCACCAGAGAGAGCTAAAACCTCCCTCACTCTGCTCACAGAGGTCCAAATTCTCTGCTGGTACCTCTGAAAATAAAAATTTCCCTCCCCAAAAGCGGATCAGAAAGTTTACCTAGGCACTACTGCAAATGTGAGGTGGCTACAAATAATCATGACTTGAACTCAGCGAGGGGAGGAGGTGAAGGAAAGTCACGATGGATGTTTGGGTTTCCTGCCCAGCGTGTCCTGGCCCCTTATCTGACACTCTGGGACATGTGCAGGGGGGTCAGCATCTCCTCAAAGATGGCTCCCTTCACGTTGGAGCCCCTCAGGTTGGCTTCCTGGAGGTCACAGCCTGACAGATCACAATTCTGAAAAGGGGGGAAAGGAAAATTATTGTTAATTGACCAGAGACAAAACTCTGCTCCAATTTCCCTTCACTCTGTTTAACTCTGCAGCTGGAGAAAAGCCACTAATCCCTCAAATCACCACCTTTTTGCCCACATTTATGTATTTATGTGTAAAAAATGAAAGGTAACCCACCTCCAGGTCAGTCCCTGCCAGTGTGGCTCCTCTGAGGTTGCAGTTCTTTAGTTTGGCGTTTTTCAGCGTGGCCACCCTGAGGTTGATCCCCGTCATTTGACTGCCCTCCATGTCCACTCCCTTCAGGTTGGCACCTGCAACACACCCAGGGCAGGGAAATCAGCCAGGAATGATCCCCTGGAGCATCCCCAGCACCCGGGGCAGCTGGGAGAGACCAAGGCACAAATGGGAATTTATTAAGTTGGAAGAGGTCAAGGAAGAACTGGGAATTCCATGAACTAGGAGAGGTCAAGGCAGAAAAGGGAATTTAAAAAACTGGGAGAGGTGAAGGCACAACTGGGAATTATGGAAATGGGAGAGATCAAGGCAGAACTGGGAATTTAATGAATTGGAAGAGGTGACGGCAGAACCAGGAATTTAAGGAGCTGGGAGAGATCAAGGCAGAACTGGAAATTCAGTGAGTTGGAAGAGGTGAAGGAAGAACTGGGAACTCTATGAACTGGGAGAGATCAAGGCAGAACTGGGAATTTAAGGAACTAGGAGAGGTGAAGGTAGAACTGGGAATTCTATGAACTGGGAGAAGTGAAGGCAGAACTGGGAATTTAAAGAGCTGGGAGAGGTCAAGGCAGAACTGGGAATTCCATGAACTAGGAGAGGTCAATGTAGAACTGGGAATTTAATGAGCTGACAGAGATCAAGGCAGAACTGGGAATTTAATGAGCTGGGAGAGGTGAAGTCAGAACTGGGAATTTATAGAACTGATAAGAGGTGAAGGCAGAACTGGAAATTTAAAGAACTGGGAGAGATCAAGGCAGAACTGGGAATTTATTGATTATTTGGCAGAACCAGTCCAGAGTTGTGGCCTCCTCCACATGGACTATACAAACACAGCTCAGCTTTTGCCACATCAATCCACAGGCACAGGGCTGTTTTCAGAGAATTATTAACAGGCAAAAATCTCACCTTCCAAATTAGCTTTAAGGCCTGATGGGTCTTCAAAGTTGCAGCCTTTGAGGGACGCCCCCTCTGCGTTGGAACACAACATCTTCACCCCCTGCAGGTTTGCACACTGCAGAGACAGGAGGAAATAAACACCAAAAACCAGCAGGACACGGATTTAAATCTGCATTACAAGTGAACTCCCCAAAGCACAACTCACTCTTCTGTCACTGTGAGGAATAACCACAGAAAAAACTGAGAAACTGATTTTTCTTTTGTTCCAATCTCTGTTTTTTGAGAGATTACAACTGAACCCCCCAAAGCACAACCCCCTGTCACTATGAGGAAATGGGGAAACACTGAAACAACCACAGAAAACATTGGAAAAATGATTTCTTTTTGTTCTAATCCCTGTTTTTTGAGAGATTACAACTGAACCTCTCAAAGCACGACCCCCTTGTTACTGTAAGGAAATGTGGGAATGCTGAAACAAAGACAGGAAAAATTGGGAAAATTATTTTTTTGTTCCAATCCCATTTTTTTGAGAGATTACAACTGAACCCCCAAAGCACAACCCTCCTTTCACTGTGAGGAACAACCACAGAAAACACTGAGAAACAATTTTTTTTTGTTCCAATCCCTGTTTTTTCAGAGATTACAACTGAACCCCCAAAGCACAAATCCCTGTCACTGTAAGGAAATGGAACAACCACAGAAAACATTGAGAAACTGATTTTTTTTGTTGTTCCAATCCCTGTTTTTTGAGATTACAACCCCCCAAAGCACAACTCCCCTGTCACTGTGACGAAATACAGAAATGCTGAAACAACCACAGAAAAAAATGGGAAACTCATGTTTTTTTTGTTCCAATCCCTGCTTTTTCAGAGATTACAACTGAACCCCCCAAAGCACAACGTCCCTGTCACTGTAAGGAAATGGAACAATCACAGAAAACACCAGGAAAATGATCTTTTTTTTTGTTCCAATCCCTGTTTTTTGAGATTACAACCCCCCAAAGCACAACTCCCCTGTCACTGTGACGAAATATAGAAATGCTGAAACAATCACAGAAAAAAATGGGAAACTGATATTTTTTTGGTTCCAATCCCATTTTTTTGAGAGATTACAACTGAACCCCCAAAGCACAACGTCCCTGTCACTGTAAGGAAATGGAACAACCACAAAAAACACCGGGAAAATGATCTTTTTTTTTGTTCCAATCCCTGTTTTTTGAGATATTACAACCCCCCAAAGCACAACTCCCCTGTCATTGCGACGAAACGTGGGAACACTGAAACAACCACAGAAAAAATTGGAAAACTGTTATTTTTTTGTCCCAATGCCTGTTTTTTGAGGCAAAGGCAGGGTGCAGTGTCCTTACATCCAGCACAGAGCCAGAGAGGTCAGCTCTCTCCAGGTTGGCACAGCACAGGTTGGCGTGGGCCAGGTTGCAGCGGCTCAGATTTGCCATCTTGAAGTTGATGTAACGAAGGTCCAGGCGGGAAAGGTCGGCCCCACTGAAATTCAGACCCTGGAAAAAAACAGTGAACAGCCCCAAAATGGTCACAGGAGGGAAAAAGGGAGGGCTGGATAGAAAAGAATTAAAAGAAACATGGCTGGGTAGTTGTGTGTGTAAATCTAGATGGATAAACAGATGTGCTGGAATGTTTTCAGTGCCTTTAAGGGGCTGATAAAATGATGGGAAAGGTTTTTTATATGGACAGAGTGCAATGGATTTGGAGATCAGGTTTAGGTGGGATATTGGCAAGAAATTCCTCTTTGTGAGGGTGGGGAGGGGCTGGGATGGAATTCTCAGATTTGCTGTGGCTGCCCCTGGATCCCTGGAATGTCCAAGGCCAGGCTGGGATAACCTGGGACAGTGGGAGGTGTCCCTGCCCATGGCAGGGGTGACACTGGATGGGATTTAAATTCCCTTCCAACCCAAACCATTCCATGAGAGCTGGAAAGGGACTGGGGACAAGGGATGGAGGGACAGGACACAGGGAATGGCTTCACACTGACAGAGGGCAGGGATGGATGGGAATTTGGGGAGGAATTCCTGGCTGGGAGGGCTGGGACGGGATTCCCAGATTTGCTGTGGCTGCCCCTGGATCCCTGGCAGTGCCCAAGGCCAGGCTGGGATAACCTGGGACAGTGGGAGGTGTCCCTGCCCATGGCAGATTGGAACAGGATTATCCTTAAGGTCCCTTCCAACCTTTTTTTGCTTTTAGTTAGTTTGTCTAGCTGAAGCAAAGAAGCTTCCCTGGACTGTGTTTTTTTCCCCTCTTTTTCTTGTGACTGTTTAAATTCCATGGTTCTATATAAACAAACACTCCCAAGATCATTTCTTCTATTCCACACCACCACGAAATATAAATGCAAACCTCTCAAGACTTAAATATTTCCTGAAAACAGGCTGTGGTTTTAACCTGTGAGAGGGCAGGGCTGGCTCAGATGTTGAGAAGCAATCCCTGGAGGTTTTTTTGGGAGGCCAAAGGCTGAGCTCCCTCACCTGGCAGCGCAGCTCGGACTTGGTGGGTGTCGCCAGCAGGAACCGCACAAACTCCTTCCGAGAGATGGGAGAGTGATCCTCGGCCGGCTGCGAGTTCTGGGGAGAGAGCAGGACAGCAGTGAATTAATTCCACATTCCCTGGAATTCTGGGGAGAGGAAAGAGCAGGGACAGCAACAAATGACTCCTTCCCTGGAAATTCTGGGAACAGGAGAGAGCAGGGACAGCCCTGAGCAACACCTGCCCTGGGAGAGCAGGAACAGCAATAAACATTTCCTGGGAAAGCAGCGACAGCAATGAATTCCACATTCCCTGGGAGTTCTGGGGACAGGAGAGAACAGGGACAGCAATAAATGACACATTCCCTGGAGTTCTGGGGACAGGAGAGAACAGGGACAGCCCTAAGTTCCACATTTCCTGGGAGTTCTGGGGAGAGAACAGGGACAGCAATAAGTGACACCTCCCCTGGAATTCTGGGGACAGAGCAGGGACAGCTCTGAGCTACACCTGCCCTGGGAGAGCAGGGGACAGCTCTGAATTCCACATTCCCTGGGAGTTCTGGGGACAGGAGAGAGCAGGGACAGCAATAAATGACACGTTCCCTGAAATTCTGGGGACAGGAGAGAACAGGGACAGCCATAAATTACACCTTCCCTGGGATTCTGGGGACAGAACAGGGACAGCAATAAATTAATTCCACATTCCCTGGGAGAGAGCAGGGACAGCCCTGAATTCCACATTCCCTGGGAATTCTGGGGAGAGAACAGGGACAGCCCTGAGCTACACATTCCCTGGGAATTCCAGGGACAACCCTAAGCTACACCTGCCCTGGGAGAGCAGGGGACAGCACTGAGTTCCACATTTCCTGGGAATTCTGGGGAGAGGAGAGAGCAGGGACAGCTCTGAGTTACACCTGCCCTGGGAGAGCAGGGGACAGCAATGAATTAATTCCACATTCCCTGGGAAAGAACGGAGACAGCTCTGAATTCCACATTCCCTGGGAATTCTGGGGAGAGGAGAGAACAGGGACAGCCCTGAGTTCCATATTCCCATGGAGAGCATGGGGACAGCAATAAACATTTCCTGGGAAAGCAGGGACAGCACTGAATTACACATTCCCTGGGAATTCTGGGGCCAGCAAGAAATTATTCATTCCCTGGGAATTCCCTGAGTTCCACATTCCCTGGAAGAGCAGGGACAGCAGTAAATTCCACATTCCCTGGGAATTCTGGGTTCACCAATAAATTCCACATTCCCTGGGAATTCTGGGTTCACCAATAAATGACACATTCCCTGGGAATTCTGGGTTCACCAATAAATGACACATTCCCTGGGAATTCTGGGTTCACCAATAAATGACACATTCCCTGGGAAAGCAGGACGAGCACCCAGGCCTTACACAGATCAAATGTACCTTAATAGCAACTTCCAGGTGTTCAATGAGGGAGTCGATCCCAAAAAACCTGGCTTCCTCCAAAACCCCTAGAAACAAAGCAGGGCTGGTTATTGCAGGGAATTGCTGAGGCAGAGAGCAGCTCCCTCCTCTCCCCTGACTGGAGAACACACACACATTATACTGGAGGTAACTGGGAGGAAACAGAGGAAAAGTTTGCTTGCAGCTAAAAGGAAAAACACAACTCACAACATTAGGTTAAAGAGATCAACTCCAGAATTGCAGATATTAATCCAGAATGGATTTTTTTTAAATGCTCCAAAGAGAAAGAAATAAACAACCAACCAAACCTATCCTCATTATAAAGCAAACACACAGAGCTGCACTGCTGAGAACAAATCCACCAAAAAAAGGGGGAAAAACTCCCAACCATGGGGGGAAATGAGCACACAAAGCTTCCCCCCTCTGGCTTTATGAATTCCAAGGAGGAATAATTGAGATTTCAGACAGGTAATACCTACCTAGCAAATTAATGCCATCATTTACAATGAGCTGTCCGTGACGCAAATAGTTCAAAATGGGCTCAAAATACTCGGGACTGCGGTCAATGAGGAAAGCTCCTCTAGGATCTTGCTTATTCCCCCAAGCATCTGTTTCCACAACATATATATATATTAAAATTACTTTTGATGTAGTGATAAAAGAGTATTTGCTTCAGTTTTTAGAGATTTTTTTTTTTGTTTTAATTACCGAAGGGGATTTGGAATAGCAAATATTCCACTCGGAGAGTGAAGGAAGGAAAAGAAGAGTGGGGAGGGAGAAAAAAAAAATCAGCTTAAAATGAATTTGTTCCTACTCTGAATAACTGAGTTTTTTAAAACATACAAAAGAATCATGGCCAGGATAAAAGCAGCACTAAATTTATTTAGTCTGATTGTCTCCCCGTGCTGAGTTTGCTCATTGGCTCTGCTGGCAAAACTGAGGGAGATGCAACAACAAGATGAAAAACCTCAAACCAAATAAACAAAACAAAACAAAATAAAGGACCTAAACTACTCACAGTGGATGGGAGGTGTATTTACAGTTTGTGAGATGATCAACATTAGGTGGTGAGATGATAAACAGAGAGAAATAAAACTATTAACAAATAATTCTCTTTTCTGCCCTGGCACTTGAACATACTTTGGATATTTTAATTTATGAACAAGAGCCTCAGCCTGACAGTGATTTTTGCCTACTTTGCCCATTTATTACTCAAAAACAATGAAGTTTATCTCAGTGTACTCACCTTTATCTTTGAACATGTGTGCCAACATACTGTCAGGCTCTTTGTTAACCAAAGTGCTCCTGGAAAACAAAACCAGCCCAACTTTACTTTCCCTTCACCTGTAAATGTTTAAAAATTAATTTCTTGCCAAAATGTGGCAGCAAATACAAAACACAGAGAGAGCTGCAGGAGTCAAAGACCTTTTTAAGGTGTTTTGCTTTAGTGAAATGAAGTTTTGGAAGGTTTTGAAGACCATTTTTACCGGGTGGTGGTGAAATATCTGCCTCCCACATTGAGGGTCAGCCAGTCTGTGTGGGAGCCTGTCAGCTCCTCCTGAGCTCTCCCATCAGTCTGAGGATCTGCAAAGGAGAAATAAAGTCATTATTGGGAAAAATTGTGAATATTCTTTAATTATAAAGAGGTATCTTCTGAAAACACCATAAAATAAATACAAATATCCAAATCTTTAGTTTGTATGAAAGCAAAATAAACTGTAGTTAATGAAAGATTAAATGTAAGAATTACAGACTCACCAATGAAGGGCTCCCCTTCACAGACAAACAAAACATCATCATCCCTGACACAGGAAGGAAGAGAAAAAAGAAGGTTAATCATAATTTATTCTTCTTCTAATTGACATTGCAACCTCTCCTGATTACTTTCAGATAAATTATAACCAGTGGCCATTAGCTGGAACTTCTGTATCTGATTTTTTTATCTGTATTTTGTAGGTTCTACTGGATTGGAATGGGTTGACTTGACCAGAGATTTTATCTGCAGCAGCCAGGTAGGAACCATTTGTGTAATCAATTAATTCTTCCAAAACAGCTGCTTTTCTCCCCAGTCTGGGGCTATTCTGTGAAGCCAAAGCAGTGACAGAATTTATTTCTTTTACAGAAAACCCTCCCATTGCAGGTCTGACTGGAATAGTGGGGATTTCATGGCACAAACACTGCCCTGGGAGGAGCTGAAAAGGCCTCAGACACAGCTTGGATCAACCTCTGAATTAATAAATGGTTTGAAATTAAAAAGAAGTTAAAAAGATGTGAAAGGACCTTTGGGCATCCTGGCTGGAAATGATCACATCTGATTTTTAGGGTATTGATTATGGAGGATTAATTAACAAGTTATTCTCTTGATCCACAGCCCTGATTTGTATTTTCCTGGCTGCTCCTCATCGAAGGAGGATTAATTAACAGGTTATTCTCTTAATCCACAGCCCTGATTTGCCTTTTCCTGGCTCTTCCTCACCTGATCACAGCAATATCAACAAAGGAGGATTAATTAATAAATTATTCTCTTAATGCAGAGCCCTGATTTGCCTTTTCCAGGCTGTTCCTCACCTGATCACAGCAATATCATCGAGGGAGGATTAATTAACAGGTTATTCTGTTAATACAGAGCCCTGATTTGTGTTTTCCTGGCTGCTCCTCATCGAAGGGGGATTAATTAACAAGTTATTCTCTTAACCCACAGTCCTGATTTGCCTTTTCCTGCCTGCTCCTCACCTGATCACAGCAATATCATCGAGGGAGGATTAATTAATAGATTATTCTCTTAATACAGAGCCCTGATTTCCCTTTTCCAGGCTGTTCCTCACCTGATCACAGCAATATCATGGAAGGGAGGATTAATTAACAAGTTATTCTCCTAATGCAGAGTCCTGATTTGCCTTTTCCTGGCTGCTCCTCATTGAAGGGGGATTAATTAACAAGTTATTCTCTTAACCCACAGTCCTGATTTACCTTTTCCTGGTTGCTCCTCACACGATCAAACCAACATCATGGAAGGAGGATTAATTAACAGGTTAATCTCTTACTCCACAGCCCTGGTTTGTCTTTTCCTGGCTGCCCCTCACCTGATGAGGGCAATATCATCGATGAGCCCTCCTTTCCCGTTGTAGACACTGGTGGCTTTGATCCCCAGCTTGTTGCTGGCCACGGAGAGCAGATCTGAGAGAGTCCCATACACAGCCACCACCTGGGGAGGAGACAACACAGCAGTTTGTATTTGGTTTTTTTTGTGAACAAAAATAAATCCATGCATGAAAAAACAAGTTTCACTCTTTAAAAAAAAATATTATAAGTTTAATGAGAATTAAAAATAGATAATTAGGTTTTTTTTGGCCGAGAGTGCCTGGCATAAAGTCCAGCCAGCAGCAAACCTTTCACTCCTTTAGACTTGGATATTTAAGGATTAAATCCTTTCAATCATCTTATCTGGTAGATTTATTTGTGGGTGGCTCCACTTTGCCTCATAACATGGGTCTCATAGTTTATTTTTTTTTTTTCTTGAGGTTTTTGGTTGCTTTCATTTTGATTAAAAAAACCCAGAAATTTTTATGCAGGGTTATAAGGTGATGACCCTCCCCTATACTTTTTGGTTTGATCAGTTTAGATGTTACAAAGAAGAAAAAAAACACTCAGTCTTTTTACAATTTACACCATGTCACAATCAGAAAATCCATTCATCACTTTTCTAAACTCTATTAATAAAAGATAATACAGTACAATTATAAATTTCTCTTTTCTAGACTCTATTAATGAAAGATAATACAGTACAATGATAGTATTCATTCTAATATTTGTGAAAAACCAACTTTATAATGTACATTTATAACACATGGAACTCCCAAAGTTCTGCCACTTCAGGTTCATCAGGAGGAGCAAAATCCATCTGCATCTTGACTAAGAAACGAGTGAAAAGACACAATTTTGGTGCTGGAACAAAAAACCAGAGTGACTTTTGCACAACTCCCACCAAAACTCACAGTGAGGGGACAGATGTTGGTGCTGTAAGAACATAATTCTTTATTTCTCTAAAGAAATCTTGCTGTTTATTCTGTTCCAAGCCTCTCCCAAAGGTATTTTCCTCCCTAAAACCAGGGGTTAAAGGACAGAACTGTCTGCACTGAGGACGGGGATGGGAAAATGAGGATCACAGACACAGTTCAGTGGAGCTGCAAAGGTGAAATGTGCTCACACCAACTCCTGCACTCCAGGCCCGGCTGGAAATAGCGGGATCACGGCCAGAATTAATAAATAACACATTAAAGCACAGTCACGTCAATGTCTACACTCAGAAGGTGGATGGAAAAACATCACAATCACCGCGGGCTCTGTGGAGCTGCATCCCCAGGCCTTTTCCTCTGCTGGACAAGCACCGCTCAGGCCTAAAAACCGCTGTTTTCAGCCTCGAGACCATTTTAGCGACGTTTTAAACAATTATTCCCCAGGTAACCCCCCAGCAGGGTGAACCTCCCCCTCAGAGCTCATCCCACAGAGCCGAGCCGGACGCGCCTCCCTCAAAGCGCTTCCAGCCGCCACACATCCCCGCCTGTCGCGATTCCCTCCCTGAGCAGCTCGGGGGGACCCCGCGGCCCTCAGGCCCGGCTGTCCGGGGTGTTTCGGGCCCGGTGGGAGCGGGGGGTCCGGCCCGGGCCCGGCCTCACCTTCCCGTTGCGGGCGCTGCCGTTGACGAACAGCGTCACCCGCCTCATGCTGCGCCCGCCGCCGCGCCGACACCCGGAAGGGGCGGGCGCCTGACGGGCGGCCCCCGCGGCCAATCAGCGCCGCGCGGCGCCGCGCAGCCGCCCAATGGGTGCACGTCAAGGCGGTTTTGGTAGCCGCCCACTGGGAGTAGGCGGGGCGAAGGCAGGGCGGCAGCCAATGGCGAGAGGAAGAGGCGGCTGTATTTGCATAATCGCTCCGCGATTGGTTGCCGCCCGTCACGTGCGTGCGGGCCGTTGAATGGATTCATTTACTCGCTTTATTTTTTTCCTCCCGTACCGAGGCGGTGCTGAGGCTCAACCGCCCGCGATTCCTCCGCCGGCTCAAAGAGTCCCCCCCGTCCCCGCAAAACCCCGCGGAGCCCCGGGACAGAGCAGCGCTGGGGGGTCACCCCAATGATCCGCCCTCCCTGCGGGGCTGCTGGGGCCGGGGTGGGTGCTGAGGGCGCTGGGGGTGGCCGAAGGGGCGGGGGCGCGGAGGGATCCGCGGGGGCGTGGCGCGGTTTGAAAGTGCGAGGCGGGCCGGGAGCGGGCTGAGGTGAGGGCGGCGAGCGGGGAGCCCTGGGGTGACCGGGGACGGGAGTGGGTGAACCCTCGGGGGTGAACAGAAAAGGGGAAACCCTCGGGATTGTCAGGGAACGGAGTCTGGGAGCCCTGGGGGTGCCCGGCAGGGTTTGGGGGTACCGGGGCTCTCTCGGTGTCTGTGGGGGCCCTTCCCCAGGGGATGGCACAGGCCGAGGGGGCAGTGCCGGGCTGGGCTCTGATTGGGGCCTGAGAGCACAAAAAACACAATAAAAATGAAAGAAAAAGGTTCTCCAGGCGTTGTTAAGCAGTTTAATTTCGCCAGTTTTGCTTCTAAAAGTGCAGGTATTTGCAGGAGTGAAGTTTCAGAGTCATGTTATTGAGTTGTCTGTCATTAACTTCAAGAAATTGACTGAAAAAAACCACTATTTTTGAAGTTTCTCCTTAAAAACTACTGGTATTCAAATAAAACAAAACATTACTAGTGTTGTTTCTTTGCAAAACTTGTCTTCCCTTTTTGCTGCTACTAATTAATGTTAATAAAAGTAATATTAAACTGCTGATATTTATTGTAACACATGGAGCAAAACAGCCTCAGTGTGATGGTGATTAATGTGTTTTATACAATTGTTTTATACACTTATTTTATATCAATGTGAGGTTTGACAGAGTGAAATCACAGCCTTGTGGCTCCTCTACCTTGAGCCACTGTTTATTATGCACATTTT
The DNA here is from genome assembly GCF_965231275.1 of Zosterops lateralis. Taxonomy (NCBI): domain Eukaryota; kingdom Metazoa; phylum Chordata; class Aves; order Passeriformes; family Zosteropidae; genus Zosterops; species Zosterops lateralis. The sequence continues at coordinate 2,584,449 of NC_139790.1, forward strand.
TATTGCTCTGTATTTCTCTTTCTGGTCCTTGCCCTATTTGTGTCCTTTTCCTGCAGTTTTTTTAGGGATAAATTTACAAACACCTTGTCCAGGATAAATGTGGTTTTGGGAAAAGTTTGAGTGTGATAGTTAGGAAATAATAATTCTTTTTATTTTTAATAGGAATCTGTAATTACAGGAGCAAAAGCTGAGTGAATGTTCCTTCAAATAAATCCCAAACGATGCTCAGAGGATCTAAAACTCCCCTGAAAGTTAAAGAAAATGAGAATTCTTGTCCTGAACAGAAGGCAGAGGCCTCTTTCACACCATCCAGAGACCAGAAGAGCTGCAAAGTGACCAAACCCAAACCCATCAGAGCCTCCAAGAAGGAGAATTTCAGCGATGGGAACCAGCCACGGGCACCAAAACGTGCCCTGAAATGCCCCAAAGGGCCCCAGGAGGGTTTGGGGCCCCCCCAGGGGTGTGTTGGGGGCTGTTTTGGGGGGCTCAGTGACCCCCCCTGGCCTCTGCACACTGAGGATTTCCCCAGCAGCCCCTTGGGAAATGATTTCTCCACTCCTGACAGGGACAGAGGGGAAGGAAAAGCTGATTTTGGACTGTGTGAACAGAGGAAAACACCCCTTGGTTTTGCTGCTGTGGCGACTGCAGAGCTCGGGATGGCTCAGGAGAGTTTTGGCAAACGAGCCACGGGTGAGGCTGGGCTGAAAAATGACTCTTGTCCTTCTCCCAGAGTTTTCTCCAGGTGGTTTAATCCAACCTGCTGCCAGAGGTTCTAATTTAGGGCAGATTCAGAGATCCCAATTCAGTCCCCACACCGAGTTGGGGTTGTCCCTGACCCTGCTGCTGCTGCAGAGGTGCTTTAATGGGGACAAACCTCTAAATCAGACATTAAAACAGCCAATTTCTTCATTTATCACATCTAATCCTGCTAATTCACTTAATTTATTAACCATTTCCCTGAGTGTTTTGGGAAAATAAATAGTGGATGACGGAGAAAACTCTGAAATCTTTGTGGGATTAAAACTCTCCAACACTGTGTGAAGCTGTTGCTGCAACATCTTTATAGGAATATCCCATTTATACCATTTAACTGTACAATTTATATCCCACACACTTAAAAATCTCCCTGTTTCTCTCTCTTCACTTAATGAAGTGCCTTGAGTTTCACAAGGGAATTGCAGGAGAAATTCTGCAAGCCTTGGTAAACACTAACAAGCATTTGAGGAGCTAAAAAGGCAGCCTTGGCTTTTTTAATTGCTTTTTAGGCCTTTAATTTGATGTGCTCAGGGAGGCTCCTTGGGCTGAGCAGGTAATTTTTGTATCTCTGAATAAATACCATTAAATCAACCTGAAAAAGGATTAAAAATTTACCATTTTAGAGCTTTGGCTATTACACTTTTGTAGCTTTGCACTTTGTTGTTCTTTTTAACCTCTCCTATCATCCTCCTTTTATCAGGGACTTCCCCAAATTCACGAAAATTCAGGAGAAGATCAACCATTGGCCTGAGGGGCTCCCCAGAAAACAACACCCTGATCAGGTACCTGGCCCAGCAGAGGAGCAGCAGGCAGAAAGAACCTTTCACCCAGGTGAGAATCCTTCCCAAATTCCTCATGGGAAACTTCCCATCCCCTCCAGGAACCCCCTTTTTCTGGGAAAAGGGGAGAACCCAGCAGAAGAAATAAAAATTACATTGATTTGCTGCTGTCCTTTGCTCACTTTACTGCAGGACAAGGAAATATTCCAATTTTTTTTTTCACACTGGGATTTCTTCTCCACATTGAGCTTTTGCTGATGTATTTTAACTTTTTTTTTTTTTTATTACTTTCCTCTGTTTGCTGAACATGGTTTGGGTAATTAAACTTGGTTTTTGGGTAATTAAAGGCTGCACTTGGTTTTTTGGGTAATTAAAACATTGCTGGTTCCAAGTGGAGTCAATTCAAGCACGAGTGACTCTGTTAATCAGATTTGTTCATGACTTAAACCATCCTGGGCTGTCAGAAAGCAAATTCTAGACTAGAAAAGCAGATTAAATTCAATAAAATGTACCAGATTTCTGGGCAAAGTTCCTTTACTGGGTAAAATTCCCTTTTCTCCTTATTTTTAGTGCACAGACACAATTGCAACCAGGTTAAATCTTGGTTGCTTTATGTCATTAAAACATTAAAGCTCAAATAGTGAGGGAAGAAATATTTGATTTTCTTTTGGCAGATCAGTCCTTTTAGACCTGCAAACGTGAGGCCTCTGAAGGACAAGATTGATGCTTTCCAAGCCTCCTTTGAATCCCTGCAAGAGGCTGAGGGGGAGCTTTCCCAGGAAAGAGGTTCCTGTAAGTTATTAATGATCCTGCTCAGTGATTTATCTTAAATATCAGCTCTTCTTTTAGCCTAAAAAGCATCAAATTAGAAATCCTTCTTATGAAACAAAATAATTTCCTTTTTTAAGGCTCAGCACAGGCGTCTGTGTTTGGTTTGAGGTTTGTTTTGTTGGTTTAAACCATCTCAATGCACCCTGACTCTCCAAAAACTTGTATTTTTGAGACTCTTTCCTTCCTAAATTTGTGCTCTTTGATGGGTTTCTCACTGAGCATTAATATTTTTGCACTTTTGTTTCCCAATGAAACAGAGAATAATTTTCATTTTACTCCTATCATTGCTGGTCTTAATAACATTTGTATGCAAAGAATCACTTTATTTATTTTGGAGGTTGGTAATATTATTATCAAAACAGATCTAAAAAAATTTGTTCTTACCTGACTTTTTGCACCCCTCGATGAAGAAACACAAAAAGAGAGAATTCATTGCAAAACCTGAAGTTTTGTCTTTGTATTTTGTTTGGATTCTGTTTTATTTTGAATTGCTGCAGCTCAGAACAAATCACCTCTTAGAAAAGAGCCCAACCTGCAGCGCTGGAGTGAAAACTTCACCTTGGGCAACAGAGGAGCTGCTTGGAAAGGAAATTTCAGTGGAAATGGGAGCAGGAGGAGCAGGAGTGAACTCAGGACCTGCAGCATCTTGTCCCCACTCCGAGTTGGGATCATCCCTGACCCTGCTGCTGCTGCAAAGGTGCTTGGAATGGGGAAAAACCTCTAAATCAGGCATTAAAACAAACAATTCTTAATTTACCATGTCTAATCACGTCATTAATTAACCATTTTCAAAGCATTTCCCTGGGAATTCTTTTTTAAATTCAGGGAAAATTTGGGAATTTTGGGGAAAATTAATTCAGAAATAGTGTGTGATGGAGAAAACTCTGAAATCTTTGTCTGTGGGATTAAAACTCTCCATAGTTGGTGCTGATGTAAAAATCCTGTAACTTTTTCTTCAGGAATGGGTTTTTGAGCAGCAAAATCCTGTAAAATCCTTGGAGGCTGCAGAAATTGGAGACACCCTGGAACCAGAGCATGGTAAGAGGAGTCAGCACTGTTCTAATCTTTGTTAAACTCTCATTAAGAAATCAAAATAGTGGAATATTTGTCAAGAAATGCTTCAGCTGACATTTGTCATCTTGTTCACAATTTAGGATGCAGTAGAAACCTGATGTAACTCTTCCTTCATGTATTTATATGTTTTATTAATAGCAAACAGGAAAACATCAAAACAGATGTCAAATCATCAAATAGAAATCAGTTAAATCATCAAATAGAAATCAAATATCAAATAGAAAATATGAAAACAGCAAATATGGCTCAAAAAGAGCTGAAATTTGTAGACTGATGGCTTTTTGTGCACAGGAGATTCTGTGTATTTTTACAGCTCAATGTTTTTAGCAGTAAAATTCTCTGGGTTTCATGTTTTTAGCATGAAAGTTTTGTGATTTTTTTCTTTCAACCTCTCAGTGTCCCAGCTCTGTGCTTGCTCCCAAGTTTCCAGGTGTGAGTGCAGTGATGCTGCCCCACATCTCAGCCCAAGGAAAGCTGTGGAAGATCTGGGAATGTTTGATGGAAACCAAACTCCTGGGACACCTCAGGGAGCAGGGAACACCTTCCCCAGCTGTGACCTGTCCCAGAGCAGTTCCCTGCTGAGATCCATCCTGAAGAAAACCCCAGGGATGGAGCTCAGGGACTGCCCCAAGGTTGGTTCACTCAGGATGAGCTTCAAGGTGACTGATTGCTGAAGTTGGGAATGGTTTGGGAATTATTTAATGTTGCTGGGAGATTTCATGTTGTGAGAGGATCTGGGGTGACCCAATTGAACATTCCAGGACCTGAAGGGGGGACAGGAAAAACGGAGAGAGGCTTTACAAAGGTCTGGTGGGACACGACACAGGGAATGGCTTCAAACTGACCAGGGACAGGGTTAGGTGGGATGTTGGGGAGGAATTCCTGGCTGGGATGGAATTCCCAGATTTGCTGTGGCTGCCCCTGGATCCCTGGCAGTGCCCAAGGCCAGGCTGGGATAACCTGGGACAGTGGGAGGTGTCCCTGCCCATGGGATGAGATGAGATTTAAGTTCCCTCCCAACCCAAACCATTCCAGGATTTTATTTTCCCATCCCTCTGTGGGTGCTGCAGGAACAGCCCTGGACACTGGGAATGTGCTGGGCAGGAGGGGCTGGAGGGACAGGACACAGGGAATGGATTCACACTGACCAAAGGCAGGGATGAATTGGATATTGGGCAGGAATTCCTGGTTGGGCTGGAATTCCCAGATTTGCTGTGGCTGCCCCTGGATCCCTGGCAGTGCCCAAGGCCAGGTTGGGATAACCTGGGACAGTGGGAGGTGTCCCTGCCCAGGGCAGGGGTGACACTGATGGGATTTAAATCCCTCCCAAGCCAAACCATTCCAGGATTCTGTGAAACTCAGAAAGCAGAAGCCAAACCAGTCCCAGGTTCCATGGCAGGGACAGCACTGGGGGACTTTTAAGGTCCCTCCAACCCAGACCATTCCAGAATTCCCTGGAGAGGGACTGGGGACAAGGGATGGAGGGACAGGACACAGGGAATGGATCCCACTGGGAAAGGGGAAATTGGGATGGGACATTGGGAAGGAATTCCTGGCTGGGCTGGAATTCCCAGATTTGCTGTGGCTGCCCCTGGATCCCTGGCAGTGCCCAAGGCCAGGTTGGGATAACCTGGGACAGTGGGAATTGTCCCTGCCCATGGCTGGATCATTTGAAGCTCCTTCCCACCCAAACCATTCCATGAAATGAATGTTTTTGAGTTTTATTCATGCAGCAAACAAGTCGGTTTGGTTAAACAAAAGGACTTAAATGCTGCTTAGAGGACAATCATTAAATTTTATTGAATTATATCCCTTAAATTTGGCAGGAACACCCAAACAGTGCCATTGACAGAGGAGGAGGTGAATCTGCTGCAGTCTCCAGTTGTGTAAAAACCTCTGAAACATTGCAAACAGGTCAGATTCCCCTTTCTAAGAAAAAAAAAAAATTCCCTTGACTTTCATTAGCTCTTTTTTAAATAGATGAAAAGGTTTTACCTCTTTGCTAAATCTGATTATTTGGATTAATCATTGAATGACCTCCTTGTGGCATTTTGCTGATGACATGGAAAACAGGATTGCCAAGGAAAGGAATGTCTACCAAAAAAAAAAAAATTAATTAATAAAAAATAACTTTTAAAAATTAATAAAATTAATGAAAAATAAAAATTAACCCCACCCTAAAACTTCAGAAAGCCTCAAACACCAGAACAGAATCCCTGAGATTTTAAAAAAATTTTACACTTTTCAACTGGGTCATTTTTAGTCTGTTTCTTCCTTAATTTTTGAATAAATCCAGAGTGAAAATCCTGGCTGGCCCCACATGTAAAAGTGGCATTTTGCTGATTTTTTGGAAAATATTTAAATCTCTTGCAAATACTCAGCTCTTTGCCACTTCCCCTTCACTCATCTCTTAATTTTTAGTCTTAGTCTTTAGTCTTTCTTAATTTAGTCTTGGTCTTTTATTCTTCTTTAATTCTTTAATAAATCCAGAGTGAAAATCTTGGCCATGTCAAGGTGGCATTTTGCTGATTGTTTTGGTGCTGATTTTTTAGGAAAACATTTAAATCTCTTACAAATCCTCTGCTCTTTTCCCCTTCCCCTTCACTCAACTCTTTATTTAATTCCATCCCAACAGACACAACCGACAACCAGATCTCCAAAACACCCAAGAAGAAAAAAGTGACTTTTGGGGAAGTTCTGAGCCCCGAAATCTTTGACCAAAACCTTCCTGCCAACACCCCCCTGCGCCGAGGAGCCTCCCCAGGGTGTCCCCAGAGCCCCAGGGCGAGGCCAGACCCCTCCGAGGATCCTTTACCCCTCCTGGATTTTGATTGGGATGAGGTGAGTTGATTTTTCTCCATCCTTAAGGTTTTTTAATTTTAATTTTTTTTAAAATAAACCAGTTTTTGGTTAATTTTCCCCCTTCCCGGCCTCTTTGGTTTTGCAAATTGATGAAATATTAAAGTAGAGTTGAAGAATCACGCTGAAAAATTGAATTTTTTTAGGGATTCTGAGCTGGTTTAGGAATTTTAGGAATTCTGAGCAGCACTTTGGGCTGGAGAGGTGGTTTAGAAGGTTTAAAGGAGGTTTAGAAGGTTTTTCTCTCACCTTAAAATGTTTTTTCACTTTTTCTTACATTTTGCTGCTTTGTGTTTCTTTTTGCCACCCAGAGCCAAAAGTGTTTTCTCTAAAAACTCAAAAGTTGAATTTTTTAGGAATTCTGAGCTGGTTTGGGAATTTTTGGAATTCTGAGCAGCACTTTGGGCTGGAGAACTGGTTTAGAAAGTTTTCTCTTACCTTAAAATGTTTTTCCCTTCAATTTTCTTCCATTTTGCTGCTTTGTGTCTCTTTTTGCCACTCAGAGCCAAAGGTGTTTTCTCTAAGGAAAAAAAAAAAAAATTTTGTCTGCAAACACTGATGGACAAGGTCCATCAAAAATCTGCTTTAATTTAATGCTAAAAATAATAATTTTTCATTTAAAGGAAGGTGTTGAGCCTCTCCCAGAACTCCTGGAAGGTTCTGTGGCTGCAGAAACTCCTCCACCTGTTGAAAATGCAGCAGGTAATTTTAATTTGTGTTTTTATCAGTAAATAATGAATCTTTTTATACCTAAAAACTGAGACTTGAGGGGTTTGATTCATTTTTCTGTTTGCATTTATTTTTATTACAGGGGATATATTTCAATTGAAATGCTAAAATTTGAATGCTGATATTTAAATGGAAATAAATTAATTTTCTTTTGAAGTTCCTTGCAGTGTTTACTGGATCTTATTTAAACTTGTGATGTTTTTCTGTGAAAATTTTACTGCTTAAACTAATTTTTTTTTAAGAATTTTGATTCTAATCCTGTAATTTTGATGATTTTTGCCCAAAAACAAAAGAATTGAAAGTGGATTGTGCATATTTATCTGTGAATATTCTAATTATTGTTACCAAATCCTCCCAAGTTGAATTTTTCTCTATTTTGTAGAGCAAGGGAGATTTTTTTTTATCTTGTTATATTTGATAGTCCTCAAGATTAAATTTCTACTCAAGACTGAAGTGCATAGTATCACAAATTATGTCAATAATTCCCTCAAAATGGGATTAATTTGCATCAAAACTGATTAAAAATCTATTTTTTTTATTATTTATTTGTAGTAGCAGAAAGTGACAAACCTGCCACGGTAACAACTCGTTCTGCTAAAAGGAAGGTGAGTTTTCTTATTGATAAAATTTCCTTTATTTTTTTAAACTTCTTTTATCCTTTTTGATGCTTAAAGAAGTTTTTCCAATGAGGATTTTCCATATCCAGGTTATATGGAAATGAGATTTTTTTTTTTTTTTTCAGTGAAAATGATTTTCCAGTTATTAAAATCACAGCCTGATAATTAAATTGACAATTTCTGTTGGATTTTCCAGGAGCTTTTCCAAATAATCTGATAAAATGTTTGGGGTTTGCTGGAATTTCAAGGCACAGAATTGATTGTGCAAGAAAAGTGTTTTCAGTGTTGGGCAGATTTGGTGAGAGGGGGAGGCAAAAAACAGAGGAATATTAAAAAAAAATAACCAAATTTCTTTAAATAACAAGATGAAAAATTACTGTGGTTTCATTAGAATGCAAAGTTCAACAAATACAAAACTTATACAATTCAAAATACAAATTTTCATTAATACAAAATTTATTATAATGCAAGTTTCTACAATACAAATACAAAATTCAAACTTCCCTTAGAATACAAAATTCAACAAATATAAGCCTATAAAATACAAAATACAAACTTTCATTAATACAGAATTCATTATAATACAAATACAAAATACAAACTTTCATTAATACAAAATTCAACAAATATAAACCTATAAAATACAAAATACAAACTTTGATCAGAATACAAAATTCAACAAATGCAAACCTATAAAACACAAAATCCAAACTTCCATCAATACAAAATCCATTATAATACAAAATACAAAATACAAACTTCCATTAATACAAAATTCATTATAATACAAATACAAAATACAAACTTCCATTAATACAAAATTCATTATAATACAAATACAAAATACAAACTTTCATTAATACAAAATTCATTATAATACAAATACAAAATCCAAACTTCCATCAATACAAAATTCATTATAATACAAATACAAAATACAAACTTTCATTAATACAAAATTCATTATAATACAAAACTTCTACATTACAAATACAAAATACAAACTTTGAATTGTTGAATTTTGTATTGTAAGGAAACTTCCACATTACAAATACAAAATACAGACTTTGATCAGAATATAAAATTCAACAAATATAAACCTATAAAACACAAAATCCAAACTTCCATCAATACAAAATTCATTATAATACAAATACAAAATACAAACTTTCATGAATACAAAATTCAATAAATGCAAACCTATAAAGTACAAAATACAAACTTTGAGAATACAAAATTCATTATAATACAAAACTTCTACAATACAAATACAAAATACAAACCTTCCTTAGAATACATAATTCAACAAATACAAACCCTATAAAATACAAAATACAAACTTCCATCAGTACAAAATCCATTATAATACAAATACAATATACAAACTTTCATTAATACAAAATTCAACGAATACAAACCTATAAAATACAAAATACAAACTTTGATCAGAATACAAAATTCAACAAATACAAACCTATAAAAAATACAAAATACAAACTTTCATCAACACAAAATCCAAACTTCCATTAATACAAAATTCATTATAATACAAAATTTCTACAGTAGAAATACAAAATACAAACTTCCATTAACACAAAATCCATTATAATACAAATACAAAATACAAACTTTCATTAATACAAAATTCAACAAATACAAACCTATAAAATACAGAATCCAAACTTCCATCAATACAAAATTCATTATAATACAAAACTTCTACATTACAAATACAAAATACAAACTTTGAATTGTTGAATTTTGTATTGTAAGGAAACTTCCACATTACAAATACAAAATACAGACTTTGATCAGAATATAAAATTCAACAAATATAAACCTATAAAACACAAAATCCAAACTTCCATCAATACAAAATTCATTATAATACAAATACAAAATACAAACTTTCATGAATACAAAATTCAATAAATGCAAACCTATAAAGTACAAAATACAAACTTTGAGAATACAAAATTCATTATAATACAAAACTTCTACAATACAAATACAAAATACAAACCTTCCTTAGAATACATAATTCAACAAATACAAACCCTATAAAATACAAAATACAAACTTCCATCAGTACAAAATTCATTATAATACAAATACAAAATACAAACTTTCATTAATACAAAATTCAACGAATACAAACCTATAAAATACAAAATCCTAACTTCCATTAATACAAAATTCATTCCAATACCACCAGCACTGGATTGTGCTGTGTGAAATGAGTCTGGAATATTTAATTTCCCCTTGTGCCAAGCCCTGCTGAGGTTAACGGGGATTAATTGCAGTTGATGGTTGTTCCTGGTGGGTTTTTAGTGTCCCCAAAACCCTTTTCCCAGCAGGGCAGGGCCCTGGCAGAGGGGACTGAGCCGAGCTCAGGAGACACAGACACAGAGAGCAGCAAAGACACCGAAATTCCCCGCAGGAGCAAAATCCAGAGACAGAGGAATCCCAGCACAGCTGCTCCCAAAAAGACCCAGGTGAGTGCTGGAAGTGAATTCTGCTCTTATTTTTCCTTCTTTTTTTATTTTTCCTTCTTTTTTTTTTTATTTTTCCTTTTTTTTTTTTTTTTTTTATTTTTCCTTCTCTTTTTATTTTTTCCTTCTTTCTTCTTTTCCTCTTCTTTTCCTCTTCTTTTCCCCCTTCTTTTCCCCCTTCTTTTCCCCCTTCTTTTCCCCCTTCTTTTCCCCCTTCTTTTCCCCCTTCTTTTCCCCCTTCTTTTCCCCCTTCTTTTCCCCCTTCTTTTCCCCCTTCTTTCCCCCTTCTTTCCCCCTTCTTTTCCCCCTTCTTTTCCCCCTTCTTTTCCCCCTTCTTTTCCCCCTTCTTTTCCCCCTTCTTTTCCCCCTTCTTTTCCCCCTTCTTTTCCCCCTTCTTTTCCCCCTTCTTTTCCCCCTTCTTTTCCCCCTTCTTTTCCCCCTTCTTTTCCCCCTTCTTTTCCCCCTTCTTTTCCCCCTTCTTTTCCCCCCTTCTTTTCCCCCCTTCTTTTCCCCCCTTCTTTTCCCCCCTTCTTTTCCCCCCTTCTTTTCCCCCCTTCTTTTCCCCCCTTCTTTTCCCCCCTTCTTTTCCCCCCTTCTTTTCCCCCCTTCTTTCCCCCCTTCTTTCCCCCCTTCTTTCCCCCCTTCTTTCCCCCCTTCTTTTCCCCCTTCTTTCCCCTCTCTCCAAGTGTCTCTCCTTGTGTCTTAAGAAGATTTTTTTGATCTTCCTGTTGCTGTCACTATTTTCTTCTCCATCCCCACCTCATTTCTCTGCATTTCCTGCCCCATCCCTCTCCCTTACTTGGAATTCTTGGAGGGCCAAAAGGATCTTTATGGAGGGAGGTTTTTTTTATGTGTCACTTTTCAGACTTGAGGGCCAACAAATGAATTTGTGGTTCTTCCCTTACCAAGTTCTTGCATAAAAATAATTCTCTTTTTTTTCTTTTTGAGTTTTTAGATTATTCTGTAGCTGGCAGGAAAAGTGGAACCTTCCTTTAAGGGGGAACATTTGTCACCCATCAAAATCCAGTAATGGGGTGACTTGTTAAAAACACTGTAGAGGAAGGTTAAAATCTCCCTGTGCTCTATTCTCCCTCTCAATCTTTTCAGAAAACAAAATACCCAGTCTATGGGAAAAGAAGAAAGAAAAAAGTCAAGAGATCTTTGTATGGGGAAAGAGAAACAGCTTCCAAGAAACCCCTTCTCAGCCCAATCCCTGAAATTCCTGAGGTTTTCTCCTCTGTGACATCTCCAAACTCACCAGAGGCAGATACACTTTTTACAGGTCATTTGGATTTTAGTTTTGTTTTCTTTGCTCTTTCTTTGTTCCTTTATTTCAACAGTTGAACAAAAAATATTTTACTTTTAATTGCTTGTGCAATAGCAGAGTCTGGAGGATCTAATAAATTAATAACGTCCAACTAATAAATTCAGTTTTTGTTGGACTTCAGTGTAAATCTGATTTAAAAAATTCACCTCTTTACTTTGCTATTTTCATGGTCTTTGAGCTGCTGAATTGGGCATGAAGAGTTAAGGGATGTGCAGAGTTAAAAATGTCTAATTAACTCTGTACCCATGAGTTATTATCTGGGATGGTTGTTTAGGAGGTTATTTTTATACAGGTTAATAATAAGTAAAATAATTTATAGAAGAGGTAAAATAACATGAAGTTTTTTATGTAATGCACAGAAGATTTTGTCCATTCATTACATTTGTTCTCATTCAGAGATTGTTTAGAAAGTTATTTTTATATAGGTAGATAATAAGTAAAAATAACTCATAGAAGAGGTAAAATACCATGAAGTTTTTTATGTAATCCACAGATAATTTTGTCCATTCACTCTATTTTTGTTCTCCTTCAGAGGATGTTTAGGTTATTTTTATACAGCTAAATAATAAGTAAAATAATTTGTAAAAGAAGTAAAATATCATGAAGCTTTTCAGATAATGCACAGGAGATTTTGTCCATTCACTCAATTTGTTCTTCTTCAGAGGACGTTTAGAAGGTTATTTTTATACGCCTAAATAATAACTAAAATAATTTATAAAAGAAGTAAAATACCATGTAACTTTTCTTGTAACGCACAGAAGATTTTGTCAATTCACTCAATTTTTATTCTCTTTCAGAGGACGCAGCTTTGGGTGACCCCAAGGCCAGGGCCCCTCCCCAGGCTGGGCTGGGGCTCCTGGGGGAGGCAGCAGGGCCTGGGGACCCCGAGGGGCCACCAGGGAGCCTGGGGAGCCCTGCTGGGGCTGCTGGGGCTGCTCAGGTAACGGGGGCTCTGGGGGGGAAATACTCAATATACTCAATATACTCAATATACTGAATATACTGAATATACTCAGTTGCAGGAACTGAGAATATTCATCTCAGGAGACAAAACCTCCTCCCCTTGCCAGCCCCAGGGAGAGAGAACGAGGGCTCTGCTCCTCTCTCTGCTGCAGAAAGACTTTTTTTAAAACCTTTTTTATTCTTATTTCTCTCTCCTTGTGTCTTAATAAGATTATTTTGATCTTCCTGTTGCTGCCACTATTTTCTTCTTCATCCTCACCTTGTTTCCCTGCATGTCCTGCCTCATCCCTCTCCCTTACTTGGAATTCTTGGAGGGCCAAAAGGATCTTTATGGAGGGAGGTTTTTTTATGTGTCACTTTTCAGATTGAGGGCCAACAAATGAATTTGTGGTTCTTCCCTTACCAAGTTCTTGCAGAGACGTGTTGGAAAAGTAATATTGGGAAAGAGTTTGAGTTTCACCCCTGAACTTTTAAGGAAGAAGAAGCAGAAATTTCAGTGCTCTTCTCATCCTAATTTGCTCAGTGCCAGGACAAAGGGACTTGTTGGACTCTTGAGCTGTTCCTCAAGGAATGTGGATATTTTTCTATTTGCAACAAGCCAAAAATCCCCTCCTAGATCATTAAATATTCAAGAGAGAGCACAGAGATTCTCAGGGCATTTTCAGGGTGTCTTAGCAGGTCCAAGGGCCCTCCCTTCACCGTGCAGGACTTTTACCCTTTTGTTCTGTATAGTTTGTTTTTTTCTTCTTTAATTAGAACCTTTTTGCTTTTTCAAAACTCCTCCAATCAGCCACCTCACTAATTATTTTGAAGTCATTTCTGGGAGATTGCTGGCAGTCCTCAGAGCTTGATACACATTTGTGGTGTAAAAAAAGGTGTATTAAAACTAAAACCCCTCTGAAACAGATCCCAGGTGCAGAATTCCCTCCCAAACAGATCCCAGCCTGCAGGATTCCCTCTGAAACAGATCCCAGCCTGCAGGATTCCCTCCCAAACAGATCCCAGCCTGCAGGATTCTCTCCCAAACAGATCCCAGCCTGCAGGATTCCCTCCCAAACAGATCCCAGCCTGCAGGATTCCCTCCCAAACAGATCCCAGCCTGCAGGATTCCCCCTCAAACAGATCCCAGCCTGGAGGATTCCCTCCCAAACAGATCCCAGCCTGCAGGATTCCCTCCCAAACAGATCCCAGCCTGCAGGATTCCCCCTCAAACAGATCCCAGCCTGCAGGGTTCTCTCCCAAACAGATCCCAGGTGCAGGATTCCCTCCCAAACAGATCCCAGCCTGCAGGGTTCTCTGTCAGTTGTTGGGATTTTGGAGGCTGATGTGGTGAGGAGAAGAGTAGCCAGTTCAGCTGTTTGAAATCAGGTTTTTATGGGATTACCACTTGCCTATATTTAAAAAAAAAATTAAGATTTTTTTTTTTTTATTCCCCCCAGTTTTCAAATGCTATGCCAGACACAGAAGATACATCTGAGTGTTTCCAGCAAGGTGAAGAGACTCCATGGACAAGAGAAGCAAAAGAGAGCAGCTCCTTGACAGAAAAGGAGGATTTAAAAGGAAGTCTCCTAACTGGGCTGGAAATTCTGGAACAACAGGACGTACAGGAGGCTGCCCAGAGAACAAAATCTCCTCAAAATGATCCTGTCAGAGCTGACCCAGCCACGAGAAGGAGGAGAAGCAGCAGAACCTTCTTCTTCCCTCCTATTGAAAACCCGGAGGCGCCTGGGGCTGATCTCCCGGTTTCCTTTTACAACGTGGAGGAATTTCTGTCCCTTCCCCGGGGCAGGGACAGGGACAGGGGCAGGGGCAGGGGCAGGGAGGGCTCCCTGGGGCGCTGCAGGAGGAGCAGCAGGGCCAGCGCTGAGCTCAGGGTGAGGCGCAGCATGAGGCTCAGCAGGGATTCCCTCAGCGAGGGCCTGGCCTGGGTGCAGCTCCCTGGGGACATCCCAGGCAGGAGGAGCAGCAGCACATCCATCCTGGCAGGAGCTGAGAATGTCCAGCTCAGGAAACAAAACCTGCTCCCCTCGGCAGCTCCAGGGAAGGAAAACGAGGGCTCTGCTCCTCTCTCTGCTCCTCTCTCTGCTCCTCTCTCTGCTCCTCTCGCTGCTCCAGGCAGGAGGTGCAGGAGGAGAAGCCTCTTGGAAGAAATCACTTCTTAAAAGGGAAGAGGAGGGAATGGAGAACCAATTTCTGTCTTCTGAAAAGGGTTTGAGCATTAGCAGAGTTCCTGAGAGTGAGATTTTGTGTCAGAATTCATGAAATATTCTCATGAATATAAAGGGGGTGGTCATTGAATTAAAAAAGCTTTTGGAGAAGCCTCTTTTAAGGAATTACTTATTGAAAGGGAAGAGGAGGGAGTGGAGAACCAATTTCTGTCTTCTGAAAAGGATTTGAGCATGAGCAGAGTGAGTTTGTGTCAGAATTCATGAATTATTCTCATGAATGTAAGGGGGGTGGTCATTGAATTAAAAAAGCTTTTGGAGAAGCCTCTTGGAAGGAATCATTTCTTGAAAGGGAAGAGGAGGGAGTGGAGAACCAATTTCTGTCTTCTGAAAAGGGTTTGGGCATGAGCAGAGTTCCTTAGAGTGAGTTTGTGTCAGAATTCACAAATTATCCTTGTGAATGTAAGGGGTGGTCATTGAAGGAAAAAAAAAAAAAGCTTTTAAATCTTTCCTGTCTATAAAATTCATGTGGCAAATAAAACTGGCTGAGAGGAGAGAAGCTCTGCTCTGCTCTGAGGTTTTGCTGCTGTTTTCATTTTCCACCCTGGGCTGTTCCAGGCCAGAGGGATCCTCGTGGCAGCCTGGAGGAAACGGGTTGTGTCCCACACAGCCCCTTCAGCAGCTGGGTCTGACCCTGAGTGATGTGGGGTTAAATCCTTGATGTGCTTGGCTTGAAAACAACCAGAGCAGTTGGGCTTTTATTCCTCTTTCTCCCAAGACAAGAATTCCTCAAACAACTTGAAAGAAACTCCATTTTTAAAGTGCTGTTTGAGTTACAGGATCCTTGGGGTTGGAAAAAGAGCTTTGAGATGAGAGTCCCATAAAGCACAGCCCCATGGCCTGAATCCCTCCAAAAACAGCTCCCTGAATCCCTCCAAAAACAGCTCCCTGAATGCTTCATTTGGGGATTTATTTTTGGGGGCAGCTTTGGGAAGTTCCTGGGTTGGATGTTGTGCTTTGGCTGCCAGGAGAGGGCGGGCTGGGCTGAGATTTCTGCTTGGAAAAGAGATGGAGAAAAAAAAAAAAATGTGGATAAAATCAGAGAGGCTGGCTGAGGTTAACATGTAAAGCTTGAAAAATGAGTATTGGAATTGAATAAATTTAATAAATTAGTAAAATGCTAAAAGAGTAAATGAATTGGTAAAGTGCTAAAATAGTAAATGAATTGGTAAAATGCTAAAAGAGTAAACGAATTGGTAAAATACTAAAATAGTAAATTAATTAGTAAAATATTAAAGTAGTAAATGAATTGGTAAAATACTAAAGCAGCAAATGAATTGGTAAAAATACTAAAGCAGCAAATGAATTGGTAAAAATGCTAAAGTAGCAAATGAATTGGTAAAATACTAAAGTAGTAAATGAATTGGTAAAATACTAAAATAGTAAATTAATTAGTAAAATATTAAAGTAGTAAATGAACTGGTAAAATATTAAAGTAGTAAATGAATTTGTAAAATGCTAAAGTAGTAATTGAATTGGTGAAAAAATACTAAAATAATAAATGAATTGGTAAAATACTAAAGTAGTAAATGGATTGGTAAAATACTAAGCTACAATTAATAAAATACTAATTGAATAAATTAGTAAAAATAGCTGCTCCTTTTACTGTTCAAAACAAAGCAGCAAGTGAATTGTGCCCTGGAATTAAACTGGAGAAGTGCAATGATGGAATCAGGTGTGATTTTATATGGAAATCACTTTGTGCTCGAGCTCTCTGGGTGTCTCTGTGCAGATTTTGGGCCCCAAATCCAGCCCTGGGTGACCCTGGGGCTGTCCCATCCTCAATATCAGACTGGGACAGTGAGGGGAGACAAGAAATTCTGTGTTTGAGAGCAGAGGGGGGTCAATCCCAGCTCCTGCTCTGGGGTTCTGTCCTGAGCTCAGAAATCTCAGAGTTTTCTCTCTGCAGGTTCCCAAAGGGGCTCTCTGAGTTCAGCTGGGAGATATTTCTACTTCTTTATGGTACTTTTTTTAGTTCCTTTTGTCCTCTGGATAGAATTTATCTGTTGCTTTTTTTTTCTATCCAGAGAAGGACAAAAAGGAACTAAATATTGAATATAAATTAAATATAGAATATATGACCAGGGTTCCAACATTTATCCTCAATATATTTTTTCTCCTTAATCTGGAAAGGTCTTGAACAAGCGGGGGGCAATAATCTGTTCTCCATATCTGCACTGAGAAGGACAAGAAATGTGTTTAAATCAGAGGAAAAATCTCTGTTAAACATTAAGGAAAAGCTCTTGCAGCAGCCACGGCCAATCCAGGACCTGGGGAAATTTGGAATCTCCATCACTGCAGGAACAGATTAAACAAATACCTGTCAGCAATGACAGATGGTCCTTCCTGGGCTGGGGAGAGCCTGGGGGGGACTCTGGGGGCTCTGCTTGTGTTTGGGGGGATTGCAGGAGCTCATGGGGGGCAGCCTGGGCACTACAGACCTGCCAGGGATGGGGCAGGAGCTCATGGGGGGCAGCCTGAGCTCTGCACACCTGCCAGGGATGGGGCAGGAGCTGATGGGGGAACCCTGAGCTCTCCACACCTGCCAGGGATGGGGCAGGAGCTGATGGGGGCACCCTGAGCTCTCCAGACCTGCCAGGGATGGGGCAGGAGCTCATGGGGGGCACTCCACACCTGCCAGGGATGGGGCAGGAGCTGATGGGGGAACCCTGAGCTCTCCAGACCTGCCAGGGATGGGGCAGGAGCTGATGGGGGAACCCTGAGCTCTCCACACCTGCCAGGGATGGGGCAGGAGCTGATGGGGGCACCCTGAGCACTCCACACCTGCCAGGGATGGGGCAGGAGCTGATGGGGGCAGCCTGAGCTCTCCAGACCTGCCAGGGATGGGGCAGGAGCTGGGGGAACTGGGATTTGGGACAGCTCCTCATGAAAGGCCCAATGCAGTGTCCTGGGGATTTAAATTTACCTGTCTCTGCTCTGCTCAGAGCTGGAGCTCAGTGAACTCCTGAAACTCCTTGCAGCATTTTGGGGATTTAAACACCCAGATCTCACCTGAATCCCTGCTTTACTCAGAGCAGGAATTCATCAAACTCTGGGAGCTGAGGAACAGCTCAGCTGGGGGAACAGGAATTTGGGAGAGCTTCTCATGCAACATTTTGGGGATTTAAAAACCCAGATCTCACCTGAATCCCTCCTCTGCTTGTAGAAGGAGCTCACCAAACTCCTGAAACTCCTTGCAGCATTTTGGGGATTTAAAACACCCAGATCTCAGCTGAGTCCCTGCTTTACTCAGAGCAGGAACTCACTGAACTCAAACTGGGAGCTGGGGAATGGCTCAGCTGGGGGAAATGGACTTTGGGACAGCTCCTCATGCAGCATTTTGGGGATTTAAAACACCCAGATCTCACCTGAATCCCTGCTTTGCTCAGAGCAGGAATCCATCAAACTCTGGGAGCTGAGGAATGGCTCAGCTGGGGGAACAGGAATTTGGGAGAGCTTCTCATGCAACATTTTGGGGATTTAAACACCCAGATCTCACCTGAATCCCTCCTCTGCTTGTAGAAGGAGCTCACCAAACTCCTGAAACTCCTTGCAGTATTTTGGAGATTTAAACCACCCAGATCTCACCTGAGTCCCTGCTTTACTCAGAGCAGGAACTCACTGAACTCAAACTGGGAGCTGGGGAATGGCTCAGCTGGGGGAAATGGACTTTGGGAGAGCTCCTCATGCAGCATTTTTGGGATTTGAACACTCAAATCTCACCTGAGTCCCTGCTCTGCTTGGAGGAGGAACTCAGCAAACTCCTGAAACTCTGGGAGCTGGGAAATGGCTCAGCTGGGGGAACAGGAATTTGGGAGAGCTTCTCATGCAACATTTTGGGGATTTAAACACCCAGATCTCACCTGAGTCCCTGCTCTGCTTGTAGAAGGAGCTCACCAAACTCCTGAAACTCCTTGCAGCATTTTGGGGATTTAAAACACCCAGATCTCAGCTGAATCCCTGCTTTGCTCAGAGCAGGAACTCACTGAACTCAAACTGAGCCCTGCACTGGTGCCTGTGGTGTCACCCTGGGGCTGGGAACAGCAGAGTTGTCCCATTGTCACCTCTGCTTTTCCAACCTCAACAATTCCCTCAGAGTGACACCAGCAGCTTCTCTGCAGGTGTGTCTTTTTATCTCAAAAACGTTATCAGGAATTTTTTTTATATCCAGAGAAAGGACAAAAAAAGTAACTAAATATTGAATTTAAATTAAATATTAAATATAGAATATATGACCAGGGTTCCAATATTTATCTTCAAAATATAAAATATTTTTTTCTCCTTAATCTGGAGAGGACTTGAACAAGTGAAAGGACAATAATCTGTTTTCTCCATCCAGTGTTATAGTAAATAAATAAATCAATCCATGGCTCTTCTCCCTCCCTTCCCTTTTATCAAGATAAATTTATATTTAAAAGTCCTTCCCCACTTTAATTTGGGTGGACTTTCAATGACTTCAAGCTGAGGGTCTGAGGCAGCCCTTGGGTGTGGATTTGGTGAATAATTTGATTTAGCAGCTTCACCACGTAATTTCTGCTCTGACTGGCAGGGAGGACAAGGGCTGGGGCCTTGGAAATGCTGATTATTTTGCTGCTCTTTAATTATGATTAATTAATAGTAATTACACATCACTCTTTGGGAAGGGATGGATTTTCAGAGCTGAGTTGGAAAAGTCTCTGCTTTGCTTTGCTTTGCTTTGCTCGAGGTAAAAAGAACAAAATCCTCATCCCTGAATTCTCCAGGAGGGTTTTTCAAAGCAGTGTGAAATGTTTTCCAGGAATTTATTTGATGCCAATATTTTGCCTTAATTAAGGTGCTCATAAGTTATAAAAGTGGGGATGAGATGACAAAATTTCTCCCATATGAGTTAATAAAAGCTAAAGAAACAAAAGTTTTCTCATCCTGCCCTAACAAGCAGGGGAAGAAAAAAAAAAATAAAAAAAAAAAAATAAAAAAAAAAAAATAAAAAAAAAAAACCACAAAAAACCCCCCCCACCCACACACAAAAAAAAAAAAAACCAAAAAAAAAAAACCACAAAAAAACCCCACAAACCCCCCCCCAAAAAACCACAAACAAACAAACAAAAACAAAAAAAACCACCCAAGAACTGTATATCCCACTTTTATTTCCTCCACTTTAAAATAATTGTAAATAAATCTGGTTTTCAGCTGATTTTTCTCTCCTTTCTCCTGACTAATGAAAAATGAAACACCTGAATTCGGCCTAGAAATGTCATTATTGTGGATTCCTCTGGGCCAGCTGCAAGAAATGTTTAAAAAGTTTGTGTTTGACTCTTTTTCCCTCTGAATCCCCTCACTCTTAGTCCTGGAGAGACTTTAGTGATGACCAGGAAAACAAACAGCAAAGGATTGTCTGAGCTGTGGACAAGGAGAAAGTGGAGAAAAGGAGGAAATTCCCCTGAAAAATGGCAGGAATTGCCTTCAACACACCAAAACACCACCAGGCTGGGGAAGAAATTACAATTTCAAGGTGACAACAGGTAGGTGAGCACTGGAAATAAATAAATAAATAAATTAATAATAATAATAATAAAAACACCCAAAAAAACCCCCCCAAAAAAACACCAAAAAACAAACAAACAAAAAAAAAACCAAAAACCCCCCCACCAAAACAAAAAAAAACCACCAAAAAACCCCCCAAAAAACCACCAAAAAAAACCCAAAAACAACCACCCAAAAAAAACCCCCAAAAAAACCACCGAAAAAAAACCCAAACAAAAAAAACCCAAAACCAAAAAAACCCACCAAAAAACCAAAAAACCCACCAAAAAAAAAACCCAAAAAAAACACCAAAACAAAAAAAAAACCACCAAAAAAACCACCAAAAAAAAAACCACCAAAAAAAAAAAACACCAAAAAAACCCCACCAAAAAAAAACCAAAACCAAAAAAAACCACCAAAACAAAAAAACCCCACCAAAAAAACCAAAAAAACCCACCAACCCCCCCCCCAAAAAAACCCCAAAAAAACACCAAAAAAAAAACCCACCAAAAAAAACCACCAAAAAAACAACAAAAAAAAACCCACCAAAAAACAAAACAAAACAACAAAAAACCACCAAAAAAACCACCAAAACAAAAAAACCCACCAAAAAACCAAAAAAAACCCCACCAAAAAAAAAACCCCAAAAAAACCACCAAAAAAACCACCCCAAAAAAAACCACCAAAAAAACCACCAAAAAAACCCCACAAAAAAAAAAACAAAAAAACAAACAAACAAACAAACAAACAAAAAACCCAAAAAAACAAAACAAAACAAAACAAAACAAAAAACCACCAAAAAAAAAAACCACCAAAAAAAAAAAACCAAACAAAAAAAAAATAACAACAGTGGGGTATTCCTTCTCAATGGTTTTAAAGTGAGGAGGCAAAATGCAAATGTTTTAAGTAGAAACAAAGTCCCATTTCCCCCAGTCCCAGTGGAGGGGCTGGAGCTGGGGACACAAACACTTTAATGTATTAATTTAGTAATTAACTCCTGGAAATTGTGCAGAACTGAGCAATGAACTCCTTTAGCCAGGCTGGGGACGGGGCTGGGCAGAGCAGGAAAAGCTGGGTGTGCTCAGGGAGCAGAGCCCCTAAACCAGAGTGAAAAATCCCCTGTTAGTCTTGGGTTATTTCCAGTGACCCCTTTGACTCCCATCTTCCTGCCCCCTGCCCGGATTCTGTTTTTGGAAAGCAGAGGAGACAGATATAATGAATGGCTTTTATTGTGCAATATTTCAAACTCCCCCTTCTTTTAATTTTTATTTTTTTTTAATTTTTTTTTTTTAACGTTCCAACCCCCTGAAGTTTGCAGCCAAGATAAATAAAAATGTATTCCCTCCAAACCTGCCTCGTGGCTTTCACTCAAACTGGCAGCAGTGAGGGAGCTGCTCCACTCTTAAACAAGAATTTAGTTTGACAATTTTTTTAGCTGGATGTAACAGCCAAAGAAAATACTTTGGAGGAGAGGGGGAAAAAAAAAAATTAAATAATGAGTGTATTTACAGCTTGCAGGTGGCATTAATGCATTAATTTTTTTGGGGGGAGTTTTTTAGGTTTAAAGATCCCTGTAAAGTTGGTCTGTAGTGTAAATTTTTTTTAAAAAAAATACAGTTTTAATTGTCTTTTTTTTTTTTCTTTTTAAATTAGAGGGGGTTTTTTTATGAGAATAGTCACTCCGAAGGAAAAATACATTTTATGGAGCTCCCTGATGGGTGATAAATCCCTGTGATTCGGGGCTTTAAGGGTTTAGGGTCTACCAAGAACCTGAAAAATCTGCAGCCACAAAGGCCCAGCAAAGGAGCAGTAAAAACTCTCGACAGAAGCTCCAACTGCACTGAGCTGGGTTTAAATTCTTTATTTAAAAAGCCTTTACTGCTGGGTTTTAGCATTTCCAGGGAAGCCCTGGCAGCTGGGATTTTCTGTGTTCTGCAGGGTGTTTTATGGTCTGAACAATCCCATTTACTGATAACAACAATAACAGCAACACCTTTTCCTTCAGTCCCTGTGCCCAGGGATTTCTCCAGGGTTTGAACCATGAAGGAGTGAGATTTAATTCTCAAATTATCATTTTCAGCCACCTCCCCACCCTGCAAAGGTTTTACTCCTCACTGTTCCTCTCCCTAAAGCAAAACCCCTCTGAGCAGATAAAATGCAAAAGTTAAGGTTTTAAAGTAGGTAAATGAATCTGGGTTTTTTAAATCCTGATTATTAAAAGTCGCCAAGTGCCTTAAAGTGTGAGCAGGAGCTGCAGCACAAATGATGATTCTGATGATGATGCATTAAACTAAACAAGGTAAGAATGGGAAAATTGGGAGTTTTATCCCCTCTGTGCTCTGGGTTTGGGCTCCTGCTGTTCCTGGATTGAGTTGTTGCTCTTTTTCCTCACTCCAGCATGTGGAACACCAGGGTGGAAACCAGGGATCCAATATCCCCATCCCTTAAATCACCTGGGTTTTTAAATTCCTGATAAGGACATTATTAAGTTACCAAACACCCCAAAGTCTGAGCAGGAGCTGCAGCACAAATGATGATTCTGATGATGATGCATTAAACTAAACAAGGTAAAAATGGGAAAATTGGGAGTTTTATCCCCTCTGTGCTCTGGGTTTGGCCTCGTGCTGTTCCTGGATTGAGTTTTTGCTCTTTTTCCTCACTCCAGCATGTGGAACATCAGGGTGGAAACCAGGGATCCAATATCCCCATCCCTTAAATCACCTGGGTTTTTAAACCCTGATAAGGAAATTATTAAGTTACCAAACCCTTCAAAGTCTGAGCAGGAGCTGCAGCACAAGTGGTGCCCATTCCTCTGATAATGGACTAAACAAGGTAAAAATGGGAAAACTGGGAGTTTTTTCCCTCCCTCTTTGTCCTGGCAGGACATGGAACATCAGGATGGAAATCAGGGATCCAATATCCCCCTCCCTTAAACCACCTGGGTTTTTAAATTCCTGATAAGGAAATTATTAAAAGTTTAACAAGTGCCTCAAAGTGTGAGCAGGAGCTGCAGCACAAATGGTGCCCATTCCTCTGATAATGGACTAAACAAGGTAAGAATGGGAAAACTGGGAGTTTTATCCCTCCCTTTCTTTGCTCTTTGTCCTGGCAGGACGTGGAACATCAGGGTGGAAACCAGGGATCCAATATCCCCATCCCTTAAACCACCTGGGTTTTTAAATCCTGATAATGAAATTATTAAAAGTTGTCAAGCTCCTCAAAGTCTGAGCAGGAGCTGCAGCACAAATGATGATTCTGATGATGATGCATTAAACTAAACAAGGTAAAAATGGGAAAATTGGGAGTTTTATCCCCTCTGTGCTCTGGGTTTGGGCTCGTGCTGCTCCTGAATTAAGTTGTTGCTCCTTTTCCTCACTCTTTGTCCTGGCAGGACATGGAACATCAGGAATCAGGGATCCAATATCCCCATCCCTTAAATCACCTGGGTTACTCTGGAGATAGAACTTCACCCTGCCATAAATAACCTGCCCGTGGCACCCAAATGTTTGGACAAACAAATGCCTTCAGTCCCACGTCGAGCAGGCCAGAAACTCCAGGTTCTGGCAGTAAATAATATTCACTAATGCAAATCTATTAAAGTTCTGGGGGAATTCACATCTGAACTGGGATTTGGAGC
Source organism: Zosterops lateralis (assembly GCF_965231275.1). Classification (NCBI taxonomy): domain Eukaryota; kingdom Metazoa; phylum Chordata; class Aves; order Passeriformes; family Zosteropidae; genus Zosterops; species Zosterops lateralis. Next base: position 2,608,240 of record NC_139790.1, read on the forward strand.
TGCTGAGTGGCCTCGTGTGGGTCATTGAGGAAAAGGTAATTGTGTGGGTACAGATATTAAAGAGGAATAAAAGGGTCATTTTACTCTTTCCTCAAGGAAAAAAAAAATATAAAAATATAAAAGCTGAAGTGCCCAGGGTGTGTTTTGCAAGGAAAGCTTTGTGAGGTTTATGTCAGGAGTGGGTAATGTGTACATGGAGTTTATATCAGTGCTGAGCATGACCTAAGCCCAGCTATGGAATACAATCCCTAAATGTTCATTCTACATTTGTTTTTCCCCCTCACAGAGCTCTGTTGTCCTGGGTTTGGGGTGTTCTGCTGCCTCCTGTTCTCCCTCCCTGGAATTTCTGTGTCCCCAGTTCTTCCTGCCCTTGTTTAACGCCATTTTCCAGCTCCTTGAATCACAAAAGTGACAAATTTATTCACACAGAGATGGTCCAGAAAGGGAACCGAGCAGGGAGGTGTGTGCAGAAAAGTGGAGCAATGAAAGGTTGGCTGGCAGGAACTTCTCCTGGTCCTTGGAATGGTGTGTCCTCTGAGAGCCAGAGAAAATCTCATCAATCCCAGCCAGAGCCAGAGAAAATCTCATCAATCCCAGCCAGAACCAGAGAAAATCCCAATCCAAACCAGAGCCTGAAAACCTCAATCCCAGACAGAGCCACAGAAAACGCCAGTCCCAGCCAGAGCCTGAAAATCTCAATCCCAACCAGAGCCTGAAAACCCCAGTCCCAGCCAGAGCCAGAGAAAATCCCAATCCCAGCCAGAGCCACAGAAAACCCCAGTCCCAGCCAGAGCCAGAGAAAATCTCATCAATCCCAGCCAGAGCCACAGAAAACCCCAGTCCCAGCCAGAGCCAGAGAAAATCTCATCAATCCCAGACAGAGCCACAGAAAATCTCATCAATCCCAGCCAGAACCAGAGAAAACCCCAATCCCAACCAGAGCCACAGAAAATCCCAATCCCAGCCAGAGCCACAGAAAATCCCAATCCCAGCCAGAGCCTGAAAATCTCAATCCCAACCAGAGCCTGAAAACCCCAGTCCCAGCCAGAGCCAGAGAAAATCCCAATCCCAGCCAGAGCCACAGAAAACCCCAGTCCCAGCCAGAGCCACAGAAAACCTCAATCCAAACGAGAGCCACAGAAAGCCCCAATCCCAGCCAGAGCCAGAGAAAATCTCATCAATCCCAGCCAGAGCCACAGAAAACCCCAATCCAAACCAGAGCCACAGAAAATCTCAATCCCAGCCAGATTCTGTTCCTTGGAACTGCCCCTTTGTGCAGGAGTTAAGAGACTGATCAGGCTTTAGGCAGAACTAAACCCATGATTTAATTCCTCCTGACACACAGAACGGCCCTTTAAGAGCCTTAAATTATTCCCGTTCTATCAGCAAAACCAATATCTGCTTCTAAAAATGTCTTTTTTTTTCTCTTCATCCCATTAAAGACTGGTGACCTGACCTGGTAGTTGAGGAGAATCCTAAAACTAAACCCTAAAACTAAATCCTACAACTTTTCCACTCCCATTTTCCATTTTTTTTTTCCCCTGCCTTCCCTTCCCAGCCTCAGCTCAGCACGACCGGCTGCGCCGGTGCCAAAAGCTGTTTAAACAATATTAAGATGTTTTCTTCAAACTTCTCCCTAGGAAGATACTCTTTTTTTTTTTTTCTTTTTTTTTCGAGAGGAATGTTTTTTCCCTGGAGCATTACATCATGAGCTTGGTTTCAGCTCTTGGAGGAAGAAATTGGACCAAATGGTGGGGAAGGTCTCCAGGGGAAACATATTTCTGCTGTTAAATATTCCCCCCAGGAAGCTCGTTCTGTCCACATTTAGCCTTTCACCTTGCTGCAGCTGAGCACTGGGGAAAGAGGGGGGGGCTGGACTTTTTATTTTTATTTTTTTATTATTATTATTTGGAGGAAATAAAAATTTGACTCTTCTTTGTTTTTTTTTTGTTGTTACATTTCCCCCTCTCTCCTGATCAGAGCTGGAGTTGTTGTCCCGTTAATTCCTCGCTCCAGGTCTGTGTGTGTGAGAGCTGCTAATGAAATCTTAATTAGGGGAAATTTCCTTGGAAATTCTGGATTTAGGAGGATTTAAAGGAGAGGAGAAGAGCAGGGGATGGAGGGATTTGGGTGGATTGATGGGACTGTGGAGCACATTGAGCTGGAGCAGGATTGTGTTTCCCCATCAGCCACAGAGGCTCCTGATAAAGTTTAATTTGATATTTCCTACATCAAACAAAACTCTCAGAATGAGGAAAAATATACTCCTTAAATGCAGATCGACAGCGTTTTTATTTTTATGACTTTTTTTTTTCCTGTTCTGCAGAATTATTCTGCAATTCACACTTGGGTTTGAAGGGAAAGACCTGGGAGCAAGTTGGACTTGGAAGGTTTTGAATTGTTCGTCTTCACCTCATGCAATTTCCTCAGAGGAGATACAATAAAAATATAAACCAGTGGAATAAAACTGGGAAGAAAAACCCTCTTGGGCAAAAAAAAAACCCAAAAAAAAAACCCAACCAGGGCACTGAGTGGTTTAAATTGGGCTGTGGAGATGAATTAAAGGAATCTGAGCTGTGTGACCCACATTGGTTTGATGAACACAGAGAGAATTTTCACATCCAAACCTTCAATCGCAACTTGGACTAAACAAAACCAGGCAAAACTTGAATTAAATTAAATTAAACTGGGTTTTCTCCCTCAGAGGTTCTGACACTCCAAGATCACAAACGGTCGAAGTGAAGTCGAGCCTTGCAGATGTTTTCTCCAATTTTATTTGATATCTAATCTTTCTAAAAAAGGGATTTTTTAAGGAAAAAAATCCCAGATATATTTTTAGCTGCTGCTAAAGGAGAGGCCCTGGAGCAGCTGCTGAGGAATTGGTGACTGGAGCTGGCACAGGCCTGGGGAAGCTTTTGGCCAAACCACCTTTGAGCTCTGTAATGACCAGAAACACACAATCATTATCACCCTACACCCAATAATTATTACCCTGTTACATCCAGGCCGTGAGCTCATTCCATGACCGAGTGAGGAGCAGAAAATTCCATTTCATGGCAGAGTTCAGGGCTTGGGGCAGCCTGGGACAGCGGGAGGTGTCCACCCAAACCATCCCAGGATTCCCTGAACTCTGGATCCTCCAACCACTTTGATTTTAATCCACAAACTCCTCCTGATGGCAGCAAAGCCTCAAAAAAATTGAGAATTTGTGCCTCAAAAAGCCACTTTTTTCAAACCCTGTGGATGTGAAGCTGCTCCATTTTCCTTCTGCTGGGACCTGAGTGGGGAAAGATGAATTTCCAAATTTCTTTTGCCTTTTCTTGGCCATTTTTTCAGTGCAGAACAAACTTTTATTATTATTTTTTTTTTTTCAAAGTGATTACAGCAGATGATTTAACAGCACGGCCAAATAGTCCCTGTTGATTAGGATGGATGGGAGCTGGATTTGGAGCAGTTGTAATTAAGACTCCCGTGGCAAAGCAAGGCAAAAAAATAACAAATTAATCTAATAAGAGCTTATACAGTGAAAAGTGTTCTGAACATCCCAAATTCTGTGAAGTTTTAGTTTATTCAGGCTTTTATTAAAAAACTCAGACTTGGAGTTTATTGCTTCATATTTGTTATTTTTTAAACTTTTTTTTAAAAAAAATAAATTACAATGTGAAGATTTGAATTTTTCAATGCAGAATAAACATTTTCATAGTTAAATTTCTATGGGATGGGCTTTGTCTGTGCTCTGGTTTTAATCATCTTTTTTATACCTGATACTTTTTATACGTGACAAAAACTCTTTTCTGTCATGAAAACATTTTATCCCTGGACTGCGTTTTCTGCCTTGGTCAGAATACGCTGAAACAAGTAGAAAATTTGGATTTTTTTTTTCTGTTTCAAAATGCACTGAAAACAAAATTTGGACTTGTGGTCCTGCCTTTGTTCTGCTCACACCATCCCAGAGTCCTGTGATTTTACACAACTCATTTTGTACATCACTGCCTCCCTTTTTTCCCCATGTAAAGGCAGAAAAAATTACCTTTAACTTCTTCAAAACCCTTTTTGCTGCCACTTTTTAAACCATTCAATTATTTTTATTTTTTTAACCTCGTTCAGCTTTTTGCAAGTCCTTAAGACAATGCCTTTTTTAATTTTTTTTTATTTTTTTTAAGCTCATTCAGCTTTTTGCAAGTCCTTAAGATAATGCCTTTTTTAATTTTTTTTTAAATTTTTTTAAGCTCGTTCAGCTTTTTGCAAGTCCTTAAGATAATACCTTTTTTTATTTTTTTTTTTTATTTTTTTCAGCTCATTCAGCTTTTTGCAAGCCCTTAAGATAATGCCTTTTTTTATTTTTTTAAATTTTTTTAAGCTCATTCAGCTTTTTGCAAGCCCTTAAGACAATGCCTTTTTTAAAAATTATTTTTATCTTTATAACCTCGTTCAGCTTTTTGCAAGTCCTTAAGACAATGCCTTTTTTTAATTTTTTTTAAATTTTTTTAAGCTCATTCAGCTTTTTGCAAGTCCTTAAGACAATACCTTTTTTTCGTTGTTTTTTTTTTTATTTTTTTTAAGCTCGTTCAGCTTTTTGCAAGCCCTTAAGATAATGCCTTTTTTAAAAATTATTTTTATCTTTATAACCTCGTTCAGCTTTTTGCAAGCCCTTAAGATAATACCTTTTTTTATTATTATTTTTATTTTTTTTTTTAGCTCTCCCTTGATTGATTTATTTGATATTTGTGCAGTTGGCAGGGGGATTTGAAATATAACATAAGCACTTCCTGAGATGTCAGGGCGGCGATGCTCGTGGCCTGAACAAGGATGTAATTCATATCTGCAGGTGCTTGTTCTGCTATCAAACAACTCCAAAATAACCTCATGCCTGTGGAATCCAGAGCTCCCCTGCGGCCCATTTGTATCCTGATATGCCCACGTCTTTCCTCTGTGTGTTTTTCTTTCTTAAGGAGCTCTCATTTCCTTCAATAGGATATGTTTTATTTCATCCTTTTTCCTGCGTTTACTCATATTAATGTCACCGAGTGCGCTGGTAATGGCTGCGCTTGGAAATAACCCGTGGATCCCCCCAAACACGGGCTGGAGCACAGCCCTGGGGGGGTTATTGGCCCAGCATTGATGGGGAGGGGAGGGAGGGGATTGTTCCCTGCTGGACTCTGGTCTGACCCCTCTGCAGGAGAGTCCAGATCAGCCCCAGCACATTCTGATGGGCAGGTTTGGACTCCTAGAATTGAAGATTTTTTTTTTTTTTTTTAATTTTTTTTTTTTTCTTTTTCTTTTTCTTTTTCTTTCCTGGTAAATGGTTGGGAAATTTGGAACTGGGTGCTGCCAGTTTGTCCTGGTGAACTGTTGGGTTGGAAAGGATCCTAAAGCCCATCTAATCCCATTCTGAGGGACATTTCCCACTGTCCCAGGCTGCTCCAGCCTGGCCTTGGGCACTTTCCTCCTCTGGAGGAGAGTCCAGATCAGCCCCAGCACATTCTGCTGGGCAGTCCTGGCATTGAATTTTTTGGGGGGTTTCTTTCCTGCTAAATGACTGTGAAATTTGGAACTGAGTGTTGCCAGTTTATCCTGCTGAACTGTTGGGTTGGAAGGAATCCTATCCCACTTATCCCATCTAATCCCACCCCCAGGGACACCTCCCACTGTCCCCAATGTCCAACCTGGCCTTGGGCACTGCAGGGATCCAGGGGCAGCCACAGCAAATCTGGGAATTCCATCCCAGCCCCTCTCCACCCTTCCAGGGAGGAATTTCTCCACAAAATCCAGTCCAGAGGAACTGACACCTCTAACAGGGAGAGGCTGAAGGTCCCTCTGGATTTCTCTCAGGGTTTATTGGCCCAGCATTGATGAGGAGGGGAGGGAGGGGATCATTCCCTGCTGGACTCTGATCTGACCCCTCTGCAGGAGAGTCCAGATCAGCCCCAGCACGTTCTGATGGGCAGGTTTGAGTCCTAAAGTTGTGTTGGGTTTTTATGTTTGTTTGTTTGTTTGTTTGTTTGTTTGTTTTTTGTTAAATGGTTGGGAAATTTGGAACTGGGTGCTGCCAGTTTGTCCTGCTGAACTGTTGGGTTGGAAAGGATCCTAAAGCCCATCTAATCCCATTCTGAGGGACATTTCCCACTGTCCCAGGCTGCTCCAGCCTGGCCTTGGGCACTTTCCTCCTCTGGAGGAGAGTCCAGCTCAGCCCCAGCACATTCTGCTGGGCAGTCCTGGCATTGAATTTTTTGGGGGTTTCTTTCCTGCTAAATGACTGTGAAATTTGGAACTGAGTGTTGCCAGTTTATCCTGCTGAACTGTTGGGTTGGAAGGAATCCTATCCCACTTATCCCATCTAATCCCACCCCCAGGGACACCTCCCACTGTCCCCAATGTCCAACCTGGCCTTGGGCACTGCCAGGGATCCAGGGGCAGCCACAGCAAATCTGGGAATTCCATCCCAGCCCCTCCCCACCCTCCCAGGGAGGAATTTCTCCACAAAATCCAGTCCAGAGAAACTGACACCTCTAACAGGGAGAGGCTGAAGGTCCCTCTGGATTTCTCTCAGGGTTTATTGGCCCAGCATTGATGGGGAAGGGGAGGGAGGGGATCGTTCCCTGCTGGACTCTGATCTGACCCCTCTGCAGGAGAGTCCAGATCAGCCCCAGCACGTTCTGATGGGCAGGTTTGAGTCCTAAAGTTGTGTTGGGTTTTTTTTTTTTTTTCTTTTTTTTTTTTTTTTTTTTTTTGTTAAATGGTTGGGAAATTTGGAACTGGGTGCTGCCAGTTTGTCCTGCTGAACTGTTGGGTTGGAAAGGATCCTAAAGCCCATCTAATCCCATTCTGAGGGACATTTCCCACTGTCCCAGAGTGCTCCAGCCTGGCCTTGGGCACTTTCCTCCTCTGGAGGAGAGTCCAGCTCAGCCCCAGCACGTTCTGATGGGCAGGTTTGAGTCCTGAATTTTTTTTGCGTTTTTTTCCTGCTAAATGGTTGGGAAATTTGGAGTTGGGTGCTGCTGGTTTGTCCTGCTGAACTGTTGAGTTGGAAGGGATCTTAAACCCCATCTAATTCCACCTCCAGGGACATTTCCCCCTGTCCCAGGTTATCCCAACCTGGCCTTGGGCACTTCCAGGGATCCAGGGGCAGCCACAGCAAATCTGGGAATTCCAGCCCAGTCAGGAATTCCTTCCCAATATCCCACCCATCCCTGCCCTTGGTCAGTGTGAATCCATTCCCTGTGTCCTGTCCCTCCAGCCCCTCCTGCCCAGCACATTCCCAGTGTCCAGGGCTGTTCCTGCAGCACCCACAGAGGGATGGGAAAATAAAATCAAAGAATTCTGGAATGGTTTGGGTTGGGAGAGAACTTAAATCCCACCCAGTACCACCCCTGCCATGGGCAGGGACACCTCCCACTGTCCCAGGTTATCCCAGCCTGGCTTTGGGCACTGCCAGGGGTCCAGGGGTTCCTCTGGGAATTCCATCCCAGCCTCTCCTCAGTCTCCCAGGCAGGAATTTCTCCACAAAATCCAGTCCAGAGGAACTGACACCTCTGACAGGGAGAGGCTGCAGGTCCTTCTGGATTTCTCTCAGGGGAAACCCAGCCCTGGGGGGTTTATTGGCCCAGCATTGATGGGGAAGGGGAGGGAGGGGATTGTTCCCTGCTGGACTCTGGTCTGACCCCTCTGCAGGAGAGTCCAGATCAGCCCCAGCACGTTCTGATGGGCAGGTTTGGAGTCCTGGCATTGAAGTTTTTTTAGTTTTTTGGGGTTTTTTTTTCTTGCTAAATGGTTGGGAAATTTGGAACTGGGTGCTGCCAGTTTGTCCTGCTGAACTGTTGGGTTGGAAAGGATCCTAAAGCCCATCTAATCCCATTCTGAGGGACATTTCCCACTGTCCCAGGGTGCTCCAGCCTGGCCTTGGACACTTTTCTCCTCTGCAGGAGAGTCCAGATCAGTCCCAGCACATTCTGCTGGGCAGGTTTGGAGTCATGAAGGTTTTTTTGGGTATTTCCTGCTAAATGGTTGGGAAATGTGGAACTGGGTGCTGCCAGTTTGTCCTGGTGAACTGTTGGGTTGGAAAGGATCTTAAAACCCATCAAATCCCACCCCTAGGGACATTTCCCACTGTCCCAGGGTGCTCCAGCCTGGCCTTGGGCACTTTTCTCCTCTGCAGGAGAGTCCAGCTCAGCCCCAGCACATTCAGGTTCAGGCTGGATTTTGGGAAATGTTTTTCCCCATTGGGTGCTGGCACTGCCCAGGCTCCCCAGGGAATGGGCACAGCCCCAAATCTGCCACAGCCCCAGGAGGGTTTGGACACAACTCCAATGGTGCCCAGGGTGGGGTTTTGGGGTGTCTGAGCAGGGCCAGGAGCTGCAGCCACAATCCCAGTGGGTCCTTTCCTGTCAGAGTCCAGGGCATCCCTCTGGGCACCCTGGAAGGTCACAGAGCTCAGCAGAGGGGCCTGGGACCCGAGAAAGAGGGTCTGGGGTCTGTGCAGGGGGGTTTGCCTGGCACAGAGCCCAGGAGGACACAGGATTGGATTTCAGTCCATGAGAAAAACATCCAACAGAGAGAAGAACTGCAAGTCACAAATGTGTGACAGACAGTGGTGTAATTTATCACCGTGTAGAAGATTTTGTAGTTTTGGGATTTTTAGAATGTAGGTGCAAAGGGACAAGATGGAGATTTCAGGGCGGTGCCCTGGGTTCTTCTCCTTCTCCCTTGGCCTCCATTGTCTGCAGTGACGTGGGCACAGGGGAGGTTGAGGGGATTGAGTCAGAGTAGAGATGACTCTGTTAGTGCAGGTGATAGACATTGGTATGAAATGGTAAATAATAACCACATAATTATCTGTATAAAGGCAGAGTGACCTCCCATCACAGGGCAGTCCCCTCGTGTCCGAGCTGCTGTGAACACCTTGGCCGGACACAGAGAATTGTAAGATAAGAATTAATAAACAACGTGAGAAACCAAGAAAACCAAGACCTTGAGACTCCTCATCGTTCTCGCGCCGCACCGAGCTCAGCACAGACACAGACACAGAGTCAGACAGCAAACCCATAATCCTTCAGAGCTCAAGAGGGAAAATCACTCCCTCCAGCCCACCAGAACCACCAGCTTTGGAATCTCGGGTGAGAAACAACCAATTAAACCCGAGACTTTCCAACTCAGGACATTCCCTGATCCTCCAACAGGGATCCCATTCCAGCCCCAAAACTGCCACAGTCATTCCTCACTCTGGAGGCCCCTTTGGAGCAGCGTTTTGATTAAATATTCCAGAGTGTTCAGTGCACAAAAATCTTTTTATTTCCTGTCATTATCTCGGCACAATCACCAGCGCCTCTTTTATTATTTTTATGGATGTGCTCATCAGCTGTAGCTTTTCCCCATCCCAGTGGGGATTTCCCTGCCCTGAAAAGCTGAACCTCACACTATCTGCTAAAAACTGAATTTTTATTTATTTTATTATTTTTTTTTCTCCCAGCATCTCCCATTAACAGAGCTCTGCTGGGAGAAATATCGCAAACCATAATCTGCTGGAACAACCCACTGGGGTGAGTTTGTGCTTTTCCTGGAAACTCTCCCAGGTGCCTGGGCTGGGACACGGCAATGAACAGGAATAAAGGAATAAATGCACAATAAAAGAGCCTCGCTTGGAACTTGAACTGGTGCTTTACAAGGCAGGAAAATCTCTTTTTATGCGTTTTGCCATAAAAGTGGCCTAAGTTTAATGTTTGTTTGGAGGATGAAGGGGTTTCTGTTATCAGCTTTTAGCTGGGGGAGAAATCTCACAGTCACAGTTGAAGCAGCTCTTTTTTTTCCTTTTTATTTTTAAATAAGGTCCATTTCTTTTCCTCAGATTTTTTTTTTGTTTGTTTTGTTTTTTGGTGGTTTTTGGTGGGTTTTTTTCTTCTTCTTTTTTTTTTTTTTTTTTTTTTTTTTTTTTGGTGTGTGTGTGTGTGTGTGCTGGTTGGTTTGTTTGTTTGTTTGTTTTATTTTTATTTTATTTTATTTTTTTTTTTGCATTAGGCTCTGTATAAACTGAATTAATTCGGGATCAATCCTTGCTGTGCTGAGCTGACTTCACCTGAGGCTTTGCTTTCTTCTTACCTCTTAATTTTATCCACAGGAAGGTCTAAAGTGTGAAGAATTCCACAAAATAAACCTGTAAAGGTATTGTAGCTCTGTCAGGGCTCTGGGACAAAGGCAGGGTGGAATTTTTTGGGCAAAATCTGTTCCCCAAAAATGTCTTTTTATCCAAGTTGATGTGGTAGTGCAGTGCCACTGAAATGTGGGGAACACAAATTATTGGGGTTATAATTAAACCTCCCCCCAATGGGGCTGGGAGGAGGAAACACAAATTATTGGGGTTAGAGGATACTTAAACCCCCCAAATGGGGCTGGGAGGAGGGAACACAAATTATTGGTGCTGTATACCTACCCCCCCAGAAGGGGGTTAAATATTAAGTATTATATATATTATATATATATATATATATATATATATATATATATATAAGGTATAGATATATTTAAGTATATATAAGGTATATATATATTTAAGTATATATATACACTTATATATATACTTTAATATATATATATATATGTACTTAAACCCCCCCAGAAGGGGCTGGGAAGAGGAAAATGCCTTTGTGATAGGGGAGGAACACAAATTATTTGGGTTATAACATACTTAAACCCCCCAAAATGGAGCTGGAAGGAGGAAACACAAATTTTTAGGGTTATAACATACTTAAACATCCCCAAAATGGGGCTGGGAGGAGGAAACACAAAATGAGACAGGTGAGGAACATGAAATTTTGGGGTTAGAGGATATTTAAACCCCCCCAAAATGGGGCTGGGAGGAGGGAACACAAATTGTGACAGGTGAGGAACACAAATTTTTGGGGTTAGGGGATACTTAAACCATCCCAAATGGGGCTGGGGGGAGGAAAACCAAATTATTTGGGTTATAACATACTTAGACCACCCCATATAGGGCTGGGAAGAGGAAACACAAATTGTGATAGAGGAGGAACACAAATTATTGGTGTTGTATACTTAACCCCCCCCAGAAGGGGCTGGGAAGAGGAAAATGCCTTTGTGATAGGGGAGGAACACAAATTATTTGGGTTATAACATACTTAAACCCCCCCAAATGGAGCTGGAAGGAGGAAACACAATTTTTTAGGGTTATAACATACTTAAACATCCCCAAAATGGGGCTAGGAGGAGGAAACACAAATTGAGACAGGTGAAGAACATGAATTTTTGGAGTTATAGGATACTTAAACCCCTGAAATGGGGCTGGGAGGAGGGAATTGCCCTTGTGACAGGTGAAGAACACGAATTTTCGGGGTTATAACATACCTAACCCCCCCAGATGGGTCTGGGCAGAGGCAAACCCAGAGTTTTCACCTTTCTCCCCCTCTCCCAGTTTATAAACATCAGCACTGTAATTTCCTGCTGCTTTCTCAAATTTCTCAAATTTCCCCCTTCCTCCATCACCACCTGAAGTGGGTTTTCATTTTAAACCTTTTTTTTTTTTTTTTTTTTCTCCACCATCCAGCCCAGAAAATTGGGCAAGTTTTGCTTTGGGCAGACCAGGATGGGGAATCCAAGAGCTGTGAAAGGGGAATGGAACAAAGCAAAGAGGATTTAATTTAATTTCCTCTCTTTCAGCAGGTGGAATGAGTCTGTCTGCCTAAAAAAAAAATCCACATTCCAGCGCTCCCCTCCTTGGAGCCTCTTCTTCCTCTTCAGGTTTTTCCTTCATCTGGCGAGGCTTTGGTTCATCTCTCCAGAGAAGGGAGCAAATGCAGTTTTTTATTTTGTTTTTTTTTATAATGGTTTCAGATATCCTGGAGCTCCTCCTGTTCTCCTATAGGTTTTCTTATCACAATTCCTGGATGTGCTGAAGGAAAGGAATAAATGAGGATAAAATTTAAATTTCCAGGAGTGCCCAGGGCCTGCCCTTCCTTGGGGATGTGTGAAACCACCCTCTGCAGACAGGACCTTCTGAAAGGTTAAATATTGAGAAAAAGGACATTGGGACATGCTGGTCTGTCCTTTTTTGGGTGGATTTACCAGTCAGACAGCAAGGAATATTTAGAAATGTCATACACAGGCAGAGAGATCAATGGCAGTGAATAAATGACTCTGATTAATGCAAAAAAAAAATTTAAAAAATCACATTTTAGCCCCCACTGTCACAGCAGAGGTGGCTACAGCACCAGATACAGTAAAATTCAGGGAGGAAAATGATGGAGGGGCCGTGGGGGAGCTTTGTGTGTGAATAAAGTCAGAATTTCAGGTGTTGGGGAGGGGGTTTTGCAAGGCTCAGCTCAGAGTGTCTGATGGTTTTGGCTGGTCCTGGAAAAAGGACCCAACTCTGGTGTCGAACTACCCTGACCCTGCTCTGGGGCTCCTTTCAGGCTGATATTCCCCTGGGAAGCCGTGGAGGATTTTGGATTCTGGATTTTGGATTCCAAAGCCTCGAGTCCCCACACTGTGCCCAGTTTATCCCCTTGGATTCTCAGGCTCCTTCCAGAGCAAAGACACCAATCCATGTTCAGATCCCCCAAATTCCAGCCTGAGCTCTGCTTTCACCCTTCTGCATTTAGGACAGGGAGGGTTGGGGGGTTTGGTCACCCAGGACTGGGGTGTTCACTCACCCAGGATTGGAGTATTTGGGGTGTTTGGTCACCCAGGACTGGGGTGTTTGCTCATCTAGATTTGGGGTGTTTGGGGTGTTTTCTCACCGAGGATTGGGGTGTTTGGCCATCCAGGATTGGGGTGTTTGGGGTGTTTGGTCACCCAGGATTGGGGTGTTTGCTCACCCAGGACTGAGGGGTTTGTACATCCAGGATTGGGGCGTTTGGTCATCCAGGACTGGGGTGTTCACTCACCCAGGACTGGGGTGTTTGTGGTGTTTGCCCACCCAAGATTAGGATGTTCACTCACCCAGGACTGGGATGTTTTCTCACCCAGGATTGGTGTGTTTGCCCACCCAGGACTGAGGTGTTTTCTCACTCAGGATTGGGGCGTTTGTTCATCCAGGACTGGGGTGGTTGCCCACCCAGGACTGGGATGTTTGTGGTGTTTGCTCACCCAGGATTGGGGTGTTCAGTTACCCAGGACTGGGATGTTTGGTGTGTTTGCCCATCCAGGACTGGGGTGTTTAGTCACCCAGGATTTGGGTGTTTGCTCATTCAGGTTTAGGGTATTTAGTAATCCAGGATTGGGGTGTTTGCCCACCCAGGATTGGGGGTTTGCTCCTCCAGATTTGGGGTGTTTGCTCACCCAGGACTGAGGTGTTTGCCCATCCAGGATTGGGGTGTTTGGTCACCCAGGATTGGGGTGTTTGAGGTGTTTGCCCATCCAGGATTGGGGTGTTTGCCCATCCAGGATTGGGGTGTTTGGTCACCCAGGATTGGGGTGTTTGAGGTGTTTGCCCATCCAGGATTGGGGTGTTTGCCCATCCAGGATTGGGGTGTTTGCCCATCCAGGATTGGGGTGTTTGGTCACCCAGGATTGGGGTGTTTGAGGTGTTTGCCCATCCAGGATTGGGGTGTTTGGTTGGCCAGGACTCGAGTGTTTGCTCACCCAGGACTGGTGTGTTTGGTTATTCAGGTTCAGGGTATTTGGTAATCCAGGACTCGAGTGTTTGCTCACCCAGGACTGGTGTGTTTGGTTATTCAGGTTCAGGGTATTTGGTAATCCAGGACTGGCGGTTTGCCCACCCAGGACTGGGGTGTTTGCCCACCCAGGATTGTGGTGTTTGCCCACCCAGAACTGGGGTGTTCACTCACCCAGGATTGGGGTGTTTGCTCACCCAGAATCAGGGTGTTTGCCCATCCAGGACACAAACCACTTGTGACCTCAGGCTTTGAACGGATTTAAAACAGGATTTTGAGCTTTACAGGACAGAGTTTTGCTGTTTCTGTGTCCCTGGACGGAGCCAAACCCACCCAAACGAGCGGCAGAACCATCCAGCCCCTCACAGCCAAGCTGGAAATTATCTTTAAGGGGTGGAGAGGAAACAAAAACTTATTAAAAGCACAAAAAGCTCTTAAGGACCCCCAACTTTCCCTTTCATTCTGATGAAGAAGCTCTGAATCCAACAGGGAAAAAGCACTGGGAGTAATTATCCAAAATGGGTGGCATCAACCCGAGCAGAAATAATACATCAGTTTTAATGCTGCTGATCTCAAACTGTGAGTTAGATTTATTTGACCTGCATTTGGGAGCAAATATTAATGAAAGGGCGAAGGCTCTTCCAGTTCTTTCATTTCCCACTAGATGTCTCCGGTGGAAAAACTAATTAGGAATGTTCTTGAGTTAATTTGGGGAAAAAAAATTGGATGAAGGGTTTTTTTGGGTTTGTTTTTTATTTTTTTTCTTTGTGTGTGGTTTTTTTTAATTATTATTTTTTAATATTATTATTATTATTATAATTTTCTTTTAAAGTCTTGCAGTTTAACCCTTGATCTTTCTTCAGTAACTACCTCAGCCTCGAGCATGACAAGAGGCTGCTGAGAAATGACTCAGTTAATGAATATTGAGGGTTTTTTTAAAGTAATAAACAGTTGTCCAAGTATTAGGAGAAGGAAATCTTTATTTCTGCCATTTTTTTGGCTGGAATCTGTAACATCAGAGCTGGGAGAGAAGTTCAGCAATTGGTGAAACCTCCTTGAGTTTTTTTATTTTATTTATCCCCATATTGGCAGTATGTGTTTGAGCTTGGATCTCCTTTTGGAATTTCTCTTTCCAGAGCAATTTTATAAGTAATAAAACTCTGGGTGAATCTGCAGGAATGGTTTCCTTTGTCTGTCTTGCTGTTTGTTATAAATAATGGGGTTTAAATAGATGTAAAGGTGAACCCACACGGCTGTGGCTGCAGAGCTGAGGCTCCATCCAAACACGGAGGAACCAAAGAACGAGCTGTCCTTTCCTCAGCTTCCTTTCACTTCTCTTTCTCTTTTCTCAATTTATTGCCCTTCAGACTGTGCTCTGTGCTCCAGTTTGACCAGTCACTCCAGTCCCATTCCCAGTGCCAGTCCCAGTGCCAGCACTGGTTTTGTGCTGCTGGAGAAGGAGAAGGCTTTGGGTGCATCCAAACACAGAGGAACCAAAGCACCAACTGTGCTTTTGCTTCCTTTTCATCAACTTCCTCTCACTTCTCTTTTTTCTCAGTTTATTGCCCTTCAGACTGGGCCTTGTGCTCCAGTTTGACCAGTCACTCCCAGTTCCAGTCCCAGTCCCAGTTCCAGTCCCAGTCCCAGTTCCAGTCCCAGTTCCAGTCCCAGTCCCAGTTCCAGTCCCAGTTCCAGTCCCAGTCCCAGTCCCATTCCCAGTTCCAGTCCCAGTCCCAGTCCCAGTCCCAGTTCCAGTCCCAGTCCCAGTTCCAGTTCCAGTCCCAGTTCCAGTCCCAGTCCCAGTTCCAGTTCCAGTCCCAGTCCCAGTTCCAGTTCCAGTCCCAGTCCCAGTCCCAGTTCCAGTCCCATTCCCAGTTCCAGTTCCAGTCCCAGTTCCAGTCCCAGTCCCAGTCCCAGTCCCAGTTCCAGTCCAGTCCCAGTCCCAGTTCCAGTTCCAGTTCCAGTTCCAGTCCCATTCCCAGTTCCAGTTCCAGTCCCAGTTCCAGTCCCAGTCCCAGTCCCAGTTCCAGTCCCATTCCCAGTTCCAGTTCCAGTCCCAGTTCCAGTCCCAGTCCCAGTCCCAGTCCCAGTCCCAGTCCCAGTCCCAGTTCCAGTCCCATTCCCAGTTCCAGTTCCAGTCCCAGTTCCAGTCCCAGTCCCAGTCCCAGTCCCAGTTCCAGTCCAGTCTCAGTCCCAGTTCCAGTTCCAGTTCCAGTCCCATTCCCAGTTCCAGTTCCAGTCCCAGTTCCAGTCCCAGTCCCAGTCCCAGTCCCAGTTCCAGTTCCAGTCCCATTCCCAGTTCCAGTTCCAGTCCCAGTCCCAGTCCCAGTCCCAGTTCCAGTCCCAGTCCCAGTCCCAGTCCCATTCCCAGTTCCAGTCCCATTCCCAGTTCCAGTCCCATTCCCAGTTCCAGTCCCAGTTCCAGTTCCAGTCCCATTCCCAGTCCCAGTCCCAGTCCCAGTTCCAGTCCCAGTCCCAGTTCCAGTCCCAGTCCCAGTCCAATCCCAGTCCCAGTCCCAGTCCCAGTCCCAGTCCCAGTCCCAGTCCCAGTCCCAGTCCCAGTTCCAGTCCCAGTTCTAGTCCCAGTTCCAGTTCCAGTCCCAGTCCCAGTTCCAGTCCCAGTCCCAGTCCCAGTTCCAGTCCCAGTCCCAGTCCCATTCCCAGTCCCAGTCCCAGTCCCAGTCCCATTCCCAGTCCCAGTCCCAGTCCCAGTCCCAGTCCCAGTCCCAGTTCCAGTCCCAGTTCTAGTCCCAGTTCCAGTCCCAGTCCCAGTCCCAGTCCCAGTCCCAGTCCCATTCCCAGTCCCAGTCCCAGTCCAATCCCAGTCCCAGTCCCAGTCCCAGTCCCAGTCCCAGTCCCAATTCTAGTCCCAGTTCCAGTCCCAGTTCCAGTCCCAGTCCCAGTCCCAGTCCCAGTTCTAGTCCCAGTTCCAGTCCCAGTCCCAGTCCCAGTCCCAGTCCCAGTCCCAGTCCCAGTTCCAGTCCCAGTTCTAGTCCCAGTTCCAGTCCCAGTCCCAGTCCCAGTTCCAGTCCCAGTCCCAGTCCCATTCCCAGTCCCAGTCCCAGTCCCAGTCCCATTCCCAGTCCCAGTCCCAGTCCCAGTCCCAGTCCCAGTCCCAGTCCCAGTTCCAGTCCCAGTTCTAGTCCCAGTTCCAGTCCCAGTCCCAGTCCCAGTCCCAGTCCCAGTCCCATTCCCAGTCCCAGTCCCAGTCCAATCCCAGTCCCAGTCCCAGTCCCAGTCCCAGTTCCAGTTCTAGTCCCAGTCCCAGTCCCAGTCCCAGTTCTAGTCCCAGTTCCAGTCCCAGTTCCAGTCCCAGTCCCAGTCCCAGTCCCAGTTCTAGTCCCAGTTCCAGTCCCAGTCCCAGTCCCAGTCCCAGTCCCAGTCCCAGTCCCAGTCCCAGTTCCGGTCCCAGTTCTAGTCCCAGTTCCAGTCCCAGTCCCAGTCCCAGTCCCAGTCCCAGTCCCAGTCCCAGTCCCAGTTCTAGTCCCAGTTCCAGTCCCAGTCCCAGTCCCAGTCCCAGTCCCAGTTCCAGTCCCAGTTCCAGTCCAATCCCAGTCCCAGCACTGGTTTGTGTTCCTGGGGAAGGGGAGAGCTCCGGGTACAGCCCATCCTCATTAGATAAACAGAATAATTTCCCGTGCAATTGGAAGTGCTGCAGGGGGAGGAGAGGAGAGGTGTTCGGGAGAAGTGCATTGTAATTACCCGAGCTGGAATTGGGCCAGGAATTTGGCCGGGGTTACTCTTGTGAAAAACTCCAGGGGAGCTCCAAGGAGCAAAAGGAGCTGAGATTTCAGTGAATTCCTGATTTAGGAGACGCAGCTCTCACGGCCTGGTGCCTGCCCAGGGCACCAGGAAAACCAGGAGTGATTTGTCCTGATGGAGGTGAAAAGGAATTAGAGGGGGATGGGGGATGGTTTTTATTCTGCCCCAAATTGTCCTTGACTTTTTCTGCCGCGCTTTTCCCACTAAACAACGACAAAAAAAAAAAACCCCAAAAAAGCAAAACCAACCAACTAACCAAAAAAAACCCCTCAAAACCCCAACAACAATAACAACAACAACAACAACAAAAACCAAAAAACCCAAAAAAAGCAAAACAAACCAAAACCCAAAAAAGGTTTGATGGTGTTGGAGATGAAATTCAAAGTCTGGTGGCTCAAATGATCTGATGGTTACGTGGGGAACCTCAAAAATTGTGACTTTGGCTCCACTTTCAGAGGAAGATGAGCTGTGTAACTTTGATAGAAACCTCCAGCCTAAAATGTGAGCTTTGAGCAACCCAAAAATCTGAATTTTGCTGCCCAGGGCACCCACGCAGCACTGAGCTGAGCCACCAGGACAACCAGGAGCAATTTGTCCTGATAGGGGTGAAAAAGAAATAGAGGGGGATTTTACTCTGCCCCAAATTATCCTTGACTTTTTTGAAACAACAAAAAGGATTTGATGGTGTGGGAGCTGAAATTCAAAGTCTGGTGGCTCAAATGATCTGATGGTTACGTGAGAAACCTCAAAAATTGTGACTTTGGCTCCACTTTCAGAGGAAGATGAGCTCTGTGACTTGATAGAAACCCCCAGGCTAAAATGTGAGCCTTGAGCAGCCCAAAATTCTGAATTTTTCTGCCCAGACCTCAAAAATTGTGACTTTGGCACCACTTTCATTGGAAGTTGAGCTGTGTGACTTTGATAAAAACCCCCAACCTAAAATATGAGCCTCGAGCAGCCCAAAAATCTGAATTTTCTTCAGAAGACATCGATGTCAATGGGCGAGACTCCGACTTTTACTCTCTCTCAAAAAAAAAAAAAAAAAAAAAAATAGACCTCTCTTATTTTCATCCTCACTGCAAGTCAGGAAGATATATATTCTCCCCAAATAATAGCAGTTTCCTCGTGCTGGAGTTATGGTGGCTTTGTGATACAATAAACAGCACCCTGTCATAAGTCTGGGATAAAAAATGGCCTGACATTTCTTTAGGAGTAAAGAGAAACACCAACTGCAGCCATGACCTCCGGGCAAGGGCACAGATGTTTTGCATGGGTTTGAGGAGGGAAAAAAACTTGTGGTTCCAAAGGTTTATCCACGAGGATATATTGCTGACTTTTCACAAAGAGTTTTCCTGAGAAATTACAGTACATTAAAAAAAATAATAAAATAAAAAAAGAGCCCTTTCAGTGCTCGTTTTTTTTTCTAAGTGATACAAAGCAGAATAAAAGGGGCAGGGTTGGTTGGTGGTGACTTTTTTTTTTTTTTTTTTGTTCTCCCTTCTGTTTGCTCACTTTGCACTTTAAAAAATAAATAAATAAATAAAAATCTCAAGTGGTGCAAAGTGGATGGAATTTTGAAGGATGAGAGGGGGGAAAGGTTTGTAATTCAGCAGGAGTTTGGAGGGTTCGGATGTTTATCAGGACATCTGCAGGGATGGATTGAGGGTGGATCTTGCCATGGCAGTTCATTTTTTGGGTTTCTCGTGGGGTTCAGTGTCACCATCCAGCCCTGGAGGGGCTGAAAGTGTGAAAATGGGTTTCCACCACCTCATCCCTGTGCACGAGGGGGATTTAACCTCACACTGATGGGCTCCAGTGGGGAGTTTGACCCAGATGTTGATGCATCATCACTGAGGAACTCGCTGGGGTCACCAAAACCCATTTCCCTGGGGGTTTTCAGTTTCCTGCTCCATTCCCCTGGTGAGTTCCTGCTTCTGTGTCAGACCCACAGAACTCCCTGAGCTCGGGGGGAATGGGACAAATCTGGATTTCCCAGTGAAAATGTTCCTGGATAATTCAAGCCCGTGGAATTCAGTGTGCCAGGAATCCTCTGGCCCCCTATGAGGATTCAGAGTGATGGATTTAAGATGAAATAGCTGGGAAAATTCCCTTTCCAAAACCTGGGCTGGTTGATCTTGACATGATGAGCTGGAAACTCTGGATTTGGAGATCTCCAAAACCCATTTCCCTGGGGGTTTTCAGTTTCCCTGCTCCATTCCCCTGGGGCTCTGTGCAGGTGGTTCCTGTTCTTGTGTCAGAGACCCACAGAACTCCCTGAGCTCAAGGAGAATGGGAAAAATCTGGATTTCCCAGCAGAAAATGTTTCTGGACAATTCAAGCCCGTGGAATTCAGTGTGCCAGGAATCCTCTGGCCCCCTATGAGGATTCAGAGTGATGGATTTAAGATGAAATAGCTGGGAAAATTCCTTTTCCAAAATCTGGGCTGGTTGATCTTGACACGATGAGCTGGAAACTCTGTTTGGAGATCTCCAAAACCCATTTCCCTGGGGGTTTTCAGCTTCCCTGCTCCATTCCCTGGGGCTCTGTGCAGGTGGTTCCTGTTCTTGTGTCAGAGACCCACAGAACTCCCTGAGCTCAAGGAGAATGGGACAAATCTGGATTTCCCAGCTGAAAATATTCCTGGACAATTCAAGCCCATGGAATTCAGTGTGCCAGGAATCACTCTGAGGATTCAGATGCATTTAAACTGAAATATCTGGGATAATTCCCTTTCCAAAGTGCCTCATTGATGCTGTTTTACACCACAAGGACACAGACTCTGAGATTCAGGAGGCTGAAAATGACTCCTTTATTTCTGGGCTGTGTCTCCCTTTTCTACTATTTCACACAGACCAATTGGATTGGTGACACAAAGACAAACCTCTTCACTCCCATTGGGCAGAGCAGAGGGACAGCAAGGAGAAGTCCCTCCTGGGGAAAGGAATGAAGAACAAAGTTCCAGTTCCAAAAACATTTCTCCTGTTTGCAGAAAATTCCCTGGGAAGAGAATTTCAGAAAACCAAAACCCCTCAGGCACAAACCAGAGCTCATTTAGGTGTGAGGATTATCCAAAATCTGGGCTGGTTGATATTTTTACTCTGGATTTGGAGATCTCCAACACCAAGAGCTGAGCTCAGGAGTTGTTTTTATTTTTATTATTTTTTTTATTATTATTATTTTTTAATTTTTTTTTCCCCATTTCCCATCAAATAGTGGCAGCTGGGAGAGAATTTGCTGCAAATGAAGATTTTGGGTTTCACAGCTGCTTCCCCAGGTCTCTCCAAGCACTGCATGTTCATTCTCCACTTCCCTGCCTTGGAGGGTCAGTGTTTGGAGAAAAAAAAATTGGTTTGTAAATACACCAAAAAGCTTTTCTTCCCCAACCAGCACCTCGAGAAATGTTGGGGGCACAAAAAATGTTGAGTTCTTTTTTTTTTTTTTTTCACACAGCAAAGCCAGAAAAAAAATCCCAGTTCCAGGGATTGGGATTTCACTCTGGTGTTTTATGTGTCAGGTTTTGGCTTTTTCAGGTGTTTCCAGTGACCAAAGTGACCAAAGTTCAGCCTAAAGTGAATAAAATGTTATTTTTTAGCTCTCCCTGGGAACCTGGAATTTTTTTTTTTTGAGATCAGGGAACTGAGGAGAGGCACAGTGAGGTTTGGTCCTGCTCATCACAACCAATTTTATCACTTTTATCACTTTATCAGAACCATTTCTGATTGACTCTGCCAATGTCAAACAAGACAAATCCTCTTGAATTTGAGAATTTGACAATCCTCTTGTCAAACAGGAGAGTTTTAGTTCCACGTGGGGCCAGTAAAGATCATAACCCCCAATTTGTCTGTCACAATTTAATGTGGGATTCACTCCCTGGGTGGAAAAAATTCCTCCTCATGGCCTGGGGCCAGAAAATAATGGGGAAATATCTTCCTTTTCGCTTTTTTTTTTTTTTTTTTTTTTTTTTTTTTTTTTTTTTTTCTCTATTTTCTTTTTTTTCCTTTAAATGTTTATTTATTTAAATTTTTTTCTTAAAACATTTTTTCTTTAAATTTTTTCTTTTTTTTAATTTTTTTTTAAATTTTTTTTTAAATTTTTTCTCCTTGAAATGTTTCTTCTTTAAATGTTTTCAGTTGTTTTTTTTGTTTTCTTTTTGCAAGTGATTTTTTTTTCTCTTCAGATGTTTTTTCATGTTTATTATTTTAGTGTTTTGCTCATTCAATGTAGATTTTTTTCCCCCCCTTCTGGTTTTGGTTGGTTTCCTGTTATTTTGATTGACTGAATATGAATTAATCTGTCTGTTGGAATTTATATCAGTGCTTGACTCGTGGCATTTTCCTTTTATTCCCTTATATCTTATTTTTATCTATGTGTTATCATTGATTTTGGGATCTTTTTGTCATTTTTGGTGCTGGCACCAAAACTCAGAAGATTTTTTTTTTAATAGCATTTAATAATAACATTTAATAGCATTTAATAATAGTTAAATTTAATATTATTTAATTTAATAATAGTTAATAATAATTTAATAATAGTTAAATTTAATATTATTTAATAATACTTAAATTCTAGTAGGAGTCACCACTTGGGAAGTTCAATAGTAAATGAACGAAGGGCCAAGGATCAGTTAATAAATGAATAATAACAAATAAAAATAAATTTAAAAATTAAATATAAATTAAATTCTAGTAGGAGTGGCCATTTGGGAAGTTCAATAGTAAATGAATGAAGGGCCAAGGATCAGTTAATAAATGAATAATAATGCATAAATAATAATAATAAATTAATTAATAAATGTACAGAAATATTTGTATATTAATGAATAATGAATGAAGGACCAAGGAGAAGTTAATAAATGAATGATAATAAATTAATAAATAATGATAATAAAATTAATAAATTATTAATAATAAATTGATAAATGTAAAGAAATATTTGTATATTAATGAATAATGAATAAAGGACCAAGGATCAGTTAATAAATGAATAATAACAAATAAAAATAAATTTAAAAATTAAATATAAATTAAATTCTAGTAGGAGTGGCCATTTGGGAAGTTCAATAGTAAATGAATGAAGGACCGAGGATAAGTTAACAAATGAATAATAATACATAATAAATTGATAAATATACAGAAATATTTGTATATTAATGAATAATGAATGAAGGACCAAGGATCAGTTAATAAATGAATAATAATACATAAATAATAATAATAATAATAATAATAAATTAATAAATATACAGAAATATTTGTATATTAATGAATAATGAATGAAGGACCAAGGATGAGTTAATAAATGAATAAAAACAAATAAAAATGAATTAAAAAATCAAATATAAATTAAATTCTAGTAGGAGTGGCCATTTGGGAAGTTCAATAGTAAATGAATGAAGGACCAAGGATCAGTTAATAAATGAATAATAATACATAATAAATAATAATAA